>NC_134592.1:24160833-24511666 GCF_037038515.1 Microtus pennsylvanicus
GACTACTTGCCCATAGGAAGTAACTGTGGGTATCTTATGTCATCAAGGGTTGTTTCTACACTTGTGCTTGCTTACTGTCACTCCATTCTCTTATTCTTCCGAGTCTTCAGAGAGCTAAATCACACTGCTGTAATCCTGTATTGTAGGGATACACACAATATCTCATGGGCTATTAAGTCAACCAGAAATAAACTACCTTGCTATGAACTTTACAGGGAGTTTTTTTTTTTCCTGTGGCAATGTACTGTTTACTTGCATTGATGTAGACAGTAATGTTCTCTTATCTTTCTATTTAGACTATGAGATTGTTGGTTTCTCTTAATTCCAACTCAGTAGAGTACTATGCAGTTTTGGCTAGCCTGGTATGTGGACCAGGCTGGCCTTAATCTTGTATAGATGCATGTGCCACTGACTCACTATCATGAGCTACCACACTTGGTATCTAGTTTAGTAGTTTTAACTCATACATCATTTTTAGATTCAAAGTTAATTTGTAGTTATTATTTCCTGCTTTGAGTTTTTATCCAACATCACTAGAAAATAGCATAATAAAACAACACCTGAGGAAGAAACAAAGTAAATATTTTCTTCTCCTTTACTCACACTAAGTTCATTTATGGTAATTTGCATTTTTTTACAAATATGGAACTCATTTACAGACTGTCCTTTGTTTAAAACTAAATTATCTGAGATTAAACAAGCGATCTAGCCATGCATATAGTATAAAGAAAATTATGATACATCAGTTTCATTGTCAGTTAAGCTTATGTGGTTATCAAGAAGGCATTGGATAAGTTAAACAAAATTACTATGGGGACATTTTATGTGAGAATCATATGCAAGGATCTGTAGTGGAATGCAACCAGTTTCCTATTTCTTAGTACAGTTACATTTTCCACAATTCAGGTAAAGACTCTGGAGTTATGATCTTTGATTTCTTTCCCAAAGACTAGTATCATATAACTTGGATGTTTTGAAAAGGAAAAGGGAAGAAAGGCTGGTGTGTATCTTTTTCTTAGTTTTGGTAACAGTAGGCACCAACTTTCTAAATCAAAAGCAACATTTGAAGTCATAAAGAACTTGCATGAAACCAATCCCATCTTGACTATTCAGGGTACTTGAAGAGTGTCCAAAAGCTGACTACACCCAAGTTATTTCCTGCTTGCCTTGCTTGAGACTTTCAATAAACAAGAACCTTTCTTCTCACATTAGTATTATTTATAAGGCAAGTTGTCAGTGGAAGGAGACAGTCAAAACCCTTCAGGAAATAAAAGACCATTGCAGTTGCTACATTAATAGTCAACGTTTTCCTTTTTACTGCTCTGCTCAAGCTTGGAACCTGTGTTTTTTATCCCAGTTATGTTTATCAAGGTCATTTTAAGTGAGGATATGCTGTTTCTATGTATTACTATTTTTTAAAAAGTTAATGAACCTTCCCAAAGTTTATCAATGCTGTTAAATCTAGTCTAAAATGAGTCTATCATCATTTCTTTTCTCTTCTCCTCTCTATTATTTTTCCTGTAGTGATTACCCAGTGATAATTACTGAAATGTTTGACCCAAGGAGTGGGGTCTATTATCACATAGAAAAATCTCTCACTTTCCCTGGGCTAATTCTGTATTTCATTAAGATGCTTCTTCAAATCGCTGAGCATACATACATGTGTTCACACAAGGGTGTTCACTCTAGGACAGAATGATCTGTTGATTCTGGAAGTGGTAAGCAAGCCACATTTGCCAGTGTGAGATCATTGGAATAGCTTTTCTGATGTCTACCACATGTTGGCTGACGACTTGAATTCTACCTCCACTATTATATACACCCACAAAGGCTCTTATTTTGAAATGCAGGGGAGTTGCCAAGCATCAGATAATAATCTTCTGTGAAAAAAAAATATGTTACTTTATCTGAAAGAAAAATGTATCCTGAAAGAATCTGAGGTTACTTATTATTAAGCTAGTCTTATGCAAAAGTCACTTGGAACCTTAATATATTTTCCAGATTTCTTGATCACTGAAACAAAGTTTAAAAACATTAAATGATCATACCTCTTTTCTTTAGAGATAAAGCTTAATGAGACTTATAAAAAACTCAGAAAAAGTAATTTATAGGTAGTGCTCTGTGTCTAATTTCTGCTCTATTTCATCTTTGGTTCTTAAAGAACATAATCG
Organism: Microtus pennsylvanicus; assembly: GCF_037038515.1. Classification (NCBI taxonomy): domain Eukaryota; kingdom Metazoa; phylum Chordata; class Mammalia; order Rodentia; family Cricetidae; genus Microtus; species Microtus pennsylvanicus. The sequence goes on from NC_134592.1 coordinate 24,163,005, forward strand.
TTTTTAGTAAAATGCATCATTCCATGATAATTCTGAATTTCATTAGATTTACTGTAAATTTTATAAAATTTAATCAGTCTTGATTTGAGATAGTCTGTTGTTGCCGATTGCTGTGTTATTTTCTGACATACATTAGATAGTGCAATAACTGAATGGTGTACCTACGTATGTGCTTGTAATAATTCTGACTTGGGATCGTTCTTGTTTTCTTACCTAATGATGATGCTGTACAAATGCATACAGACTGTGGCTTCCTCTTTTTACTTTTAAATTTCATTGATCTGCCCTTCCATTCATGATTCAGTTGATCTTCCCTTAATTTTACTAAGTTTATTCTTGCCTCCTTGCCACATAGCAATTCATTGAACTTTGTAAGTTTTTGCTCTTATCTCTGATAAGTAGTATGTTTTTTTTAAAATCTTACCTGATTAAGTTGTTATATTTAAACGAGTTAAATTGGAGGTAGGACACTGTTTGAAGTGTTATAATCCTGAAATTAAAGGGCAGCAATCATTCATAATTGCACTCTAAAGAAAAAGATTCTTCTAAATTGAAACATTCATTTCATGTTTCTGGGTAAAATAGTGAATGGAACATTCATTTTAATTAGAGTTGCTGTAATTTTGTTGGTCAGTGAGTTTTCATGGTTACCACTTTTTATTCGAAATATCAATAGAGAAATTCCGAACATATGTTAAAGCAAAGTAAAATCCACACCCGATTTAAAAGTTAGAAAACAATGCAAGGGACTACAAAAATACTCTTACTATGTCTGGGAATCAAAACAATAACAGTTCCATTAATTAATAAGTTAGTTTAAATTATTAGGATTATTTATTATTGTTATTCATTAAATGCTAAAATATATCATAGTTTCATTATCTGTTTGACTTTTGCATTTCCTGGTTATTATGGATAAAACAGCAGTGAGCATGGGTGAGTAAATATCTTTGTAGTAATGTATGGGTGTATCTCTACAGTTGTTCTTAGGGACATATGCTGAAAAAAGATAATGTTTGCTTAATGGTAAACTAAGTTTTGTTTTATGACGAGCAATCACTTTATATCCTTACCAAGAAGGTTTCCATATCCAAATATACACTCATACAACAAACCAACAAAAAGCCAATCAAACAAAATCATGACATAGGGGAAAACATCTCCTCATGCCCCACAAACTGTTCTTTTGTAGTTACCAGTGGTTTATGCTTTTGCAGCATATCTAATAATAGCAACCTTGTTGAAAGTATGAAGACCAAATTGCTACAAACGTAAAACAGAAAACATACAGGTCATGGAAATGGTTCAGTGAGTAAAGTCTTCATATATGTGGATGGCCCTTTGATCCCTAGAACCTAGAAAAAAGTCTGGGAATGCTGCACAGCAGTCAACCTAGTGATGGGAACGGGTTAGAGGGAAAGAATAATCCATGGTATTTTTTTGTGAGATATTTCTGTCTGGCTTATTTAGCGAAATTCCAGACTAATGAAAAACCTAGTCTCAAACTAAAGGTGGAATATGTCAGAGAACCAACATCAAAATTTGTCTTCTGACTTTCAAACATAGGCTATGCATATGCACTCATACCCGCATGTCCATTTTGAATGAATATAGACACACAAAAAATAAATAAATAAATAAATAAATAAATAAATAAATAAATAAATAAATAAGCAAACCAAGGGTAAGTCAAATAGAATACACAATGTAGATTTGAATCTGGACCGCCACATGTTAATATCTTATTATCTTTTTGTTACTTGAAGTTTAAAGTAACTACCTATAGCTTTGCTTTTAGCTTCATCTTTTAAATGTAAATAGAAGCTTGATTTTGTTGTTGTTTCATAGTAATATTTTAAATATTGAAAATATAATTTTGTTGCATTTCCTCTTCCTTTTCCTCCCTCTCACCCCTTGCTCTCTTTGCTTGTTATCAAATAATGGCCTGTTTTTAATTTTCTTAAATACTTAAATACAGTCTGTCCCATTCATATTATGTTTCCTGTATGTTTAAGATCTCAGGACTGTCTACTTGGTATTGGATAGGCAATTGTTAAGTGTAGTTCTCATTTCTCATAAAAGAAACTTCTCTTTACAACAAACAGAAACCATTACAGAAAACAACAAGAAATCAAAATGCAGAAAGCCTGAGGCTCAGGGGATATTGTGGATGAGAATACAAAAAGATTATAAGAGCCAGAAGAACAGAAAACTTGCTAGAAATATTTGAAAGGCTACATTGATGAACTCTCATCAAAATAGATTTTTATGGTTATTTAAAAGATAAAGTGTTCAGTTTCTGTGTAGAAATGAGTCCTACACAGAAATGCTAAATAAAATTCAATGCTAAAATTTGTGTCTCTCAGATATCATATTTGGCTAATGAGTATGGTAAGCAGGGGTAGTGATATTCATTTTCCAGTTGACTTTGCCAAGCTCATCCCATATTCCATGGGAGAAAACACAGGAAGTCCAAATTATGCAGACACCAGTAAAACCAAATGTTGTCTGTTGATTGAGGTGAACAGCTTAGATTACTTGCTTATCCTAGTATCACAGGACTTAATTAGATTTGGAGATAGAAAAAAAATTCAACATCTCAAAGCAGATGCTTTAGTTCATTGTGGCTCCCTCCTAAGCAGCTTTATCACTAGTGTAGGTCATTTGAGTACCAGCGGTTATATCTTAGCTATGCCTACTTTCAGTTGTTGACTATTACCATAATGATCATTTTAAAATATGGGCAAGAAAGATAAGAAATCTAAATCTGTGTTTAATATTCATCTATTCTTAATTTTTTTTCAATTTCCATGACCAGGCTTGCACTGAACTCATAGAAATCCACTTGCCTCTTCTTTCCCAATGCACAGATTAAAGGTGTGAGCTGCCACTGTGAGGCTCTAAGTTTCTGTTTGTTAACTATGCCTTTTTCATGACATTGTGGTGTGTGTTAGAATTTTACCCGGCTTCCAATGAGGCCTGTCCATTGACATCCTCAGCTAGGAGACAGAGCGATATCTCAGGATGGTGTTTAGAATCTTTAAAAGCTGTTGAGTGATTCTCACTCCTGGGATCCCCATCAGAGCTAAATGAATATACTTGAGCTCATCTTGCTTCCTGATAGAATTCTGGTCCTACAGTAACCCAGAGGAAAGCAGAGCATCAGGCTTTGTAGATAACAGGCTAGAATGTTGATTTATAGCAGATAGAGTATTCATTGGTTCTCTAGGCGAGAATGAGAGCCTTTTGCAGATGACATTTATATTTCAAGCATTCTGGAAAATTAAATATAATTTTGGATGAGCTATTTTTATACAAGAAATATTTTGCTTACCTGAAAGGACTGTAAGGGGTATTGTGAAATGGAATAATTGTTTAACTATGTAAAGATGTGTTGCCTTTTTATGCTGCATTTGTTTAACTATGCAAAGATGTGTTGCTGTTTGACCTTGCCTGCCTAAAGCACCAATTTGTTTTGTAAAATGCTGAATGGCCAATAGCTAGGCAGAAGAGAGATAGACAGGGTTGGAGGGCAGAGAGAAAAGCAGACCCAGCTAACCATTCAGAAGCCAGCCAGTAAGACAAGAAGGAAGTAGAGAAAACAGGACAGACAGTACATCTATGAAATAAACATGTCTCACTGCAGCACATAGATTAATACAAATGGGTTAATTTAATTTGAAAAACAATGCTATCAAGAAATAAGCTGAAGCTAATGTTAGGCATTCATAATTAATAATAAGTCTCTGTGTCATGATTAGGGGCTGTCTACAAATGGGTATGGGACAAGAAGTAAGCTTGTTTATTTTCATGCAGATCGATTAACAGGGAAATCAATGACCTATCGCTTGAATTATTTACAGAGGCATTAAAATGCATAGACTTTTTTCTTAAATTATATTTTACCAAACTGAAGTACAAGTTATTAATACAAACTCACATACAGTTATTCCCGTGCCTCTTAGGATATCATTTGTTAATAAAATTTTAATGGAACAAAAGTCGAAAAAAATAGAAAGTATTGCTGAATTTCATTGACAAACTCCTTAAATTAGATTCTGTTTGATTTATTTCTTTCTGATATCTGTGCATACTTCTGGGACAGCACAGTGATAGCACTAAGTTCTATTTCCTGACTCATTTAACTATCCCACACTGAAAATGTGAGATTTTTAGAAGCTGGCCATGAACTCCACATTTCCATGTGGGCAGTGTTTATTACATGGTAGGCATCCAATAAAAGGTGGCTAATTCCATAAAAGAACCCTCTTGAGGGTACATGAATGTTTGCCTCCAAAATGAGCATTCATTCATGATTAGGGGTTTATTACACAATATGCCAAAAAAGATTGGCTTAAGTATATAAAAGACTGTTGTCTCGTTTTTCCAAATTATAAGACAAGCATGAAATGCATTAGATGAATAAATACTCTAACTTTAACTTTGAGAAGAAAGAAATTTGAGTGCAGTCCTCATTTCTCATGTAGGAAACCTCTATTTGCAACAGATGGAGAACATTACAGAAAACCACAACCAGTCAAAATACAAAGTTTTGGAGGCAATCACAGCTGATGAATCTACAATACAACCCTGGCACCTACGGCTCAAGGATTACGGCAAAAGAAGAGATGGAAAGACTGTAATACCAGAGAAATAGAGCTTGTGTATCTCCTCAAAATGTCAGAGGTTACACACATAAAGTCCCACGAGCATGGCTTCATAACAGGTAGTGAACAAGGAAGACACCAATAGACATGCTAACAAGGATGGGTGAGAACTCAGAAAGCCTCAATCCTAAAAAAAAAGACAGGTAAAAACTGAGAGTAGAAGAAATTGCACCTCCCTGGAAGGGCACACAAATTAGCATGCCATGAATTTGGAAAAAAAAAACAAGGAAGTTTTTTTGTGGGAGGAAAACTTCAATAGAATAAAATAAAAGTATATGTACAAAAAAAGTATACGTACAAAAATAAAGGAAGTTGAACACCAACATCTGCCTAATTCTTTGTAACTATAGTGGTAATGTAAAAACTTCGAATATATCTCAAGGTTGGACAAGGCGTCTGGCAATATAGGCTGTTCATCTTATTAATGTGTTGGGTACTTATATTTGTCAACTATTTAGGCTTTATGATTTATAAAATTCAATGAGAAAACACAACATCATCTGTTATGGAAGACAATCACATTCAACTTGACTTGCTTACAAATTTATTAATGAGATTGTTTTCAAAAGTTATATACCCTGAGAACCTGGGGCAAACTTGGAAGTTAAAGCACCTGACATTTAGATAGAAGGACCTTCAGTCCCAGAACCAAGGTTTATAAAGAGCAAAAACAAAAATTCAAGCAGAGGGTACTATTAACTCCAAAATTTGGAAGCAGGCAGAGATATTTGGTTCCGTGATGCTCTCAGACAGATTACCATAGCCTAATAATGAGTACCAGGATGGCCATGAAGAAAGATAATCTCAGCAAAGGCAGTCAATGTCTCTTGAGGAATGACACCTAAGGTTCATAAATGGCCTTCACACATATGTACACACACACATACACACACACAAACTCACACATATACTCACACACAACATATAAAAATACAACCTGTTGATTCCATTTATTTTTGCTCATATTTATTTAGGGGTTGATCAGTTGATATTAGATAACCTATTCATACTGTTGGGATTTCCTGGGTGCAGTTTCTCATATATATATTTATCATAACAATCTCACAGTAGACATCCTGGTTCTCTCATACAGTTTTTATGGCATCTATTCCACAATATTATTTAGGTATAGAAATTGTGTTGTAGGTGTATCAATTAGGGTTGGGCATCTCATGGTTATTGTTCTTGACTTTTTATTTGTTTGTCTTTATAAACACTCACAGTTTGTAACCCAGGCTAGCATTGGTTCATCATCCACCCTCCTCTGCATCCTGAGCACTTATTACAGACATCATCACGAGCCCTGCCATGTACGAAGCTTTTAAAGAGACTTGTATGTCTTAACATCATGAACACCTGGAAACTACCTTAACTTATAACTACTTTAACTTATAAAATTATTAAAGGTAAGATCATATCTCCAATTCCAAATATGAATCTACTAATTCTAAATATGTTTTCATTAGAGTAGCAAATTCATTACTGATCTATATTAATATGTAAGTGATAACATGTGGTAGGATTGCTTCTTTCACACATTAAGAATTAAATTATGTCAACACTGTGTTGACAAAACACAACTGAAGGATTTTTTTATTATTTCAAAATACTTAAGTGCTTCTTAATTTTTCAGTTTAATTTGTCCCCAAACATCCTTTTTTCAATAACACCATGCATGCAAAATGGCACATTGTATGATGACTTTGTTATATTTTACTTCATTTATCTTCTTAAACAGGGTTTCATATAACTCACCTTGAACTCCTGATATCTTACCCCCGATCTGAGGTTTGGGAATACAGGAATCCTCCATCTTGTCCAGCACCAGCTATCTTTATGATATTAAAGAAATACTGAAAGTGTCCTTCATCAAACTCAGATAACAATAAACAACAGTTGAAAAGAGAATTTAAACTCATGGCACACAAGTAAGAGTTTCAGAAAGGGTCTTCTTAAATTTCCATTAGAAAACATATGTAGTGGTTTTCCCTTTATGCACTGACTTCAGTCCAGAAGCACTGTTTTTCACAAATGAATTTTATGGATGTTTTACTGGCACTGATTTCATGGAAGATGGAGTGAATGATGAACTAAAAATAGACCCTTGTAGTAAATATTTGAAGGCTAGAGAAAACTGCCCATGATCTGACCTTGCATATGAAAGAAACTACTGTCTAAAGAGCCCAGTCACTGTTTTTTTTTTCCAGTTATGATACGTTCCATTTACAAGACAAACAAAAAGTGGTTAAAATTAGATGTCACATAATGTTCCGATTAAATGTTTAGAATTATTTGTTGGAAAAATTGTAAGGCTGGATACTATTTCACTGAAGAAATAGAATCATGAATAATAACATATATATATATATATATATATATATATATATATATATCTTCTATAAAATCTATGGCACTGGACTCCAAACAAGAATGACAAAAGCTAATTGATCAACTTTATATTTGATAGAAATATTTAGCTATAGTCTTTGAATAACAGTCCACTCGGGAGCCAAAAGAAGGATGGAGATGGCATTGCTCCTCAATTCTGATCCTATGATACTCTTTTCTATTTGGTGGTAGCTACTTTTTGCTATGGTGTTTTTTTTTCCAAGTGAATGAGTCCTTTCTAAGAATCTTCTTGTTTTTGTCAGGCATTTCATCTCTTAAAATTCTTGTATTCTGACAAATGGCCTTGAGAATGTTTTGGGCAAGGACCATTTCTCTCAGTGTGGTGCCTGATATGACCTAAAAGAATGGCAATATTAGTCTCATGGGAGAAAGTTATGATAAATCACAGGAAATCATGTTATTCAGTATTGAAAGGGAGAGTTTCCTGTAGTGAAGCTTCTGCTCCTCTCGCCTCCACTCACCAGACTACAAAGATGGCCCCTACCTTTTTCGTTTGTGTTTTAAGTGCTAGCACTAATGCATCCATCTCACGCCATCTGCATCTAATATTCTACGTCACAAACTTTGCATTCTGTCGATGGACATTTTAGACTGGGGCATGAGAACAGAGATGTATTTAGTGACAAAGGTTGTCAAATGACTTAAATCAGGCAAATTTGTGGAAGTGATCTCAGTAGTATTTGTTTATGTGTTCAATACAGGCAGGCTATAAGAGGAATCTTGATCAAATTTAGGAATATTTGGTCATATTGGGTAGTGTGGGCAGCAGTTTCCTATTTGATTTTGACCCGGGCAAAAATCTAGCTTTGTTGTGAAAACAAGCATTTGTCTCTTAGAGACAACTGTCTGAGGAAGATTTGAGTTTAAAATTAACTACTTTTTATTAGATACAAAGAAATAATATGCCCCAGTTTGTATATCAATCAAATATCTCAGACTTTGCGGAAAGTCTGAGAGCCAGAGTTTACAAGTGGCTTTATAATGGGTTTGTTAGGATTTAAGTGGTTTTTTAATAATCAAGCCCTCACAAATTATAATAAGAGAAATAGTAGAAACCTTTAATTTTGAGATATTACTCATTTGTAGTCAATTTCACCTTTTATTGTTTTATTTTTTCTAGATTTACAGAATTTTTAGAAAGCCTTAAAAATCATCCTAAAAGGATAGTACTTCATACATTTCAATTTAATAACCAGGATCTTTGGATAAATTGTGTTTTAAAGAATAATCTGTAATTTCATAAATTTCCAGTTTCTATTATAAAGATTATATTAAAATTTAAGAAAATGTTTTAGAAACCAAATGAAAAAGTAACCACTTATACATAGTTTCTAATAATTCTACCATTTTAATGTTTTCAATTTCTACTGTTTAATTGCTTTTTAAGGTTTAAAAGTGCTGTATAGTCTTTCATCTGGACGCTAAATGAAGCCAAAACTTTAGTTTTTTTTACCATTTTTAAAATACATGTTCGGGACCTGTGAAAGTACTACCTACTATAAAAATACACATGGTTGTTTTATAGATAATTACTTCCACAGGGACACTAAGACTATTCTGTAGAATCTAAGGCAGTCGTATGTCAGAAGAAACACTGAGTGTCTAAATAATGGAAAAGCTGTCTGGAGTTATGGGAAAACTCCTAGGTCCATTTCCACCATTAGTGGGTATTTTTTTATTCTGTGGCAAGTAAAGGCACTTTTGTATGCCATGATTATTATAATCTTTGTGTTATTGTTTAGACAGTCTCATCACATATTCAGGGTATTGCTTATAGATTGTATTGGTAGAATTATACTGACCTATAGAGTAAAAATATTTCCATACATAGGATAAATATACTCTAAAATTATTAGTTCATTTGTATCGTTATCTCAATATGTATATTAGAATTAGTGGTTCTCAACCTGTGAGTTGCGACCCCTCTGGAGTCCAATAGAGTTTTCACAGGAATCACCTAATAACATCAGGTAACTAGTATATTTACACTAAAATTCACAACAGTAGCAAAATTACTGCATTGAAGTAGAAACAAAAATAATGTAATGGTTGGGAGTCACCAAAGCATATTGAACTATAGTAGAAGGGAAGCACACTCAGAAAGTTGAGAACCACAAGGCAGTCTCATCATGAATCATGGCCATTTCCTATGAACTATCCTTGGTAGAGTTGTATTGACCTGTAACGTTGTGATATTCCCATACAGAGAAAGATGGTACTTGAAAGATATGAGCTTGCTCATAACCATATCTTTAAAAACAATAAAAAAATGTAAAACTAATAGAATGCAGCCTAAAGATCCCAGTTGTCAATCGAAAATCCCCATGTTCCTGCTGTGCCTGCTCTCATTCGGGCTGGCTGTCTTAGTCACAGTTCCTGTTGCTATTTGAAAACATCATGACAAAAGGCAGCTTGGGGAGGGATGAGTTCATTTCATCTCATACTTCTGCCTCATAATCTCTCATGAAGGGAAGTCAGGGCTGGAACTCAAAGCAATAGTCAAGAGGCAGAAACTAATGCAGAGCCCATGGAGAGGCGCTGTTGACTGGATGGTTCATCATGACTTGCTAAGCTTCTTTTCTTGTAGCCTGCGGGACCATAAGCACATGAGTCCACGAGCCCACAAACACAGCCTACAATGAGATGGGCCCTCCTACATCAATCATTAAACAATAAATGACCACAGCTTTGCCCACAGGCCAATCTTGTGGGGTGGAGGAAATTCTTCAGTTGATGTTCCGTCTTCCAAAATTACTCTAGCTTGTGCCAAGCTGACATCAGACAAATAGCACAGCTGTTTTCCATATCTTAGACTTTATATATAGATACAAGAATTTTTGTATTAGCTAAGTAAAAGCTAAATAATGTTGATTAGACACTTTCACAACTAAAGCAACAAAGCATTTTTAGTTATTTAAAGCTAAATAAAAAATAAATTTTTCCAGGAAAATAAAATGCACATTGATGAAGTAAGATGAATCACAATTCATATCTTGAGTTCCTGATTTTGTAAATATTGACCTAATATTTAATAATTATGTATCATAAAATAAAAATGATTGAGCATAGTGGATTACGCATTATATCATCTTGCTTTTTAAAGAGATACTTGAATGACAATTTAAAAACATTTTCTGCCAAAGTATTTCTTTCAAATATTTACTAGCTCTATATTGCACTCATATCTCATTTATAACATCTATAAAAATAAGAGCAAATTTATATAAAGCTAGTTTTATTTTAACTTTGATTCTAGAACTTCATACTGATATTTTATTTCTCACCTCATAGTTGAAAAAGATTTTTCATAAATATATACACAATCATATTTTCAAGTGAGGTTTATGAGACATTAATGCAAAAATAATAAAACAAAATCAGAAATGGAGTTTAGTAACATAGTCCCTGTGATTTTTTTCTGCATATCTGCTTACCTATAAGAAAAGTTTTCCATGATAAAATACATATAATTCATATAAACATGATGAGTGTATATCTAGTTGTTTTCATTATAAATGCATTACAGTTTCAATCTAAATTAGAGACTTTATTTTGTAAAACTACACTCAATATTACTATCCAGACAACTAATGTCTTTCTACATTAGACTGCATCATAGACCCCCATCATTTGCTCTGCAAAGCCAAGCTCTCATGAAACCTTTCAATGACTACATCCTGCTATGCTGGAGTTTTGTTTATTTCTTTTTTAGTCTTGGTAAAATATCACATCAATTGTGTTAGCCAATGATTTTAGCATGGATCATATAACTTCAATGGAAAGCACTCGTTTAATTTGACCCCTTTACATCCTTCATGACTATGAGAGGTACCTGGGCATGTCTATTGGGCTCAGGAGGAGGAGTTGCTTGAGAAGCAGAGATAGCCAGTTGTACATGGCTTGTATTTTATGATCATAAAATGAAAGGTGCAGATATCTGAGATAGAAATGTTTCTTTTATATATTCTTGAGAGATTGGTAAGTTATTACACTCCCTTAACAATCCACTTCACTGATACAGCATTGTTCCCTGTGACTCAATACAGTCTATGTGTCAGATACACAAAAGAAGTGTGCCAGTTATGCCTCCTTCTTCAGTATCCACTAAATTCATAAACTATACAATGCCTTATATGCAGTGATTCATATATTGTACCTTGGGGATGTAGAAGGCCAAGTTCATACACAAACTGTATTATTCAGCAATTGAATCTTGAAAACTCCAAGATCTGTTTGCTTTCATTTCCATAAATGTGCTAGTCTGTCCATTCTCTATTCTTTATTTCTAATTATATATGTATGTATGCATATATGTATTATCTTTTCAGTATTGGCTTCTGATTTCTTTATTTTTAAAGGATGTACTTTCTTCTTATTTTCTTATGACACTAATTCATTGCCATATGGGGAATATGTATCTCCTACCAATGAAAAGAACCCTGGCATCATCATCAATTCAGATGAATACCTGATGGTATTCTATTCTGCAGAAATAGAAACATTCAAGCTTGCATTAATTATATTATTAAGGCTTTTAATTGGGGTCCAATATATTTACTTCAATTACAAAACAAACTGAATAGTTCCCCCAGCTCACTCTCTCTTGCTAGTGTTTACTTCGAAGGACGATGTTATGAAAGCTATGAATTGGAATTAAATTGAGCATTGTTTTCTTAGTAGCCCTCCCTCTTCCTATTCTACCAATAACGTCTTAATAACAAAATAATTGAACTCATCATTTCCATCAACATCCCTTTCATTTTCTGGTCTTATACTGAAAGTAGGAAAGCAACTAAGGGATTAAAAGCACAGAGCTCACTATCACCTTTTTCTTGCAACCTCCCTACCCCATCCCCTGCCACCTTACTTTTATTTTTTGTAAATTGTCAAATTCACAAGAGTTTCCTTTTGTTATGCTACTAATCAAGATCTAATTACTATGGCAATGTTGCCTATGTCACTTGGGAAACAGAACAGAACTACTCTCAGCTAGTGAGATTTACATGATTTCTTTCAGAGGGAAAGTATAATTTATATTAAATGAAGTGATGATTAGCATAAGGGTTTGTGTAGGCAGCAAGGCACACAGCAGGCTTTTATTCGCATTTATCTTCTGCAATAGAAAAAGAGAAATGCAAATGAAGTTTTAACTTCTACTCCACCATTGTGTATTAGATACCATGGCATTGTTATAAGAAAATGCTGTATACAATTAACTAATACAAATAAAAGTTTTACTTTAACTAGTGTTCAAGAGTTTTTCAGCCAGAGTTCAAGTTCAACTTAGAGTATGATCTTGACTCTGAGAGAGAGGAACTCACAGCCTGGGAAATAAAAGTGCATTGCTGGCTGTCCCGGCATTCTTCTATAGCATACACACTCCTTACACTTAAAGGTCCCGACATCTCTCCAGAGCACTGTTTTGGTGACTGAGTTTTTATTATATGCATGTTTGGTTACAGCTCATCTAAAGCACGTTAGAGGCTTTGACTACAAAATAACAGGTTGAGTGGAAGATAAAGAAGCAGTTGCTAATCTACAGTATCTGCAATGGTCATTGCAAAATTAAAATACAAATGTTAAGACAAAGCACAGCTCCCATCTCAAGAATATGCGAAAGTATTTATATTTGAGGCAATTATGAGTGACCATGAACCTGAAACACAGATTCTGGTTGCAATGTGCAAATGGTAAGATGAACTTTCATGTTCCTACAACAAATGAAAGTCATAAATCAAAACATTTATTGAGTACCTTGGTGTGGACATAGCTAGGACAGTTAGAGTTGAGTAAGGGAATCGCTTCTGTAAGTTTCAGTGTTGTCAATGGGATTCTCAACTTTGGGTTGGTGGATTAAGTTAATGCATCCCAAAGACATGACCTGAAAGACTGAAGGATGCTGTGTCAGACACAGAGAAGGACAATGAGAGGCTCCTAAGAGCATTAATGTTAGCCATTATTATTTTTGCTCTGAATCTGACCATGCCCACTCTGTATAATCGCAAAGTTCTGAAATATTAGCCACCACTGCAGAATCTTTAATCTATGCCTTAGCGACCACATGTGTCGGGGATGAATACATTTATTACACTAAATGGACATAGTAGCAAAATGCTCTCTAAATTTTTTGTTTGCACCCATTTATTGGCACACGGCTCAGACCTCATCAGCAAATGTCTTTGCTCAGTGAACTGTGGTTAATACAGGAACTCACACCTGGTCTAGATATAGAGAACAGGGGACTTCAGTGCTCAACCACAGTGGGGCATCCATATCATATCCATCCTCCAGACTCGGGAGCTGTCACAGAAGAAGAGGCACAGAAAGGTTACAAAAGCAATAGGTCAAGGTAACTGGAGCAAAACAGTATCTTCTGGACGTTATAGGACAAATGTACTCGTGAATTTACCAGTGATCACTCTCACAAGACCTGAAGAAAAGGCAGTCAGATAATTCTGCTGTCTGGAGGGCCAGCCTCCAGCGGCACAGGGCTTTAAAAGTGATCCATGGAGTCAATATAAGTTAAGACTTTTCTTTTTTTTTATGTTTTAGTTTTTTATTTTTATTTTTATTCTTTTATTTATTAAAGATTTCTGCCTCCTCCCCGCCACCGCCTCCCATTTCCCTCCCCCTCCCCCGATCAAGTCACCCTCCCTCATCTGCTCGAAGAGCAATCAGGGTTCCCTGACCTGTGGGAAGCCCAAGGACCGCCCACCTCTATCCAGTTCTAGTAAGGTGAGCATCCAAACTGCCTAGGCTCCCCCAAAGCCAGTACTATCTGAATGGTTTAGGGGAAAAGATACTCACATACTCTCTTGATGGCTTCTTTCTATATTCTTTGTTTGTTCTGTGCTCTTTCTCTGTATATTTTTCCCCTACAGCTTATATATCCCAGCAAAGGTTTTCAGATAGTAGAAAAATTACAATGTGGCTACATTCTGTTTTTCGAGTGAATGGTTATAATAAATACAGGTAAAAACATGTTTTTATCTCCATTGCATGATTAAACATTTTATGTATTACTGGTGTAAAACAAATTTTCCCAAGAAACCACATAACTTCATACCCAAGAAACCTGTTATAGATTAACTCTGTGGGCAAGCAAAGTATTCTTTTAACTAGCAGGCTGTGTTTTGCAGTTACGAAGAAAAAGCCAAATATTTTATTACTTATCTTGAAAAGTAATCTTATACACAAACCAAAATTTTATATATGAAAAAAAGCCAGTCAGCTCTACTTCAAATCTTTTTTTTTTTTTGTGGTTTTTCGAGACAGGGTTTCTCTGTGGTTTTGGAGCCTATCCTGGAACTAGCTCTTGTAGACCAGGCTGGTCTCAAACTCACAGAGATCCGCCTGCCTCTGCCTCCTGAGTGCTGGGATTAAAGGCATACGCCACCACCTCCCGGCTCTACTTCAAATCTTTAGGGTACATAACTACTCATCAAAAGTTTTTATATTAGGAGATTGAGGGCAGAACTGTTTGTAAGGAATTAATCATCAGCTTTGATTATCAACCAAACCTAGCAAGGAAAGCACACCAGCTATTAACAATTGGGCTCCTTTGTTCTTGTTCACTGACCTTAAACAGGCCCACATTTAACCATGTGCCTTTCTAAAACATTAGATTGTCTTCTTAGATTTTTCACCTCAAAGATATTAAATGAAAACATCTTATTCTAACTTTGTTATTTTTGAAGTTTTGTTTTACCTGTGATGGACTTTGAAACCTGTGAACACATCTACCAACATTAAGTTTAAAAGAATTTAAACAAGCTGGGCTACTGGGACTCAATTCTTAATCATTAATTTGTGCTACAATCTACGCAGCTCCTTAGGTGAAATTCAGAGGCAACTGTTGTTAAACATATCTTTTTATTTATTTTTACCCATCAACATTTTGTATAGGCTATGATTATTATTATCAGTTTAGCCAGTACAGCTTAGTGATGGGTCATCTTCTTGACAATTAAAATGCTCTGTGGACTGGGATATTTCCAATAGATAAACACACTATATCACAGGCAGTGGAGATCTCCCCACATCCATTTACACCATGCTAGATACCAGAGGAACATTGCAGTGACAATAATGTAAAGACAGAGCAGAAGCAAAAGACAGTATGGGCTCTGTAGTCCCGTGACCATGCCTAAATGATAATCACCCATAAGATAATTTCCTTCTGGTGAGCTGAACATCAATTGCCACCTGCTGCTCCTCTGACATGGCCACTGGCAAGAGAACATTCTAGAATGGAGAGGAAATGGTTCACTAGCTCCACCTCTCACTGTCAAACTATAGAGAGTTGATAGATTCTGAGAAAAGAAGAATCTTTTTTTTGCATTTTTTATTAATTTTTTTAATTAAAAATTTCTGCCTCCTCCCTTTACCCTTCCCCTCCCCCACTCCCCATGACCCACTCCCCTCCCCCTCCCTCTCCAGTCCAAAGAGCAGTCAGGGTTCCCTGCCCTGTGGGCAGTCCAAGGTCCTTCTCCCTCCATTTAGGTCTAGGAAGGTGAGCATCCAAACTGGGTAGGCTCCCACAAAGCCAGTACATGCAGTAGGGTCAAAACTCAGTGCCATTGTCCTTGGCTTCTCAGCAGCCCTCATTGTCCACCATATTCTGTGAGTCCGGTTTTATCCCATGCATTTTCAGTCCCAGTCCAGCTGGTGATCTCCTAATAAATCAGCCCCACCGTCTCAGTGGGTGGGTGCCCCCCTTGCAGTCTTGACTTCCTTGCTAATGTTCTCCCTCCATATAGTTATCCGCCTGGATATTGGAAGTAGTCAAGATTGCTGGGCAAAAATTTGGGAACTGGGGGGTAGGGTGGATGGGGGAAAGGGGAGATGGGGAGAGAAAAGTGAGAAGGGGAAGATAGGGAGAACTTAGGGGAATGGGATGGTTGGGATAATGGAAGTTTGGATATAGGAGCAGGAAAGTATATATCTTAATTAACGGAGCCATTTTAGGGTTGGCAAGAGCCTTGACTCTAAAGGGGTTCCCAGGGGTTCAGAGAGATGTACCCAACTAGGTCTTTGGGCAGCTGAGGAGAGCCTGAAATGGCCCAATCCTATAGCCATACTAACGAATATCTTGCATATCACCATAGAACCTTCATCTGGCGATGGATGGAGAAAGAATCAATTTTTTAAGGGGGTGACTTCAGCCAATGACTCTGCACACAGGAACATATGGGCAGCACAAATTGGATGATGTAAAATAGTAAAAATGAGGCCACTGATGAGGTGTGAAGCACTGATCTGGGAGAGGAGAGAGGACTGAGTTTTATTAAAATACATTTTACTAAATACTCAAATTACTCCCTCAAAATATTGCACACATATACACCTTAACCTGTTTGCTAAAGTTAGATTCTCAAGGATACCAGTTATCAATGCAGAAACTAGTATAAATTTGTGTATGTGCTCAGAGTGAACAATGAAGTCACTGGATCAATAATCATACAAGTCAGATTCCACACTATTAAAGGGTAAATGTATTGATCAAGGAAAGAAGCATGCTCACATTCTGATTGTAGTCAGAGTCACAGTTGGGCACAAAGTTAAACTTAACAGTGAAGATGCAACAATTACAGATGGAAGTGATTAGGTATATGAATATATATTCAATGTAATATATATATATATTAAAATCTCTAATAATGTTAAAGATTATATTTTGGTTTCAGGTCTTTTTTTTTTTTGCTTTGTTCATTCTGTTTTGTTTTATTTTCTTTTGAGTACACCACGTATTTGCAGTCCCTTAAATGCAGATCAACTAGCCCTGTGTCCAATGTATATGAGCTAATAAGTGTCAACAACAGCTTTTGAAAGATGAAGGTTTTGTGAGCCTGAGCATGTTTCTAGGCAGTTTGACTTGGATAGCTAGTGTCAGTGTTAAAAAGTGAACATTCAGAGCCGGGCGGTGGTGGCGCACGCCTTTAATCCCAGCACTCGGGAGGCAGAGGCAGGCGGATCTCTGTGAGTTCGAGACCAGCCTGGTCTACAAGCGCTAGTTCCAGGACAGGCTCCAAAACCACAGAGAAACCCTGTCTCGAAAAACCAAAAAAAAAAAAAAAAAAAAAAAAGTGAACATTCAGAAATGACATATACACAGAATTAAACCATAGATGCTTTGAAGAAATCTGAACAGTTAGAGGTTAGATTGAATAAGAAAAAGACTCACGTATTTGGCATGTAACTTATTGTAAATCAAAACGTCTTTCATTGCACATTATCTAAGGAGGGCTTTAGTACAAACTTTGGACTTGAAACACTCGTGCTTGCACACTTCTATAGCTTTACAACCCGGTTGTTACACACTGCACTGCCTACCAATGCCTCTCACAAAGTCACTCCTCTGAGGACCCAGATCTGACAGGGTTGAAAGTGAGATAATAAAAGTTGAATTATTATCGCTGATGTGCTTTCACTGGAAACAGTTTACAAGAGAAATTGTCTGGGGGCATTATAATCCAAGAATGACAAGATGAAAGAAACTGCATCATGAAAATGTAGAAGTATAAATGAAGCTTTCATAAAAGAATATTTATGTAAGTCTCAATAATCTTCTGTTAGACTTGAAAAAAGATAGATTTCAGATTAACTTTACTTCTAAAGGTTAAAAAACAGTAAAAATGATGTGTGTGTGTGTGTGTGTGTGTGTTTGAGTGTGTGCACACACATGCATGTGTTTGGGTATAGAAGTTGATCAGGGGGATTAAGGAGTCTGGGGAAAGGGATTTATTTGAACAGGATATGTCATTAAAATTCAAAATCAAGCCAGCTTTGAATCTTGGTCTGGATACAACTTTAAGAATTTCCTTTACAAATAAATCTTAAGTACAACTTTTCTTTTTACATATCAAGCCTCTCGGTAATGTTTTTCATTTATACAGATTAAGTCTCTCCCTCCCTTCTTCCTTATTTCCATCGCTCCCTCTCTCCTGTCTCCATTCTATTGAGCTTCAGGCATACATGGTGAGTAGGATCTGATATAGCTGGTACCTAATTCAGTTTGCAATGGAAATGAAAAAGTGCCAACTATTATTTCGAAATTCATCTTAAGTCATATTGGCACCATTAATGTGAATATTGATTCTGGGATCATTTCAGTAAGCCATACCTGGTTTTATTTTCAGTTGATTGTATGATATTTTTTACAAACATTATGAGTTTTGTTCATGATGCACATAATATTACCAAAAAAATACCTAGGTGTGAGTGTTTGTGTATGTGTGTGAGTGGTTGTGTGAGTTTTTTTTTGTGTGTATAATGTATGTAAACTTAAACCAATGAGTAAGAAGGGCATTTCCTATTTCATCTGTATACTTTTGAATCTGTTATGTATCATTGTTGACTTAGGAACTATTTTGTATCATAGGCCATAGAAACAGAAAATATTGGCGCCAACATTTCAGTGAAGATTAAACATATGAAGAGAAAGGTTATTTGAGAGCCTCACAGTTAGGCAGAGGAGAGAAACAAGCCTCACACTTTTAGGCATCATCATGTGCCTCCTGCTTCTTTTTTTCCTCCTTCTTTTTCCTCAGACCGAGACAAGTAATGAAACACAGTTGACAGGATGACAAGGGGACAATAAATATTTTCTGATCTTGGGAAATCAAGCTCTGCCCTGCAGTGTCATGCTTGAGAAGTGAAGTGCTTCTTCTTAAGTGGAAAAATCTCACAAATCTGGGAATCAAAGGCAAGTCACATCTCTAGATACATGATGACCTTCACTTCTAGGAAGGTCTTTGTGTGGCTGTGAATTTGATGTTCTTTAAGTGACAGCTTGTAACTGCTCAGTGATAGCTGAGACTTTTTTCCCTCTCTCCCTGTAAAACAGACTTCAGCTGCTTTAACAGAAAAAGCTAGTGGAGATTTCCCTACCAAAAAATGTTTTAGCTGTTAATTAAATATATTTTTCCTTAGCTAGTCAGAACTTTATCTTAGATAGGTTTGACTAATTTTTAAAACTTTTCCCTTTCAGAAGAATGGTGTGAAAGAATAACAACTAAAATGAATAACAGATACTGACCAAATTTCACAAACAGAGCAACTTCATGGCCACCATTCCTTAGTCAAAATGTAAAAAACAGAATATACAAAGAGAAAAGAAAATAAACTAAACTGAAAAGTAGACTTTTTAATTTTTTGTATTTTGATAGTTTTCATTAAAAATCTCAAAGATTACAAACACTGGATTTATATAAAATTAGAAGCAAAATACCCAAAAGTGGATGGAATTGTAATGATGAAAAAGCTATAAACTATAATATATGGAAAGAGTAAACACAAGAATAATCAATTCTTTAATGAAATTATTAATAAATCAGTAAAATTTGAGAGAGAAATTCTGTCTTAGGGATTCTATCAGTGGGAAGAGACACCATGACCACAGTAACTCAAAGGAAAACATTCAACTATAATTCAGAAGCAATAAAGTATATATTAATAGATAAATCTACCTAAAAATAAACTGGCAAAATGACATTCATACAAAGTATATTTGGTGAGTACTGAAATCATTTTAATTAACAACAAAAACTGCTTGCAAATAACAGAACACAGGTTTTACAGGAGAGAGCTGTTTTTTTGTCCCAGACACCAAGAACAAAAATAACCACAGAGAAAATATATCAATTAAAACATTGCTTGTCCTATTAGCTCTAGCTTTTTATTAGCTAACTTTTATATTAATTTAACCCAATTCTATTAATATGTATATTGCCATATGGCAGTGGCTTACCAGCAAAGATTCGGCATGTCTGACTCTGACGGCAGAACCATATTGTCTCCCTGGCTCCTCTCTTCTTTCTCCCAGCAATCAGTCCTGCCTTTCCTGCCTACTTAAGTTCTGCCCTATCAGCAGGCCAAGGCAGTTTCTTTATTTATTAATGGTAATCCCAGCACACAGAGGAAACTCCCACATTACCTCCCATTTTCTGTTTAAATTAAAAGGTAGGTTTTAACATAGTAAATTATATATAACAAAACATTTATCATCAAGAATTACAATATTTATATCTACTTTATCTTTTATCATAGCTAAAGAAAACTGTAATTATATAATTTTTTCAACTCCATCAAAGACTCCAGAAGGATATAATATTACCTAAATAAATAGGAAGTACATTGTAAGCAACTTCCAAAACTCTAGAATTGACAGAGACATCTCACTGCCTGAACAGTCACCCAAAGTTTTTCTGTACCATTGGGGCATCCATCTTTAGCCCTCAGGCCCATAGTATCCAGCAGACTTTTCCATGAAGCAAGAAATTTCAAGGATAGGTCTGCATATATTGGCAATTTGCCAGTCACTTTCTTATGTATACTATAGAATGTATAGCAGACTCTTTCATGAAGCAGAAACACTGAAGGATCATCTCACCGTTAGGCAAGTGCAACCATCATTTCTCTGAAGGTCCTGCTTATCCAGTTCAGCAGTTCAGGTAAAAGTTGTTCCTTGACCAAATGGCTAACCAACTCCATAAGGAGCCTCTTTAATGTCCATCATTCTTTTGAAGTAGCTTGGTGCTCTCAGGAGCAGATGAGTCTCACAATCATGAAAAGTCTTAAGTTCTTTTTTTTTTTAATTTATTTATTAAGGATTTCTGCCTCCTCCCCGCAACCGCCTCCCATTTCCCTCCCCCTCCCCCGATCAAGTCACCCTCCCTCATCTGCTCGAAGAGCAATCAGGGTTCCCTGACCTGTGGGAAGCCCAAGGACCACCCACCTCTATCCAGGTCTCCTAAGGTGAGCATCCAAACTGCCTAGGCTCCCCCAAAGCCAGTACGTGCAGTAGGATCAAAAACCCACTGCGATTGTTCTTGAGTTCTCAGTATTCCTCATTGTCCTCTATGTTCAGCTAGTCCGGATTTATCCCATGCTTTTTCAGACCCAGGCTGAAAACTGGCCTTGGCGAGTTCCCGATAGAACATCCCCATTGTCTCAGTGTGTGGGTGTGCCCCTCGCGGTCCTGAGGTCCTTGCTCGTGCTCCGTCTCCTTCTGCTCCTGATTTGGACCTTGAGATTTCTGTCCTGTGCTCCTCTGTCTCTGTCTCCTTTCATCGCCTGATGAAGGTTGATATTCATGAGGATGCCTATGTGTTTGTCTTTGGGTTCACCTTCTTACTTAGCTTCTCTAGGAACATGCATTATAAGCCCAATGTCCTTTATTTATGGCTAGAAACCAAATATGAGTGAGTACATCCCATGTTCCTCTTTTTGGGTCTGGCTTACCTCACTCAGGATAGTGTTTTCTATTTCCATCCAATAGCATAAAATATCTAGGGGTAACCCTGACCAAGGAAGTGAAAGACCTATTCGACAAGAACTATAAGTCTTTGAAGAAAGAAATTGAAGAAGACACCAGAAAATGGAAGGACCTCCCTTGCTCTTGGATTGGGAGGATCAACATAGTAAAAATGGCAATTCTACCAAAAGCAATCTATAGATTCAATGCAATCCCCATCAAAATCCCATCAAAATTCTTCACAGATCTGGAGAAGACAATAATCAACTTTATATGGACCCAGGATAGCCAGAACAATCTTATACAATAAAGGATTGTCTGGAGGCATTACCATCCCTGACTTCAAACTCTATTATAGAGCTACAGTATTGAAGTCTTAAGTTCTTAAACATTTAAAATGCCATATTCTGAAAGTCTTTGAAAGATTTGAAGAATACCTACCTAACTGAAATATATCTCTATAGAGCTAGAAAGTCTAACTAACATGAGTATGAGCTTGACTATTATAGATGATTATCTATCAACCTATGTTTCTTAATTATAAATTACATTTTTAAAATGAACTACACAAACACAATGCCTTAATCAAGGGCAGAAATAAACATATAATGAAATTGACCTTAAATTTCTATCAATAAACCAGGATTTATACCAAAGTAAATTATTCATCTCAAAATAAAATGACAAAATGACATTTGTACAAAGTAAATTTGGTGAGTGCTGAAATCATTTTAATTAACAACAAAAAAAAAAACTGCTTGCAAAAATCAGAACACAGGGATGTCTCACTAATTTGATTTATAGAAAGCTCAGAAAAATAAAAATTGAACCACTCAAAAAAAAAAACAATAGAGTGTGAGGGAATTTAAAAAAAAAAAGGTACTTACTGTTATGTGTAATTTTCAACCCAATAAGAGAAAGATAAGAAGAAAACATATGATACATCATTGAGCAGGTAAGCCAATTAAAAGTGATAATGGAGCTAAAGGAAAATGGCAATGTTATAATCTAGATAGTGGTCATATAGCTACTCATTAAAAAAATTATTTTAGCTATTCTTCATGATTGAAAATGGCACAGTTCTGATGTGCTGTTGCACAGTAAGGTATGGTGGTATAATGTGATGATTTTAGGAGAAGAAAATGTGAAAAATAGAGAACATTGAGCATATAAGCGGATAGAAAAATTGTATTCATTTGAATATATATGAAAACTGTAACTTTTTTGTCTGACCATATGTATGTATAACTGTTTAAATCTTACATTCTTAATTTCCAGGTAAATTTCTTCATTAAACATTAAAATAAAACATATAATAACATTTTGACACTTATTAAATAGAAACACAATGACATATTTCAAAATTATCCAAAATTTTTGGGAAAAGGCATGCTCATCTGACTCATTCATCAACAAAAGTATAAGAATCATATATAAGTTTACAAGCTATAAGGAAAACATATTAATTAAAATTTAAAATTATATGTATACAAATTACTATACTTTAGATTATGTTCAGTTGCCTTGAAAGTAAATGTTAAGAAGTAGTCTCTTCAAATAAAACATGAAGGGTAATTACTCTATACAACTGTGTGAGATGTTCATTGTATGGGTGTCAAAGAAAAGTCTGAAAAGAAAAATCAAATTAAACTGAGAGTTCAAGAGTTTATACCAATAACTTTAGTGAATTATTGCATATTCAAAATTTATGTTCCACCAAATTACAGTTTTAGTGCATACTGTTACTAACCAAGATGTTAAATCAAAAACAAAACTTCTTTAAGCATAGGAGTTGAATATATTGTAATTTTAGTCCAACAAATAAATCTTCACAAATTGTCATGTGTAATTTATTGTGAGTTCTTTTGCAAGATTGTTAAAAAAAATCAAGTGGTGATATTTTAGTCAAAGTTTGACTGAACGAAACTGAATATTTTTAATATTCATGTAGAATTATAGCATTTTCAGAGAAAGTATAACATACTTTTGTGACACTACTTTAAAATTATAATAAAATTGAAAAAGTACATGCAAAAGAAAAGATTTATTTTAAATT
This sequence comes from Microtus pennsylvanicus, assembly GCF_037038515.1. Taxonomy (NCBI): domain Eukaryota; kingdom Metazoa; phylum Chordata; class Mammalia; order Rodentia; family Cricetidae; genus Microtus; species Microtus pennsylvanicus. Next base: position 24,186,391 of record NC_134592.1, read on the forward strand.
AAATAAAAATTGTACATGTTGAAATAAATTTTAAAAATTGATCACATCATAAAGATTAAAACCTATACACACCACATTCATACCCTTATATAATTAATATCAGCTATTAATTGACATGTACCTTCTATTATTCTAATGTTTATGTTTTTGGTTTTTCCAATTTAATGATCACAATATTTTGGTACCTACATAGAATAATCATATAATCTTTACAGTATAATTGCTGAACAAATTTTTATAGCAACTTTTAAAATGAGACATTATTTTTGAAGCTTTAAATTCTCCAAAACTCTAACCAGTCTAGTCATGGAATATCTCCAATATAGAAGTGGGGTGAACAGAGAAAATTCTAAAACTATTTTTTATAATTATGTAATGCACTGTTGACCTTTTTGTTTTTATTTTAAACTGGGAATGGTTGTGCATGCGTTTAATACCAGCACTTGAAAGACAGTAGAGGCAGGTAGATCTGTGAGTTCAAAGTCAGCCTGGTCTACAAAATGAGTTCTACAGCAGTTAAGGAAATTATGCAGAGAAATCCTGCCTCCAAAAAACAAACAAAAAACAAAAAGAGAAAATGAAAAAATAAAAATAAAGAGAAGAAAATGAGATTTATTAGTTTGATATAAATATAAGTGTTTTGCCTGAATGTATATGTGTTGCGGGAGGTCCTCCCACTTGTCCAGCCAATAGCCGCTGAGATACCAGCCCATTGGGGCGTGGTCTCTCTCCCTTTAAAAAAGCAGCCACTTCCCTCTCCTCTCTCTCTTCACTTCCTGCTCCGCCGGCGACTAGACTCCTGGTTGCGTAGAGGGCTGTTGCCTGGGAGTTGGGCATGGCGTCTCTCTCTGAAGCGTCTGCTCCCCAGCAGAGAGCTGTCGAGTCTGACCTCACTTCCTCTTCCTCCCAGCGTTTTGTTCTGTTTACTCCTCCCACCTATCTCCTAACCAATGAGAGCCAAGCAGTTTCTTTTAATTTAACCAGTGACCTTCCTCCATCATTGCCCATACCTCAACCACTGACAGAGATACAGAGCATGCATCAATGGATAAAACAGGACTGTCATATCCTGCCAAGACAGGGTAAGATAGTTTTGAAAAGTTGCTTGCCTTTGAAAATGGTATGTCAGTTATGTTAGGCCTTAGCCAAAGTTGGTTGCTTCAACGCTGCTAATGTGATTTTGGGTGATAGCCCAGGTAGCTAGTTGTCTCTGTGATTTGTTGCATGTTTTGGAAGTTGTTTTACTGAACTTCCTAATTACCCAGGTAACATTATTTCCCTTCTCAGATCTTTGATGGGGTTGAAGACTATATAAATGTAGTTACTTTCTCTCATGACTTGGCCAAGTTATTTATTATACAAGACCTATGCTAGTTAGAATAGGATATTTGTACTTATTGTACATAATTTCAAAGTAGGTTTAGAACTCTCTTATTTAAACAGAAGGGGAGGTGTTACGGGAGGTCCTCCCACTCCTCCAGCCAATAGCCGCTGAGATACCAGCCCATTGGGGCGTGGTCTCTCTCCCTTTAAAAAGCAGCCACTTCCCTCTCCTCTCTCTCTTCACTTCCTGCTTCGATGACTAGACTCCTGGTTGCGTAGAGGGCTGTTGCCTGGGAGCTGGGCATGGCATCTCTCTCTGAAGCGTCTGCTCCCCAGCAGAGAGCTATCGAGTCTGACCTCACTTCCTCTTCCTCCCAGCGTTTTGTTCTGTTTACTCCTCCCACCTATCTCCTAACCAATGAGAGCCAAGCAGTTTCTTTTAATTTAACCAATGACCTTCCTCCATCATATATATGTACCTGGTATCTGTGGATATGTGAAGAGAGCATTGGATCTTCTGGAACTATAGTTGTGGATGGCTATGAGCCATCATGTGGATGTGGGAACATAGCCTGGGTCTTCTGTGAAGGATAACAGAATTTCTAAATATTGAATGATCTCCATAGACATAATCACCATATTGTTTTCCTCATTTCACTCATAAAAAGAAGCTAGTAAAAATGATGTGTTCTTTATTTCATATTTATTTTTACTATTTGTGTGGAGTTTGGTTAAAGGTTATATAACGTATTATCTCTAATTAGGAACTTTATCTGTTGCCTGATAATAACGCATTCATTCTTCTAAAAAAGAATAGTTAAAAAGTAGAAGTAAGTTTCACCATGTTTAAATGTGCTAAGACAATGGCAATAAATTCAACATAACTTGGTGTGGAAGGTGGTTTCTTATTAATTAAAATATTTCCTTTTTACTTATGAAAATTTAGAATTTGATCTTGAAGAATCATAAATGCTTTCACAGATTAAGAAGGTTTTACTCATTGAAGGTGATATGATTGATATATAAAATATTAATTCTGAAAATTGCTAACTTGCTTTTATACTGTTGTTTAATTTACTAGTTTTCAGCAGATTCTGCCTGTTTTATGTTGTTGCTTTTTTTTACTGGAAGTCCCAACAATCAAGTACTTGAACCTCGGTGGAACTCTGAAACATAGCTTGGTCCAATACTGAGGGACATAAGAGGTTAATGAATAGCAGTGTGGAATGAGCCACTCTCTAGGCCCTCCCCAGTGCGACAAAACTCTGGTCCCTCCCCCAACTCCCTTAGGTTTTCTAGCCAGCCATCAGGGAGTTCCTGGCAGCCTGCTCCCCCAAAATACAAACCCATCCAATGGCCAGCCAAACTACTAGGGACACCCCACCCCCAAACCTACCTATTCTCCTGCAACCTTGACGGAATCTGGAACACAGATTTCTCCAAAACTAAGGGAACTTAAAAGGGACCAAGTGCTTGCTACAACACTGAGGGGATTAAGAGAGAGCACCAAGAGAGCAAACCAGAAGAAAAGACCAAGAGAGCAGGCAAATGGAGACCTCAGACGCTTTCTGAGACAGACATTAATAGTATAGAGTAGACCAAGAAAAACTCCCAAACACTTAGACAGCCACAGCAAAGATTGGGCCAAGATGCAAACACACTGCTTGGCCTCATTTGAAGGAAGAGATGGGTAGGCACCAATGCAAGAATTCCTCCAACAACCCAAAAAGCAACATGGTAACACCAGAACCCAGTGGTCACACAACAGGAAGACTTGATCATGTTAACACAGAAGAAGCAAAAGAAAACAATTTTAAGAGTAACTTTATGAAAATGCTGGAGACCTTTAAAGAGGAAATGAAAAACCTCCTTAAAGAAATAGAGAAGACAAACAAAAAATTGGAAGAAATTAATAAATCCCTCAAATAGACCCAAGGAAAAACAAACAGGTGAAGGAAACAGTTTAAGATGTGACGACTGAAATAGAGGTAATAAAAAAAACACAAACAGAAGGAATTCTGAATAAGGAAAATCTGGGTAAATGAACATGAATTAGAGAGACAAATATATCCAACAGAATACAAGAGACAGAAGAAAGAATCTCATGTGCTGAAGATACTATAGAGGAAATAGACTCATTAGTCAATGAAAATATTAAATCTAACAAATTCTTAACACAAAACATCCAGGAAATCTGGGACACCCTAAAAAGACCAAGCCTGAGAATAATAGGGGTAGAAAAGGGAGTCAAACTCCAGCTCAAAGGCCCAGAAAATATATTCAACAAAATGATAAAAGAAAACTTTCCCAACCTTAAAAAGGATATCTCCGTGAAAGTACAAGAAGCTTATAGAACACTTAATAGACCAGATAAAAAAATCCCCTCTCCATATAATAATCAAAATACAAATCATACAGAATAAAGAAAGAATATTAAGAGCTGCAAAGGAAAAGGGGCAAGTAACATATAATTATAGCAACATTATTTGTAATAGACAAAACCTGGAAACAACCTAGGTGTCCTTCGACCAAAGAAGGGATAAAGAAAATAAGGCACATTTACACATTAGAGTATTACTCAGTGGTTTAAAAAAATGATATCTTGAATTTTGCATGCAAATGGATGGAATTAGAAAACACTATTCTGAGTGAGGTAACCCAGACCCAAAAAGATGAATATGGTTATGTACTCAATCATAAGTGGATACTGGCTATTAACAAAGGACATTGAGCCTATAGTTCATAATCCCAAAGAAGCTAAGTAATAAGGTAAACCTAAGGAAAAACATATAGACCCACCTGGGAATTGGAAACAGACAAGATCACCTGACAAAATTGGGAGCACGGGGGCATGGGAATAAGAGAATGTAGAAGGGCAATAAGAGTGATGTAGGAGGGGGGGCTACTTGTTCATCCTGGCTGCTTGGAACCAAAATAATCTTACAGAAACCATATTATTAAAATCACTGCTTGGCCCATTGGCTCTAGCTTCTTATTGGCTAACTCACATTAATTTAACTCTTTTCTATTAATCTGTATATCGTCACATGGCAGCAGTGGCTTACAGGCAAAAATTTGGCATGTCTGATTCTGGTTGCTCAATGTCATCTCTCTCTGCCCTGCTTTCTCCCAGCATTCAGTTTATTTCTCCCAGCATTCAGTTTATTTTTCCCTTCCTAGCTCTGTTCCCCTACAGTTCTGCTATAGGCCCAAATAAGTTCCTTTATTTACTAATGAAAGCAACACATAGACAAAAAGACCTCCTACACCAGAGGGAAGAAGGGGAGGGTTGAGGATATCTTGAGGAAATGGGATAGTTGAGATGGAGGAAGAACAGATATGAGAACAAGAAAAGAGACATCTTGGTTGAGTGAGCTGTAATTGGCTCTAGAGATTGAGGATCCCAGGAATCCACAAGGATGACCCTGCCTAAAATAGAGGAGAGGGGGCCTGATTTTAACTTGCCCTGTAAACAGACTGATGATTATCTTAAATATCACCATAGAATCTTCATCCAACAACAGATGAAAACAGAGGCAGAGACCCACATTGGAGCACTCGACTGAGCTCCCAAGGATCAGCTGAAAAGTGGAAGGAATGAGAATATGAGCAAAGAGGCCAAGACCATGAAGGGTTCATCCACTGAAACAATTTACCTGAGCTAATGGGAACTTACCAACTCCAGCTGGACTGGGAAGGAATAAGTAAAGGACCAAAGTAGTATCTCTGAATGTGGTTGACAGTTGCACGGCTGGGGCAGACTGAGGGGGTCACTGGTAGTGGCACCAGAATTTATTTCTACTGCATTTTGGATCCTTTTCTCTTTGGACATATAACTTGCTTAGCCTAGATGTAGTAGGGAGGTCCTTGGACCTTTTACAAAGCAATGTTTCTTACCCTTTCTTAGGACTAGATGAGCGTGGGGTAGAGGGTGTGTGGAGGAAATGGGAGGAGGGGAATGATTGGGAATTTGGATTGGTATTTTTTTTTAAAAAAATCCTATAAACTAAAAAAAAGTTACGCACACCATACTCCAATGCTTTATTGATGTTTTGCACATTTTTCTCTATAACTTTCATCGCTTAGAAATCCCCTAAATGTCTATTCTTCAGTTTGATACCTACAAAGATGTCTCAGGAAATAACAAAGGACAATATCTTCATTTTTCAAAAGACACGAGAATAAGATTTATATATCTTGGGGGTAGACTATCAGGAGAAGAAAGAAAAAAGATGAACTAGAGAAGATGAAAAATCTTACTCCCTTTTGAGTAAAATAATGAAATATCAGGAAATAAGATAACATAAAAAATGCTTTAACACAGTTTTAGACTCTCAAAGCTCCATGCTAAGGCAGATGCCCCATGTGTGTTAAAGGTTCCCTTTTTTGTCCACAGATGGCACTTGTTTATAGCCAATCAGGAATAAATGAACATTCGTTATAGAGAACCTATTATGAGTGTATATGCATTTACTTCTGTTCTTCAGGCTTTACCCTAATAACCTAAGCACCTCCAAAAGGAGTTACATCTTGAGACCATCATCCTGTGTGTTAAAACTATACCAAATGAATGGGCACATAGCATAAACTTTTGAGTCATAACAAGGGGGGACATTAAAAGAGAATTTCTATTTTTTAATTATATTTTATTATTAAAATAATTTTAACTTTAAATAAATTTTTATCATATTTGCCCCCCCAACACGTTCTAGATTTTCTCCCATCCCTATTCATCCTACTATATGTTTTTTCTAAAAAAAACCAAACAAACAAAAATCCAAAACAACAGCAAATTTCCCCAAAGTCAAGAAAACAAACTAAAATACCACCTAAAAAGAATGAACCAAATAAAAATTAGACAAAGATAACAGTAACAACAAAACCACCAAATATAACCAAATAATAGAACACAAAAATTGTAGAGACCCTGCTGGGTAGGGTGTTGTATGTCTTTAATCCCAGTACTTGGGAGGCAGAGGCAGAGGTAGGCAAATTTCTTTTTAGTTCAAGGTCAACCTAGCCTACAAAGCTAGTTCTAACACAATCAAGGCTACAGAGAAACCCTGTCTCAACAAAACAAAAAGAATCAGAGAACCATTGGTTTTCAGGATTTCCATAAAGACACTAAACTGAAGGCAATAATATACATACAAAGAATCTTTAAGGTAAAATAAGAGAAGAAAAAGTAAATATTAAAATAAAACACAAATAAAATAAAATTTATAGAATAGGAAAAGCCTGTACAAGACATGAGACAAGGACTCTCCATGAAGATTTGATCAAAAGCTCCATTTCTTAATTTTTGGGGGTATGTTGAAATATGTATTCATTCTCTGTTTTTCTTTTTTTTAAAATCCACACAGGCTTGATATACTTTGAACTGGTTATGGGAATTTTTTGTTCCTTTTTTATAATGTCTTTTCATTTTTTTAAAAAAAACTATCTTTTTTAAAATTATACATATCAATCCCAGTTCTCACTCCTTCCCCTCCTCCCATGTCCTTCACCTTCTCCACTACCCCACCACCTATCCAGTCTTCAGAGAGTGTTAAGCACCACATTGCTTTGTTGAAGGTCACAGGCTCTCCCTTCTATCAAGGCTGAGCAAGGATACTTTGCTCAAAAGCTCCATTTCAAAGGGAATATATTATCAGCTATGTTTTGTAATAGACATGTAGTTACTAATTAATAAATTTTACAATAAAAAGTCATTTTCAGAATAACTCATAAGAATCTCTCAAAGTGGAGGGTTCCGAGCCAGTAAAAGCATGCATGATATATAGCACGGTGTTCACAAAGACTCACTTATTTTTGTTGGTATAAATATTGTTGGTAAATACTCTGATAAAAGAAACTTAAAGTGCAAAGGGCAGAGATCATGTGGGAAGAAGTCTTCCTGGCAAGTTTGAATGTGGGGTTTCTTAGATGAATAAAATCAGAAAAAGAGGCTGGGCCTGATACTTAATGTCTGTTACAACTTTGGAGGTAGGCTCATATTCTTCCACTTTCTGGTTCAACTATTATATAGCTTCCACACTCCCATATGGACATGTAGTATATTTTCCTATAATTTATGATAAGTGTTATAATCAAATTGCATCTCTGCAAAAATTGTTGAAGCATCTCAGTATTGACTCTTTAAGGTCACTTCCCATGTAACCAAGTTAAAATGAATTTACTTAACTCTAACTTTATTCAATATGGCTGGCATATTTTTAAAAATATATAGTAAGAACTAGGATGTGGTGCAGATAAGCTTAGGGAAAATAATTTGACTGGATCATTGTGATGATCTGTAATGAGATTGGGTTTATGAGTTTAAGCCAGGAAATAGACAAATGCTGTTGAGTACTGCTAGGAAGGTACAATGAAGAACACTGCAGTGATTCTCTTGAAAACCTGAGTTTGGATTTCTGGCTAAAGATTATTAAATAATGAATATTTATGTTTTTAAGTCCTGCAACTTATGAGAACTTATGACAACTGTAAAGGTAAATCTCCCCTGATCAATTTAGGCTATTATAAACAAAATATTTTAGCCTATGTGGATAAAAAATGACAGAGACATTTCTCATAGTTCTAGAAGTGACAGAGTCCAAGATGAAGGTGTTAGCATATTCTATACTTGGATAGGACTTTTTTTCTCTTTCGGTTATTTTCCCTAAGTTCTTATGTGATTGAAAGTTCGAATGAGTCATTTACAGCAATATTGAACCAGTCCATGAGGACTTCACCTTCAAGAACTGATCAGCTCAGACACCTAGTACCATCACCTTGGAGTCTGTGAATTACAACACAGGCATTTGTAAAAGAAAAGCATCCATTCCATAGCAAATATAGAATGTTATTTTAGTTTATTATTCTTGTTATGAGAAACCAGTGAATCAGAAAAATGATAGTAAGCTAGGCATGATGGATCACTTGTAACTCCTTTTGATAATTAAGGTTTTGTAATTTTTTATTGATTTTTTGAGCTATACATTTTTCTCTGCTCCCCTCCCCTTAAATCCTCTCCTATTAAACTGGTAGGATTGAAAATCACCTAGGAGACAAAGGTCCTGAATAACCCTGAGGAAGTTATTAAATTGGGTTAATATACTCTAACTGTGGGTAGCACCTTTCCATAGGTTTGTGTCCTTGGTTGCATCAGAAGAAAAAAATCAAGTGGAGAGTCAATATTCTTTTCCATCTCCTGGCTTCCTGACTACAGACGCAATCACTTGATAGCTACCCATTCCCACATACCCACTATTGTGCCTTCCCCATCATGGTGGATTGTACCTGAAACTGTAAGCAGAAGAAATCAGTTACTTTCTTATTTTGCTGTTGGTTGGTATTTTCTGTCAGGAACAAGTAGAGCAACAAGCCCATCCAGCATTTTGGAGATATATGTAGGAAAGGTGTCACAGGTTCAAGACCAATTTGGCCCATATAGTGAGCTCAGAATCAACCATGAATTCACATTGGGACACTGACTCAAAGACTCGAAGACGAATAAATAAATAAATACATGGGAAAAATGGGGAAGAACTGTAATTGACTTAAAGGAATACAAAATTACCAAGATTGAAGCAATCTCTTTGGTAAGTATATGTGTTCATCACATGACAGTAGACCATGAGATTTGGGGTGTTGTTTATTTCCACTACCTACACTGTGCTCCAGGAATTTCTTTCCCTTTGTCATGGTTTATCAGCATAATGTGGAAAACCACTCATGGAATTATGTTTCTTCCCTGAAATTGAATTATTCTGGGCCTGATTAAGTACATAATATTCAATGTGTTTTTCTGTAGATATTATGGTATTCACATAGTGTTGCTCTGTTCTAAGCATTAAACTGTTAAAAACTAGTTATTATTCCTCTTAGAAGTAAATACAAATTGAAATGTCAGATGAATCATAAATGTTTGTTTCATAAATAGGGTAAAGTGAGTATGGGCTATTAAATTGTGTTTTATTAAGAGAACACTGGTAGCAAGAAATAAATCTATAGCAGAGGAGAGACTGTGTGGTGAGGTGAGGGTTATGACCACTTGGGTGTCTTGATAAAACAGTGGAGTGATGGGTTGAAAGCAAATTCATGTTGTCATATATTATATCAGAATACAAAGATGTCTCCATTGATATGTTACCATCTTCATGTATCTATATTATATTTATACTGTCACCTTATGATTCTGAAACATAGGACTGAAGTTTGTATTTATTTTGTATTTATTATTCTACTCAGTTATAACAAAGCCTGCCTAGCATGTCTTAGATTTTATTGCTGTAAACACCAAGAACAAAAATAAAATAATATATATATATATATATATATATATATATTCAATATTGAGAATAGAATGAAGACCTGGCTTGTCATATGCTCTAAGATGTTTCAGCTTTGGCAATTCCATTCCCTTTACTGTGCCTAGGTGCCTTCACAGATCACAGAAGTAAAGTTCACAGTTTAGACATTTGAAGGAAGGCAATATTAAGAATTAAAAAGTACAAATATATGTATTAATCATTCTGTCATCGCTGAAAGTATCTATTTATTCTAAAGTGTTTCCTGTGTCACACTCCTCAGGAACCATTTTGAATCTGCCAAAGACAAAAATATGTTTTAAAAATATGGTGTTATGTTCAGCCATTCAACACTGCAGATTTCTAAAATGATCAATGTCAGTTGAAGAAACACTTTTTAAAAATACTTCACTTCTGACCACATCTGATTTAACTCCAATTTCTATTCTACAACTATTATGCAGATAGTTTTTACATATACATGGTAAAGATAGGGTAAGAACGCATAGTTAATCATATCTAAAGCATGAACACCCTAAAACGTTCCCATTATATAACCCACACTTTCTCTTCTCTTAAAACTCTCATTTCCTTCTCCTGAGTCATGTTTGAAGAGTTCCAAAATCGAAAATCCTCAGTTCACAAATAAAGTGTTTCCCACATGGTATATGCATAAAACTTGGCATGAACTTGATAGAATAAAAAGACCTTAGTGTACTGTTTTATCTATGAGTATAGACCCAGGAATTAGACTGTCTTCTTGTTGTTCTTTTCTTCCTTTCCTTCTGTCAGTATCAAAGAACCTTGTCAGGCTCCTCTGCCATGATGTGATAGCATACAAAATAAAAGGAAGTCACTTCACATCCCTGTGGTGTTTTGACTCTTTTTAAAGACCTGGGAGAAAATGTAGCTGTGTTAGCACAATATTCTGAGAGTTCTCACGAGGAGCACCTGGGAAAATAGTCTTAAACCATCTGTCACCATTGCTCGGTCAAGTATCAGTTGCTTTAAACTTGCAGGATCAGGCATGTCAGCAAGTCAGTATTTTACAATTATGACTTTGTATCACCCTTTCTGTAATAAGGAGGAATGTTTTGCATTCTTCCAAGTTGGGCACAACTCCAGGACTTCTAGCAGCTTCCCCGCAGGCTGTAAAATCTCAAGAAGATGAGAGTCAAATGCCAGCCTGTCACCTCTTTGAAGAAGATGGATGGAACTATCAATAAACCAATAAAGCAAAGCAGGCTGATGCAAAGCAAGGTTGCCCGTGACAAGAATCTAGCTGCGGGAGTGGCAAGGAAGTGAAGTCAATAAGGCAGCTTATTATAGTCAGTGCTGATAAGTGACATCATCAGTGCATACAGACGGAGGCACCAGGGATGACTCATGGCCTTCAATCAGGAAGCTCAGAGCTGGTGGCAGATGCAGTTCTGTGTCTCATCCTAGAAGAGTACCAGCTTACTGTTTAGCCACTTCAGCTCTATGCCCAGGAACTAGAGGGTCCAGTACACTCTCCAGGAGCCATCCCTTTCTGACACTGTAGTACAGGAGGTGTACATGTCTGGTGGAATGGGTTCAAGAGGATTCTCTGTTACCAAAACCTTGTGGCTTGTTTCAGCTTAATACCAACACATGATTTTTTGAACGTGATTATTTTTTAAGAGATTCTTACATAACAAGTGGATTAAAACATGGTTACTCTGGAGGACTATTATTATATCTATATATTTGTTGAAACTCATTAGGTGATCCATAATCATTGAATAAATACTTCATCACCAAGTTGTGGATTTGTGGATATTTATTTCACACACGGTCATGTGAACATGTCTCTCTAAGTCTGAAAAGATCAGAGAAATGTCAGCTACTTTCTGGATTTGCTCTGATAACCTGAGGCAGAATTTTTGTTTTTAGTTTGGGACTTTCTGGGCTTCTCTTTCACAGACCTTTTTTAGAAGTCCCTAGTTGCCAAAACTTCTGGGCCTCTGCCAATAGACACTCTCTGCAGATCTGATTGCCTCAGTCAATCTTGACAGTCCATGTTTAATTTAAACCTCAGGCTACATTGTTACATTTATTCAGTTTTTCTCTCTCCTACATGTAAGTCAGTCTCTGACATATTACTCAGAGGAATTTTAGGTAAAACTATATATGAGTACACCCCAAGATTTGATCAGTGTCCTCATAGTCAGTTCTTGATTTTCCTTCTAAAGTTATGTGATATGAAATATTAACCAATCACCCACATTATGTAAGACCATCTTACCATTCAATAATATTCCCTGTTACAATGATAGTATGAAGTCATCCAAACCTTAACTTAATGGGATTTCTGTTTATAACTGCTAACACCACCCCTTCATGATGTCAGCCAGCATTCATTGCAATTTTCTATGATTCTACTCATTCCATTCTCTTCCCTTTTCTCTTTCTACCAAGAAATGTAAAACTCTAATCTAGTGGTAACCTTCCTTTCTCTGGAAAGCAAGACTTCATTCCAAAATGTATCCCATCCCTATCATTTCTTCTCACCAGGCAAGTTTGAAAGAAGTTCCTTGCTTATTGACTAATACTTTCCAAGGAAATTACCTGTGATCATGATTTAATTGATTGCCAATATCCTTCAATTACATATTTTGTTTTTCATTTTGTTGATTCTCTCTCTCTCTCTCTCTCTCTCTCCCTCTCTCTCTCTCTCTCCCTCTCTCTCTCGTGTGTGTGTTTAACTTTGAAAGGAAAAAGAACCTTAAAAAATAATTTTAAGTGAGTATGGTTGTTGGTATCCCAGGAAATAAGGTTCTTTCATTCAGAAATAAAAAAGGCCATTACAGTTCTGTGCCTTCAAAATATTTTTAAGCAAAGAAAGACATGAAATTCTATGAACTCTTCAAGGTAAAATAACTGTCTGTATGATATTTTCACCAGTTCAACAAATCATACATTAGCTATAACAGTAGAGGGCTCAGACTAATTTATAACTTGTGGACTAGCTTATTGTCTACTTAAACAGATGGAATCTAATCATAAACCCCAATAGCTATCAGAAAATTCCTTGAATATGTATTGACTAATAAGTAGGAGTGGTTACTTGGGGCAAAACTTTTCTAAGCTTTGTGTAAGAAATGATTTTTTTTCTTGTTTTATTAAGAATTTTTTATAATACACTATTTTCACATTTTCAGGGCCATCCCTGATCCTGTTTCCTCCACCCTTCCCACACCTCACCTCTCCATGCCCTCCTCAGAAAGGGTAAGGCTTCCCATGGGGAATCAACAAAGATTTACACTTCACTTTGAGGCAAGACTAAGGCTCTCTCTCCTATACCTAGGTTGAGCAAGTTATCCCTCCAGAAAAAAAAATGTTCTCCTAGATGCCAGTTCAAGCACTAGGGATAAATCCTGGTCACACTGCTCGTGGCCCCACAGACTGTCCAAGCCTCACAACTGACACTTACATTCAATGGGCCTAATTTGGTCCTATACAGGATCACCCACTATCAGTCCAGAGTCAATAAACTCTCACTAGCTCAGGTCAGCTGTTTAGGTGGGTATCACCATCATGATCTTGACTTCTTTGCTCATATTTTTGCTCCTCCCTCTCTTGGACTGGTCTTAGATAGCTCCGCCCAGTGCTTCACTGTAGATCTCTATATCTGCTTCCATCAGTTGCTGGTTGAAGATTCTGTGATGACAGTTAGGCATCCTTTCCATTATGCTTAGAGTCTTAGCTGGGGTCATCCTTGAGGCTTTCTGGGAATTTCCCTGGTGCTATGCTTCTTTATAGCCCTTTAATGGTTCCCTCAGTCAAGATACCTCTTTCCTTTCTCTCCCTCACTGTCCTTCCCCCTTCTTGAGCATCTCATTCTCTCATATTCTCCCCTCCTTCCCTTCTGCCCCTCCCCCACCCCTTCCACCTAATAATTTTCTCATGAGGTCTTTGTTTCTTCTTCCCATGGAGATGCATGTATATCTCTCTTAGGGTTCTCTTAGCTACCTTGCTTCTCTAGGATCATGGGCTATAGACTGGTTATCCTTTGATTTATGGATAATATATACTTATGAGTGAGTACATATCATGTTTGTCTATCTGGGTCTGAATTACCTCATTTAGGATGATTTTTCCTAGTTTGGATGCAAATTTAAAGATGTCGTTTCTTTAACTGCTGAGTAGTTCTATTATGTAAACATACCACATTTTCTTTAGCCATTCTTTAGTTAAGGGGCATCTAGGCTGTTTCCAGGTTCTGGCTATTATAAATAATGCTGCTATGAACACAGTTGAGCAAATGTCCTCATGGTATGACTGTGCATCCTTTGGGTATATACCCAAGAGGGGTATTGCTGGGTTGTGAGGTAGGATTAGTCCTAATTTTCTGAGAAACTGTGATACTGATATCCAAAGTGGTGGTACAAGTTTGTGCTCCCACCAGCAATGGAGGAGTGTTCCCCTTACTCCACATCCTTTCCAGAATAAGCTATCGTTGATGTTTTTGGTCTTAGCCATTCTGACTAGTGTAAGATAGTATCTCTTTATCTACCATGTTATATATAAATCCAGTTAGTTATTACGAGGAACCCCATTTGGACAGGATATCAAGTATTAAGGGTCATATCGAAGTAGTGACAATAAAAGGGCTCATTATTAGTTTAGCTACAGGAAGAGCAATTTTTATTATTTTGTAAAAAGGCCTGAATATGCCACTAAAGTACAAACAAAAAGTTACATCAAAAGTGAAAAAAGGCTATGGTTCACTATATAATAAGACACATGTATTATTATGAATCAAATAGAATATCAATAAAAAAGAAACCTTGCCTAAAATCAAAAGGGCCGGAGATGTAAAGGATAATATGAAAGCAACAGTAGACACAGAATAAAAATGTGTTTTTCACATAGTAGACTGCACATTAGATTTAAAATTAGCCATGGCCTGTGCTGTTCAGGTGATGGAGGAAGGTCATTGGCTAATAAAGGAACTGTCTTGGCCCATTTCATTGGTTAGAAGATAGGTGGGAGGAGTAAACAGAACAAAACGCTGAGAGGAAGAGGAAGTGAGCTCAGACTTCACAGCTCTCCTCTCCGGAGCAGACGCCTCAGAGAGACACCATGCCCCAGCTCCAACCCAGGATGGACTTAGGCTAGAATCTTCCCGGTAAGACCGGTGCTCACAGTTTATTAGAGATGGGTTGATCAGGATATCAGAATTAGCCAGTAAGAGCTGGAGCTAAAGGGCCAAGCAGTGATTAAAAGAATACAGTGTCTGTGTAATTATTTCGGGTAAAGCTAGCCATGCAGGCAGCCGGGGTGCTGGGGATGCAGCCCGGCCACTCAAATTACTACAAATGGCACCCACGTGGACAACTGCTTCCACATAAAGCCTGAGACAGCTTGGGAAGTAATTCTAGAACAAAATGACAGCTTTGTGCATGGTTTCTTGGTAGCAGCACTCTCTCGGGTCTACTCTGCTTGCTAGAGGCAAGCAAGCACTCTCATCTAAGAGAGGCTTCCTGACTCAGCTTTAGCTGCAAAACCATGCAGCTCATTAAGAGGTCCTGCCATGAAACACTTATGGTGTTGACAAAAAGCTGAACGCATGCTTTTCAATTTTCAGCAGTAGCAGGAAAAAAGCTGCACCATTTAAAAATGCCAGCTTTCTGGGCTGTCCTGCCAGGGCAAACTCTGACACTTTTACGCAGGCAGTTCGTGAGGTTTGCAAGCACAGGCTGCTGAAGCTCGCTTGCTGGCAGGGACCTTGAAACACTGTAGACTTGTGGCACTGAATGCGGCTCTGGCCGGTACCTCAGCCAGAAGGTTGGAATGGCAGAAAGCTAAGGAATGGGCTACATCTAGCCGGCAAAGCCACGCCTTTAGTCCTACTGAGATTGCTTGGTAAATTAAAGACTCTTGTGGTCAGAAAAAGAGAGATATACAGTAAAGAGAGATTCAAAGACAATGAAAATTTCTAAATGGTTTACTGTGTGTTAAAAATATATGCATTCTAAAAGTTGAAGTTCTTAAAAAAAAAAGGAAGAGAGTTATTGTGTGTGGTAGTACACACCTTTAATCCCAACACTTGGAAGGCAGAGGGAGATTGACCTCTGTGACTTCAAGTCATGGTAGCACAGGCCTTTAATCCCAGTGCCTAAAAGGCAGAGACAAACAGATCTCTGTGAGTTCAATGTGTAGTAGCAAACACCTTTAATCCCAATGCCTGGGAGGCAGAGACAGGCGGATCTCTGAGAGTTCAAAGACAGCCTGGTCTACAGAGTTATTCCAGGTCAAAGATATACGCTCAAAAAGCAAAAAGTTATCCTAGGAATGTCACAACTTAGATTCTTAAGTGCCTAATGATTTAAAGGCGCAAATCAAAAGTGCTCCTGGATAGTAAAAAATTGCAGATTCACAATAGGACAGATTCAGACCACTAAATGAGTCACACTGTTGGATGAATGTACGTAGGCATTGGAGAGAGAAGAAAAAGAATATGGAGAATAAAGTTAATGGTTTAAAAAAAAAGTAAAGTCTTTAAAGAGACAGAGTACAGATAGTTAAGAGATTAAAAGAAATAAAGAAAAATAAGCCACGTAAAAATGGAAAATTCACAGAGAGTCTGGATTATGTACATTGTGTTTTCTTTAAAATTTTTGACTGGGAAGGAGCTAAGTACAGAGAGACATTTCATTATATGGGCTGCCAAGTGGAACCAGAAAGGATATCATGAGGGTATGATTTCAAAATTTGGATCTAAGGATATGATACTTTGGAAAAGAGATTCTTCTTTTGTTTTCACAGAGGATCAGACCTTGTGGATTGCATTTATCCCGATATGTTATTATAGACAACGCCCTCCTGAAGGGTTGGTGTGAACACCTTCAGTAAATTGCTTCGCTCAACTGCCAACTGAGATGAAACTAGCACACAGTTTATACCATGAAAGACCTAATTAATGACACCCCCATTCAGCAGGAAGCAGTTTGGAGAGAAAAAACTGCACCCATTTTCCCAAATATGGTTTATAAACGTTCTTTTACATTTAAAGGGGGATATGATATAGGTATGAATAATTTGCATAAGTATAGATTTTGCTTTATTGATAGCGATTTAAGGTCAATTTTGTTATATGTATTTGTATTTCTGATATTGATTAAGGTATTGTGACTGTGTAGTTCATTTAAAAATGTAATGTATATAGGTAGTTAATAGATAATCATAATAGTCAAGTTTGTAGTCATGTTAGTTAAGATTTTCTAGATGTGCATAGATATATTTTAGATAGGCATTCTTCATATTTTTCAAAGATTATAGAATATGGCATTTTAAATGTTTTAATAATTGAGGACTTTTCATGACAATGAGACACTCTGCTCCTGGCAGCACCAATCTACTTCAAGAGGAAGATGGGCATCAAAGAGGCTCGTTATGGAGTTTGATAGCCATTTGGGCAAGAAACTGCTCTTGCACACAAACCCGACACCCTTGGTGTAGCAGCCACAGTCTGGCTTGCCCCATGCCCCACCATGTAGCTCTCCCATGGAGGGTGGTGTCAGGTTCGTGTGCTAGCGAGGCAATGATGTAGCCATCACTGACCGTTAGCCAAAACCAAAGTGCAAATAAAAAGCAATTTTATGTCCTTTCTGGCAAAAAAAAAAAAAGAAACTGCTCTTGCCTGGACTATTGCATAAACTGGACACAGAGAACCCACAGAGAGAGGATTACTGAACTTGCCTAAGGTGAGATGATCTTTCGGGGTTCCTGATTCATGAAAGTCTGCGAGACATTCTGCAGGACACAACAGATAGTGACTGAACTGACTTTGAATTTTCCTGCTTATGGAAATGTCTGCTGGATACCATGGGCCTGAAGGCTGAAGATGGATGCCCCAATGGTACAGAGGAACTTTGGGTGACTGTCCAGGCAGTGAGATGTCTCTGTCATTTCTAGAGTTTTAAAAGTTGCTTTTTTCTTGTTTGCTTAGGTAGTATTGTATCTTTCTGGAGTCTTTGATGGAGTTAAGAATAGTTAGTTATAGTTTTCCTTAGTTTTGATAAAGATTATTGTAACTTTTACTTGATAACTGTTTTGTTATATGTAATTTTGCTATGTTAAAGTTAAAGCCTTTTTTTTGTTTAAACAGAAAAAGGGGAAATGATGGAGGAAGGTCATTGGCTAATAAAGGAACTGTCTTGGCCCATTTCATTGGTTAGAAGATAGGTGGGAGGAGTAAACAGAACAAAACGCTGAGAGGAAGAGGAAGTGAGCTCAGATTTCACAGCTCTCCTCTCCGGAGCAGACGCCTCAGAGAGATGCCATGCCCCAGCTCCAACCCAGGATGGACTTAGGCTAGAATCTTCCCAGTAAGACCGGTGCTCACAGTTTATTAGAGATGGGTTGATCAGGATATCAGAATTAGCCAGTAAGAGCTGGAGCTAAAGGGCCAAGCAGTGATTAAAAGAATACAGTGTCCGTGTAATTATTTCGGGTAAAGCTAGCCGTGCAGGCAGCCGGGGTGCTGGGGACGCAGCCCGGCCGCTCATATTACTACATTCAGGGGAGAAACTCTACAGCTGTGGGGAGATTTTCTTTTAGAATGTATTCAAGTATGATAGATAATAATCTCTGGTTATAGTTCTTTTACTCAACAAACTTTTCTTGCATAAATAATTATAAAGGTAATCAAATACATGTATTATCTAGTAATGCTATGCTTGCAGGTACATTTATTAATCATAAATTTAAATGATAATTAAAAAGTATGTACAATCATAAAGTCCCCCAAATAAGACAAGATGTACAAACACAATCAGTCAGTTATTGTTGATAGTATGAATAAATTTTGATGGTGGTTATGGTAGTGATTAAGCTAATGTGTTTATGTGTTTGTGTTAGGCAAGATATACAAACACAATCAAGGTAAATTATTGTTGATAGTATGAATAAATTTTGATGATGGTTGTGGTAGTGATCATGATAATATGTATGGGGGTTAAGCTGGGGGAAAATAAGTGAGAAAATAAACATTTTCTAGGAAAAACTTCCAATTTTAATCATGATAGATTAAAAATTTACTTTTCTACATCACATTTATTTCTTTTAATTTCTCCAAGAAAATTATAAAAGGCAATTTCTTTTGTTTGGACATTGTCAGTAGGAAAAATGGAAATGGTACCCAAGGTTGAATTATGTTAAAGAGTGTGTTTTATCATCATCATCACCATCATCATAATTATTGTTACCCATATCTGACCTGAAATTCTTCACACTGAACACAGTACTATATAGTGTGCTGATGCAACAACTGTCCTGGCTTGTGGATAAGCCAAAGAAAACTATATAAGCAAATGTATATCAAAGCCGGTATTCTACCTTATCCATGTGCTCTCCTGTGATTTACCATGACCTTCCCCAGCAGCAGTCTCAGGAACAGGGTAGCATTTACAGTTAACTTATGTGTTATATGGATGTAAATCTTGATGAGGAGGGTATTTCAATATGGACATACAAAAGAAAGCAAACAAAAAGAAAACCCAAAATGACAACAAAACATAATAGGCTTTAGACTGTGAGAAAATTTCTATAATTTTTACCTTTATACTTTTATGTTTCTTAAGTTGCATTGTATAAGATATTGATCAGAGTTACTGACAGAGAAAAGAAGTGTTTAAGACTGACATTCTGTCGTTGTAGAATGTCAAAGACTAGAAATAGTTTCCTCTGGGACCATAGACTATGAAGTGAATTGATACAAAGTAGAAAAAAGTCCTATTATACTATAGTGTATAGGGTATTAAGTGGTTAAGTGGTGAGATTTTAGGGTTGATGTTAGGAGAGATAGAAAAACAGCATTAACATACATACACACACAAACACACACACACACACACACACAAGTAGCCTAGCAAGGATTTGAAAATGTAAGAAGTATTGGAATGGCAATCATATGAACTAATGCTAAATGACAGCTACAAAAAAAAGGTGAAAATTCACATCCTAAGCTAAAGTAAGTTGATGACATTATAAATGAAAAACAACAATCTATAAAGGGCCACTAAAAGATACAGAGCTCCAGACAGATATGTATATACATACATATACACATTCAATTTGGTATTTGTCAGTGAGCAAAACAAAAGTGTGCTTCACTCAGTATGATTTTTTTCTAGTTCCATACATTTGCCTGAAAAATTCCATGATGCTATTTCTTAAACAACTGAGTAATAAGGCAAACATTTTATAGATTCAATTTTAAATGTACATAAGCGATAAAATAAAGAATAATCATACTATAGTTCATAGACCTAAAGAGACTAAATGAAAAGGAGGACCCAAGGGGGGATGTATGGATTTTCTTGGGAAGAGAAACTAGAATAGATTTCACAGGTTGACTGGCAGTGTTTGGAGCTGGAAGCAGGAGAAATCATGTGCAGATAGAGGGAGAAAGTATAGGGAAAGGCAACTGGAATTGGGAGCATATGAGGGGTAAGTTAGACACCTAGAGCAATGGAAACTCCAGAAATCCATGAGGAAGACTCATATTGATGGGTTTTATGGAGCCTGAAGCATCCTTCTTCTGTAACCAAACAAGGCTTCCAATGGAAGAACTCAGACATCTATCCAGTCACAAAACCTTAGACCTACAATTTGTCCTACCTGCAAGATGTGCTGGGGTAAAGGTGGCTCAGAATCTGTAGAAGTGGCCAACCAACAAGTGGTCCAAATTGAGATCCAAGACACAAGAGGAAGCCCACTCCTGGCACCATCTGGAAGGTCAGGAACAGAGTCTAGACAGCTCAGAGACTTAGGATAGACCAAACAGGACAGGCTAAAAAAGAAAGAAGTCAAAGAAATGATTCTTAATGATACTCTCCTATTATTATAGGGAAGTTAGCATAATTGTCATCAGAGAAATTTCATCCATCAACTGAAGGGAAGAGATGCAGAGACCTGTAGCAGCATTTCAATTGGATTTTAATAAATAACGCTTACCTGAATATCCGAGAGTAAAACAGGCCAGCCTGATAGGCCAGGCAGTGATAACACACAACTTTAGTCCCTGTAGCCACACTAGTTTGACAGGACAGTGCATGCCTTTAATTCTAGTGGTGCAAGCCTTTAATCTCAGAGCTAAAAAGGGTTATAAAACAGGAGGCGACAGCTCTCGGACACAGTCTCCCTCTGAAATATCTGGAGGCAGGATCACCATTTTTGGACTGAAGTTGAGGTAAGAGCTAGTGGCTGGTAGCTTTGCTTTTAGGTCTTCAGGTTAAACCCCAATATCAGTCGCTGAGCTTTTACTAATCATACATCATGGACCCATTCTCACACCTTAGTCAGAGCTCAGGGGAATCCTATGGGAGAGGGCAAGGAAAAATTATAGGAGCCAGAGTGGCCAAGGACACCAAGAAGGCCACAGAATCAACTAACCAGGGCTTATAGGGGCTCACAGAGATGGGCCAAAAACAGGGAGTCTGTAACGGTCTGACCATGTTCCTCTGAGTATATGTTATGGTGGTGTAGCTTGGTGTTCTTGTGGGACTCAAAACAAGGAGTGTGGGCTGTTTCTGACTCTTTTACCTGAGTCTGGGACCTTTTTCCTCCTACTGGGTTGCCTTGTCCAGCCTTAATATGAGTACTAGTACCATTTTAACTTGATAAGCCAAGTTTAGCTGATATCCCTAGGATACCTGCTGTTTTCTAAAGGGAAAGAAGGAGTTGGGATTTTTGTGGGGGAGGGCTTGAGGAAGAGGAGGGAGGGAAAACTACAGTTAAGATGTAATATATAAAAGAAGAATAAATAAAAAAGAATTAAAGAGGAAAGTATAGAAAGTTATAAAGGAAAAAGACAATTAACAGATGAAAAGCCAACTGTGACATGACCCACAAATTGATTTATAGTAAGACACTTTAGCATGGCTATAAAATTATGTTGTATGATGTATGATGGATATTCTTGAAATAAATGACAAAGTCACAGTCACATTTTTTGGCATAAGAAACAGAAACAATTACAAGAACTAGATAGCAAAATTAGAAATAAGAATTGTTACTTTAAAGGAAACTGACATCACAATAATGAAACCACCCAGAGGTGTCTCAATAGCAAAATTCTATAGCTAAATAAAATGGCGGACAAAAATTTCGCTTAAAAGAGGCCTATGTATTATATAAACAAATCATTAAAATATTGATATGGCCCTATTAATATATGTATTAGTCAGGGTTTGCTAGAGTCACAGAACTTAGGGAATGAATACATATCACAAATATATGTATATAGTGATGGAGGAAGGTCATTGGTTAAAATAAAAGAAACTGCTTTGGCCCATCTCATTGGTTAGGAGATAGGTGGGAGGAGAAAACAGAACAGAACGCTGGGAGGAAGAGGAAGTGAGCTCAGACTCCGCAGCTCTCCTCTCGGGAGCAGACGCTTCAGAGAGACACCATGCTACCTGCTCCAGGGAAGACGCACGCTATGAAGCTCCAACCCAGGATGGACTTAGGCTAGAATCTTCCCGGTAAGCGCACCTAGGGGCGCTACACAGATGATTAGAAATGGGCCAGAGCAGTGTTTAAAAGAATACAGTGTCCGTGTAATTATTTCGGGGCATAAGCTAGCCGGAGCCGGCGGCTGGGGTGTTGGGGGACACAGCCCCGCCGCCCCCTATTACTACAAATGACGCCCAGACGTGTGGCTAACTGAGTCCACAGAAAACCTGAGAAGGCTTAAAAATAAGGGAGAGAGAGTTTAACACAGATTTTTGCTGTTTGTTGGTGGTGTGCTGTAGAGAGATTTCCTGATTCGGCAACAGCAGCAGAAAAAATGCTGTGTCATTTCAAAGCGTGGCTTCCTGGGGCCGTGCCGCCAGTGAAAACTCTGGCTTTATGTTTGTGTTCCCGCTTGGGATTGGAAGGAGAGTGCTCTGAGACCTTGAGGATGATTCAGAGCTCCCCGCCTGCTCCTGGGCAGAAGGCAGAATCAGGCTTAGGCAGGCGGAAGAGCATGGCGGATTCCTGCCGCCATACAGAGACGTGTTTTCAGACTGCGCAGTGCTCTGCATGTCAGATTTGGATGTAACTTGGATGAAAAGAATTTCTGTGCTGCATATTCAGTCTCAGAATTAAAGTGCTGAGTGCCGCTCCTACCTGGTAGCCCCAAGAGGCTTCCTGACTCAGCTTTAGCTGCAAAGCCTGCAGCTCATTAAGAGGTCCTGCCACGAAACACTTAAACGGTGTTGACTAAAAGCTGAACGCATGCTTTTCGGTTTTAAGCCATAGCAGGAAAAAAGCTGTGCCGTTTAAAAATGCCAGCTTTCTGGGCCATCCTGCCAGGGCAAACTCTGACTGTTTGAGGCAGGAGGGCCGGCTACCGAGAGAGGACTTGAGTGTTGCCTGTTGTAGCTCGCTGGCTGGCAGGGACCTTGAAATGCTATAAACATGGCTGCAGCCTGTATATCCGCCATGAGGCTGGAAAGCTAAGGAATGGACTGGATCTAGCTGGCAAAGCCACGCCTTTAGTCCTACTGATATTGCTTGGCAAATTAAAGGCTCTTGTGGTCAGAAAAAGAGAGATATACAGTAAAGAGAGATTCAAAGACAGAAAATTTCTGAATGGTTTAAAGTGTGTTAAAAATATATGCAGACTAAAAGTTAAAATTCTTAAAGTAAACCTCTGTGACTTCAAGGTGTGGTAGCACACGCCTTTAATCCCAGTGCCTAGAAGGCAGAGACAAACAGATCTCTGTGAGTTCAAGGTATAGTAGTGTACGCCTTTAATCCCAATGCCTGGGAGGCAGAGACAGGCTGATCTCCGAGAGTTCAAAGACAGCCTGGTCTACAGATGTACGCTCGAAAAGCAAAAAGTTAACCTAGGAATGTCACAGCTTAGATTTTTAAGCGCCTAGTGATTTAAAGGCGCAAATCAAAAGTGCTCCTGGATAGTAAAAAATTGCAGATTCACAATAGGACAGATTCAGACCACTGAATGAGTCACACTGTTGGATGAATGTACGTAGGCTTAGGAGAGAGAAGAAAAAGAATATAGAGAATAAAGTGGATGATTAAAAAAAAGAGGTAAAGTCTTTAAAGAGACAGAGTACAGATAGTTAAGAGATTAAAAGAAATAAAGAAAAATAAGCTACGTAAAAGATGGAAAATTCACAGAGAGTCTGGATTATGTACATTGTGTTTTCTTTAAAATTTTTGACTGTGAAGGAGCTAAGTACAGAGAGACATTTCATTACATGGGCTGCCAAGCTAAACCAGAATGGATATAAGGGTATTACGATTTCAGAATTTGGGTCTAAGGATATGATGCTTTGGAAAGGAGTTTCTTACTTTGTTTTCACAGAGGATGAGACCCTGTTCATTTCTTCAATTCCGATTTGGTATGATGGACCACGTCCTCCTGAAGGTTTGCTGTGAACATCTTCAGAAAATTGCTTTGCTCAACTGCCAACTGAGATAAACCTGGCACACAGGTTACACCCTAAATAATCTGATTAACGACGCCCCCATTCAGCAGGAAGCAGTTTGGAGAGAAAAAACTGCGCCCATGTTCCCAAATATAGTTTATAAATGTTCTTTTATATTTAAAGGGGGAAATGATATAGGTATGAATAATTTGCATTGGTATGGATTTTAAGGTCAATTTTGTTATATGTATAAGTGTTTCTGATTTTGATTAAGGTATTGTGATTGTGTAGTTCATTTAAATATGTACTGTATAATTAAGAAATATAGGTTGTTAATGGATAATCATCAGTAATAGTCAAGCTTATAGTCATGTTAGTTAGATTTTCTAGATATATATATATATATATATATATATATATATATATATATATATATATATATATTTTAGATAGACATTCTTCATGTCTTTCAAAGATTACAGAATAGGACATTTAATGTTTTAATAACTTAGGACTTTTCATGACAATGAGACACTCTGCTCCTGGCAGCACCAATCTACTTCAAGAGGAAGATGGGCATCGAAGAGGCTCGTTATGGAGTTTGATAGCCATTTGGGCAAGAAACTGCTCTTGCCTGGACTGTTGCATAAACTGGACACAGAGAACCCACAGAGAGAGGACTACTGAACTTGCCTAAGGTGAGATGATCTTTCGGGGTTCCTGTTTCATGAAAGAGTCTGCGAGACATTCTGCAGGACACAACAGATAGTGACTGAACTGACTTTGAATTTTCCTGCTTTATGGAAATGTCTGCTGGATACCATGGGCCTTAAGGCTGAAGATGGATGCCCCAACGGTACAGAGGAACTTTGGGTGACTGTCCAGGCAGCGAGATGTCTCTGTCATTTCTAGAGTTTTAAAAGTTGCTTTTTTCTTGTTTGCTTATTGTATCTTTCTGGAGTCTTTGATGGAGTTAAGAATAGTTAGTTATAGTTATAGTTTTCCTTAGTTATGATAAAGATTATTGTAATTTTACTTGATAACTGTTCTGTTATATGTAATTTTGCTATGTTAAAGTTAAAGCCTTCCTTTTTTTTTTGTTTAAACCGAAAAAGGGGAAATGATGGAGGAAGGTCATTGGTTAAAATAAAAGAAACTGCTTTGGCCCATCTCATTGGTTAGGAGATAGGTGGGAGGAGAAAACAGAACAGAACGCTGGGAGGAAGAGGAAGTGAGCTCAGACTCCGCAGCTCTCCTCTCGGGAGCAGACGCTTCAGAGAGACGCCATGCTACCTGCTCCAGGGAAGACGCACGCTATGAAGCTCCAACCCAGGATGGACTTAGGCTAGAATCTTCCCGGTAAGCGCACCTAGGGGCGCTACACAGATGATTAGAAATGGGCCAGAGCAGTTTCTTTTATTTTAACCAATGACCTTCCTCCATCATATATAGTATATACATATATTAATATATATCATATATATGCAAACATAAATTTATTGGAATGACTTGTAGGTTGTAGTCCAACAATGACTAGTTATAAATAGAAAGCCCAAGAATATAGTAGCTGCTCAGTCCTAAGACCCTGAGTGTCCCAGATGGTCTTCTGAATGTGCTGACAGGCCTAGGGAAAGATTGCAAAGAAGAAAGAACTCTTTCTTCCTTCTTCCACTGTACTTACATAAGTTTCCAGCACAATTTGTTACTCATATTAAAGGCACGTTTTTGTTTCTTGCCTCAAGACCTCTGTCACAGGTGTGTCCTCCATTTGTGGATTATAATTCATTCCAGATGGAGTCAAGTTGACACCAAGGACAGCCATCACATTATACAACAAAGTGGACTTTAGAACCAAAACTATTTACTCAGAGAAGGTATAGATGTTTAGCAGAGGTGTTTAAAGTGGTAAAGAAGAATTCTACAAAAAAAACACAATATGTAAGAATTTGCCAGAAATATGTTTAAGCTATTGACCAAACAGTATTGCAAATAATATAGTTTCTCTGTGGTTATTTCAGGTCTGAGCAGCTGGGAACAAACAAGCAACCTCCTACTGCAATATTTAAATTTGCAGATATGAAATTTTAATGGCAAAGTCTCAAAATATTTGTTGCACAATATTGTAGAATTTAAATGAGAAAACAATAAGTCCCCAGCTCTTACATAATTAATCATTTCTTAATAGTTCTTGGAATATTAACACCAAAATTCATAAGATTATAGGAGATCTAAGGAATACTGTTCACTATACACAAAGCTGCAAAATGTTTCCCTAATAGCAAAATAAATCTAATACACAATTCTGATCCTTCAACTCTGTTTTGGTATTTTATCCAAAGTAAATACAAATAATTAATATATATACTGGTCTCAGCTTTGTTTATGATTTCTAAAACCTGGAAAACTAAACACTTTCACACTGCATAGTTGAAGAAAGAACCTATAGACCTCTGGATGTGACTATTGGGAGAACAGCAGAAGACAATGACTTTTTGTCTTGTCCATAATAATGCTGAGTTACGCTGTCCATACATTGGCCAGAGCTCACAGTCTTGTGGCACAGGAAGAATGACTGCATGAGACAAAAATCTCATGAAAGTCTCTGGATTTTCTCCTTGTTTGCTTGTCTCCACTTTTGGACTACTCTCCTATCATGAGTATATCCACTTATTGCATGATAATATTTGCAGTGAAACTTGCAAATAATGACTAAATCATTGATTTTGGTAATTCAGTATTTGAAAGTCACCAATTTTGAATATTGAAGTAATGAATGTCTCAGTTTATCAACAAAATTGTATTGGGTTTAGGGTAAAGGAGACATTATCTCTAAGTTTGTTTCATAAGTTCAAACCTTAGTTACTTTTGTCATACTCTGGGACTTTGGGTGTTTTATTGGTATACTAACTAGTACTTCAGGCAAACATGCTGGCTCCTGAAGATTTTAAGTTACATTAAAAATATATCATTGTGCTACATAACTAGCAGGTTGAGAGAAAGAATCAGGAGAGTAACTAACATACACACACATATACATGTAAGTGTTCATGTACACACATAAACATACACAACTTAACATGTACAAATAGACCTACACATATAAACATTTGCACATACATATACACCAGTACACATATATTCACATGCAGACACAGACACAATATATTGGAATCACATAAGACACTCATTCTTCCTTTTGTGAAATTATACTTTCAACACAAAATGCCATTCCTATGTTAATGCTTCATTGTCTTTTTCTATTTTATTTTTAAATATTTTTAATTTTTATTAAAAATTTGAAAACATCTGCTTCACACTTATTAATGAAGTACGACATAATGCTTTAATATAGATAAAAGTTGTGCAGTATTAGAGGAGATTGAACCTATTTTCTCCTCAGAATTTGTTGTCATGAAAACAATCTAACTCCTTTCTTCTGGCTACTTGAAATGTTCTGTGTGTTACCCTTAGCTACCCTGCTGAGAGTTAGACACCCAAACTTCTTGCTACTTAACATTAACTGAGAACCTAATTAGCAGCTCTTTCCTTTACTTAACATTCTCTTATTGTATGAGTAGCCTGAGAAGTGATACATATCCACTCATCAATACACGCATCTATACCTATGTCTGTGTCTATTAACCTATCTATACTAATGCTGTGCATGAATTTGGATAAGAATATAGGATGCACAATAAAAGTAGGTCTATAAAAAGTACACTAGTTTGAAAATGAAGAGAATTTTCATAGTAATAGACTTTGAACTATACTACCAGATGCCTGTAATCTAGGTCTTCTCTACTGGTTATGAATTTTGTATGAAAGGATGAAGTCTTTTTCTACATCTCTCATCTCTTTCTCAGTCAAACACACACACACACATTCTGATCAAAAGCACAATTAGCTTGAACATAAATGATTAACTTAAGTATTAGAACTAGCCACTTTATGGAATGAGTATTGTTGTGTTTGGGGGTACTACAACTTGAACTTACAACTTGAACCCTGCAGGGATCTCTACCACTGAGCTACAGACCTGCTCTTTAAGAGAAATTTCAGATTTAAAGATAGCAAGAAACAAAGGTTGGTAAGGGGTAAAACAAATAATATCTTCACAAATGCAAAACAAAAATTAAGCTTACACGTGTTTCTATAATGTTTAAGATCAATTGCTAATCCAAGGTAGGTAAAAGAGAAAGCAAAAAGATTTTAATTCAGTGATTTTAAAATATTAGTATACTGTACAGAGGTCATTAGTCAAGAGACTCTCAGAGAGTAAAACATTTGTAAGAAAAGAATGTCACCATGCAGTAATATCTGTACTCTTTGAAAATTAAATACTTAAGATGACATATGAAGGAAAATTAAAGCACTAGAAAAATATAAAATAATGATTAGACTGCTTCTTCAGAGGGGCTTAAATAAGATTATTGGTATTTGTATTGTGAAAGTGTCCTCTTACTGCATATATCTCTCTAAAGAACAGACAGCAGCCACAGAATCAATTATACAGATACTTCACAGGGGATGAAACTAAGACTTGCTGTCTCTACCTGTGTTTTTCAAGAGCCTTCAGAATTAGCTGCACAAAATTATGTAAAGCTATAAGCTTTGTTGACAGAACTCACTCATTGATAAGACACATAAATGAAAATAAATGCATCTCTAAAACCTATTTCACAGCATTTTTAAGTAGAAAAAAATAATATTTATTGATCTAAGCAACTTGCTTTTGATCTCTTAAGTTTAAGACTTTTAACTTGACCTTAATATCTATGTCCTGTGGTTAACATTTTGATTTATAGTATACAAGACATCTAAAGCTTGATTTTAAAAGTATGTATAGATATTAGAAAATTGCATAATGGGTCTATTTTCTTCTTTTTAAAACAGATACATCCTGTCTCGAAAATTCAAAAAGAAAACTGATACGTAATTAGTGATTTGCTTTATGTCTGTGTTATTTATGGGGAAAAAGAATGAATGAAAGAAATTTTTGGAATTGCTTTCTTGCCAGATTTTTTTTAACTTAAATTATCCCTACTACTTTTTCCTCTAGGTTTTTATCTTTCTTATTTCTGGAATCTTAGTTTCCTTCTTACTCCATGGCTGCCTCGGTGGCTGGCCCCTATGTCCTCTCCTTGTTCTCTCATTGCTCCTCGTTCTCCTTTCTTCCAGATTTCTCCTTCTGTTTATACTCTTTGCCTGCCAGCTTCACCTCTTCTTGCTTGCTGTGGAAACTCCCTTGACCAATAGCCTTTAAAATACTGGCCCAGTGTGGGTGTGGTCATATATATGAGAGATATCTAAAAGGATTCATACTATTGAAATTGACAATCCCAATCTGATAAAAAGGTATGATAAGCTAGTAGACAGAACATCCCTCCAGGAAGGCAATCTACATGCCATGCAAAAAGTATCTACAGATGAGAAGATTTCATTAATGGAAAAATTTAAAGCCTTGGAATCACATGTGCAGAATGAGAACCAGAAATTAATTGATTTGATGAAATCATTATAAATATTCACAGGTTAAGAGATTCAAGCTTTACAAAAGACAGTGGTAAAAAGATTTGAATCAATTGAGGAACTTGTAAGAACTGACAAGCAAAGAGAGGATTTAGCATCACCAGTGCCTCTCTGAATCAGAGATGACTTATCAAGAGTTTTAGATACTTATCCTGTTATTACCTCTGAAAAGTCAGCAAATACTCAATACCCAAATGAATACAAAGAATGTATATGGAAACCTATAGGCATAAAACATCTAAAAGAAATTAAGCAAGCAAGAGTACCTCATGGCATCTGTTTAGCATTTGTTAGGTATATGGTTAAGACATGGGCTTCAAACAATAGGGCTACTTTACATGATTGACTTCAATTAGTCTCAGCAGTGCTAGAAGATGGGCCACAGTTACAATGGACATGCTATTGGAGAGAGGATACCAAAGCCCTAGAACAGCAAGGTAGAGTCAAAGGATTTGAGGCTTCCCCAACTCAAATTCTTTGCAAGGGCCATAATACTGATGCACAGAGTCAAGTTGTTTACAGTGAACAAATCTTCTCCCTTTGCCATACAGCTCCCTTCCCCTATGCCATACAGCAGCCTTGAATGCTTAGGACAGGATTCAAGATCCAAGAACAATAGTTGAATCATTACCACATCATAAAAAGCCCAAGAAAAATCTTTTTGATGTTTTACAATGATTAACTAAGGCTGTACAAATAGGACTAGCAGATCCAGAAGTTTGATAAGTACATAATGAAGCTCTGGCTTTTGAAAATGTCAACTTTGAATGCAAAAAGATACTTGGACCTTTAAAGGTCAGATCAGCACCACTGAAATAATGGATCATGCACACTGTCAATGTTGAGTCATTTGACTATAATCTGAGGCTCGGGTAGGAGAAGCTATTTCCAAAAGTATGAAGAGACATCAAAATACAAAATGTTTTAATTGTGGTAGGACAATTAAATGTTGAATTAAATTAAGAGATAAAATATCGGAGAAGGAATTGTAGACAAGGCATTCCACAAAACAAGGGTTCCACTAGAAATGACAAAATGAATAAAACAGCTTGTAAAACCAATTGTCTTCAGCCCACAAAAGAATGTACATTTTGTTTAAGATCTTATCCATAATTTTTAGATTACCAGATGAAAGATTCTTCCTTCATTTATGGAATGACCTGTGATAAAATTAAATGTTTTAAACACTGCAGAAATGAAAATGCACTGAATTGGCCAGGTATTCACCAAGATGCAGTTTCATAAAAGATAAATATTTTCCATGACTTCAAATCTATTACTTTTTCAAACCAATAAATCTACAAATATCCACAATATATTAGAATTGTTAAAATAAGCTTACTTTCCTATGATAAGTATGTAATATCTCCTACAACTTCAAGAAAATGATTTATTCTGCGGTGGAACAATTTCAGTAGCATGCAGTTCCAGAATAGGGAAGGAAAACAGAAGTTTCCCAAGCATTCTTGTGACTACTAATCCTCTCAAAATTCCTCATTATAAATCCACAAGTGTGATATAATCAATATTGAGCCCCTAGATGGTAATTCCCTATGTACACATTTCAGAACTACACACAACACTGAGTATTTATCTATTGCATAAGTAGCTGAATGCTCCACAGTATAGTTTGACTGTCACCAGGAATACTGGGCATTTGTGGATTTTACACAAGCTATTGACTACCAATTTAGGTACACAGATACCTGAGGGATAAAGCAGCATGTTAGCTGATGTTCCTAGACTGATCTGCAAAGATAACAACACTATCAAGATGTTGATAAGTATTTCTAGGCTCCTTTCCAACTGAGAGTCATTAACTTCTCCATTCAGAAATCAGATTCACTCAAGGTAACTCCCCTGAGTAGGGCTTTTCATTAGGCTGTATGGACAAGCAATCAATGAGAGCTGTCCTGTGGCCACAACTGCTGATAATAGAACAATCTGAGCGTTGTTCCAGGTACAAGTGTTGTTTGCAAGAGCCACAGATTGTGCTGGAACAACTGTGTCCACGCGTGTGAGCCAACACAAATTTAGTAATTCCTTCCAAAACAGGATGTGCATCATTGTGGAAATTTTCATGGGTATTTTTACCCCAGATACAGTGTCAGACAAAGGAAAAAAGTTCATTAAAGTCTTTCTTAGTGAACCAGTGAGTTTTCTGTGATTACTTATAGGAGCATGGGTGACTCAGGCTCAATTGCATCACCCATAACATTATGAGTGATGATGACTCACAATGGCTACATGCCCAGAGATCCCTTCATAACTAGTCACTGGTACACCTGTGGTTTTTTAAATATGGAATTATGAAACTCCCTCTATTTTGCCTTACAGTGAATAACTAAGCTTGTAGTTTAAGGAGTCATGTTACTTAGAAAAGGACTCTCAATAGACACATCACTCAGACTGTGGAAACAGCACAATACATCTATCTGTATGAAATTTTCCCATTCAAAAAAAATCTTATGACTATCAGAGTTTTATAAATATTTTCTCCTCAAATTACATTGGAAACACATTAATAACCCCCTTTCCTGTAGTTCAAAATACACAGCGAGTTTTGGAACCACACATGGCACAGACGTATATTACCATTTCTAAATGGTGTGCAATTGTCCACAGCCCCATCAACTTGCCCATGTAGCCAATGACAACATAGATATTTCTATGTCAAAATCTAAATTTACTCTATTCCAAGTGCAGTCTCTCTGTGCCTTCTATGAAAAATAAGATATTTATCAACTGGTTGGCAAAGACCAGAAACCAGGGGTTGCCATTGGCCCTCCTTTTTCCTTATTCTTTTTTTTTAATTTTTATTTATTTATTAAAGATTTCTGCCTCTTCCCAGCCACCGCCTTATTCTTTATACCCATGCGTTAGCACAAGTGACTAACTTTTATCATATACTGAATGGGTTGGATTTTATACACAGTATTAAAAAGGCATAAATGACAGAATAGAAATTACTTATTTAGAAGCAGAAACACTAACGTTGAGTTAGTGAGAGGTCTATATATTTCTATCTCTAATGCTGTCTTTGCAGCCTAAGTATTTACTGTTGTAAATGATAATCAAATCTGAGTAGTATGTAAGGTATCATCATCACACTTTCTCATTCTCCTTTGACTGGGAATATGTATTGGAAAGCAAGCAAGGTAAATGAGTCCTTACGTAGGTTGCTCTTCATTTTATTGGCCTGTTCCTCATTGTTACATCCATTCGGAGTTTATTAAGATGTCCTCCTCATTTGTAGTTTCTCCCCCTCAAATTTATTCTCTATACAATCACTTTAATGAATTTTCTAAAACACAAATAAACTCATGTCATAAATTTCTATGATTACTAGCTTTCATTTACTCATTGGGAAACAAAACTATTTTCAGATCCCTAAAGTCTGAAAGCTATCTGCTAGCTTCTGTAACTTTCATTTCAATCATCTCCTGGTGCCTCAAACATTCTCACAGACTATCAATATCTGACCATATGCCATTATTACCCTTACTGAATATCTTTATTATCCTTGAACAAGATTCTCAATCTTATCATTTCCCATACTCTTTTCAAGTTTCATCCGCTTACAGTGATTCCTTTATACTCCCAGGCTAGATTTTTGACTCCTTCCAATTACTGATTGAGAACCTCTGGCAGCTGTGGTTAGGACACAATAATGGTTCTGCTGCATACATTTAGGCATGGTCAGTTGGAGCAGTGATGGACAAATAGTGAGAAGAGACTAATTCCGGGAATATTGAGTTCTTGATGCAAGGTCTGTATTCCCTAAGTGATTATTTCAAAGTTAAAATTTCCTTCAATTTTTCTTTTTATCTGTATAACTCATCTTTTTTTTGTTTTTTATCTTGAGCAGGACAACTGCTATCTCAACTCACCTAGACTTGCTGACTAGCTACCCCTGCTCAATCTCTGGTACTTGTTTATTAACTCGTTAATGTTAATATGAAAAGCAATTTCTTTAACTCCAAGTCTGTTTTAAGTTTTCTTTCTCATATCTATACACACACACACACACACATGCTGTGTTATACCATATAAAATTTTTATTTTTTCTTATTAACTTTTTTCCCTATTCAGAATATGGTAGAAATCATTCTCCTGTTTTCATGTCTGGATTCTCATAATAACACTAGACCTTGTGCATTGTAAGGCACACAGCACCCAGAGAGGAAGATGGGGTTTTAAGTTCAAATCTCACCTTTACTTCTTCTTTAATGTGTAGTGTCTGCCTAGTACAACTTCTCTTGGTTTCATAATATTGAAGGTAGGAATGATTTGGTATGTAATGAGATTAGAGGAGTCTACTAGGCTCTGCCAAGAAAAAAGAATGCCTGATAAATCATTTATAGGAATTGGAAAATGATGACAATGTTAACTGGTACTTTATGAATAACTATTAATTAAGAAAATATCTTTCCTTTTCGTGATGACCCAAGAAGTTATACTCTTGCTAAAGCATAATACCAATAAGTCATGTACTATATTATAGTCACAAACACATAAATTAGACATAAATTAGAAATCACTTCTTTGAGGTCATTCCTGATACATATTTTTATAGAAACCAATCTTGTGATTTATTAAATAATATAAGTATAAACTATAAATTAATTCCCTTATTAATTTTCCATGACTTTTAAACTATTTGAGCCAAATTCCATATTTATTCTAATATGTAGTCTATTGAATAAAAGGAAATGTGAGACATTATTTGTCATTCATAAATTTCAGAGTGTTAAATAAACTTCCATGTCTTAGAAAACTAGATTAATACACATTAAAGAAAAACTTTTAAAGATAATGCATAGCTTCAAAAATCTAAGAAGCCCAATAAATTGACCTTAGTCACTAGAAAACTTTAACTTCCTAGAATTCAAAATAGGGCAAGTTCCTACAGACATAATGTGGATTATGGCAACCAAATAATGGGCACAAGCTTATAAAAAAGAAATGCCAGGAAGTAACCATGCACATCATACTTAAGAAGCTCCATGTAATGACCCCCTTCTGAAGTTTTTCCATTGGGTTGACTCTAGTATACATATCTCCTGGACACTTTCCTACTGTCTTAATCCATCCAGGTGACACCCAGAAGTTAGTCTACTTGAGTTGATTATGCAGCTCTGTTTCAAAGGAAAATAATAAAATAAATCACGTAATTTTCTGGATGTGACATCCAGAGGATTTCTGGCACAAGACTATCATTTTCTGAGAGGAAAAGGGAATTTTCAAATGGAAAATAGAAAAAGGAGTTAAAGTAATGTCTACATGGAATACAAGTAAAGAAATGTTATCTTTAAGTCAAGGATTAGACAGAACTGGTGATTTGCCTAGTAATAGAACTACCTAAGGAGGAATTGAGTTTATACAGAAGAAGCATTGTGTTCTATATTCAATTTGCATAACAAGCTCAGTACTTAGTAGAAAAAGAACTTCAATATCAATCACTCTACCAGCTGAAACCTAAATTCAAAGCTAATTAATTAACCTTAGAATACTCATTATGACTGAATCTCGATAGAATTGTTTCACATGGGAGTAAAAACCCAGAAGTATACCTACATCAAATGCAGAAAGTAGAACTGGAGCTTTGCTATTCTGGAAGGAATTAACCAATGAAAACTCCAGTTATTTTTCATCTGGAGGGTCGAAGTTATACACAAACAATGAAAGGTTTAAAACCATCTCTGAGCTTTCCGCCCAACAGTTGATAGGCAAGTAATGAGATCCATCACAACCATGGAACAAATATCACAGCCTCCTCCAACATTTACTCATCCCCTGTTTAACCTACACTATTAAATGTGAGATTGCTCTTATCTTTTGAGGAACAACAGAAAAGACCTCCATTACATTCTAGCAGTATACTAGACTTTCCATCAAGATGGGTCAGCTAGATAGTGAGAGTCATTGATGGATCTGTCAGTCAAGCAAAATTGCAAAAATAAGTTCTCATTTCTCCTTCGAATTGGAGGTGTCTTTTGGTATTATGGCTTATGAGAAGCTCTTCCTTCAGCTAAAAATTACAATTTTTTATGAACACAATATGAACATACCTAACCTCCAAATAAAGTTTTGACTTTAATCCATCCAAAACCAATGTATCAATACCATATATTCTCTCAAGTTGAAATTAAACTCACATCTTTGTAAACCTAAACAGAACTACAGTTTTGAAGACAGAAATAAGCAAATTTTATGATAATAGCAGAAAGCTGACCTCTTTTGCATTTTAAGTTAATCTAAAATTTGTAGGGAAAACTGAAAAACCAGCCATATGTACACAAAGAAACACATCACATATATTTATAGACATAAAAATGAATGCACATAGTCAGACTCACTACAAGTGTTCTCTTCCAAAATTCTACAAGGTGTGACTTTTGCCTTCAGGCTTCCATGCCACAGATCTCTCACATCAGAATGAAGTGTGCAACATATAGGTACAATTAATTTTCCCTAAAGTAATATTTGACTTGCAAAGAAGCCCATGAACTGTTTAATAATTTCCCAATGTATTTTAAATGCTTTTGAAGGGATACATGCACAGTGAAGTAATGTGTTCTTTTGAGAAAGAAATCCTTCATTTCTAAGGATTAACTGACAGAATTTGCACTGATTTTCAGCTACCAGAGTTTTTACTTTTTGATATTCTAAGACTCTACTAGCTAGACATCCTACTAGCATTTTAATTTCACTGATACTGTATATTTTATTATATTTTGCCTATCTCATATCAACTTAGAAAGTTGAAATTTACTTAAACTGGAAAGTCCAGTTAACTCAACTATAAACGTTCACAGTACTCTCTCTACAGCTATAGTTTACTGCTAGCCATGTACAGGGAAAAGAGAAAGAACTTCTGCCTTGACCAAGGTGTTCAGATGAAAATCAGCACAATGCTTCCATGGCAGACTAGAAATAGTTCCAGTTCCACCTTGACACAATTAGACAGCAAGGAAACTCACACTCCAGTTTCCATCAGGAGTGGTATTGTACATATATATTCCTGTGAGGAATGGTCTTGAAATACTTCAGAATATCCTGATTTGATCTGTGGCCATACCACCCTGAATAGGCATGAACCCTCTTACTCAAAGCTAAGCAGGGTCATCTCTGGTTACTTTTTGGATGGAAAGGTATCTCAGTTTTATCGAATTTGGACTTTCTTGGCTATACGCTATTAATTAGTATATGTTTATTAAGTATTTGTAAATAATATTTCTTGAGGGAAGAAATTTTGTTTAAGAATTATACTAACATGTTTCATATAGCAGAGCACAAGCATAAACCAACATAGTAATATTGTATTTTATATAATTATAATTAAAGTGATATATAAGCATGGGTAAAAAGAAGTATAGAGCTTCCAAATACTGTTTAAATGCTTTCCTCTCAGCTGTAATCTTTTTGTACAATGTGTAGATGTGTCATTCTGATTGCTTTAATAAAAAGCTGAGTGGTCAATAGCTACACAGGATTTTTCAGGGCAGAAAGGACACTGGGAAGAAGAAAGCCGATTCAGAAGTCAGATGCAGAGCAAACTATGGAGATGAGGTAATAAAGCTATGAAGAAGAAAGTAGACTAAAAATATGGATTAATATAATATTAAGTGCTAGATAGAAACAAACATAAGCTATCATCCAAGCTTTCATAATTAATAATAAGTTTCCATGTTATGATTTGTGTGTTGGCTGGCAGGACAGAGAAAGATTTGTTACACTTCTCTGAACCCATTCTGTGCTTTTTCTTAACATACTATATGTATTTAATCACTTAGCTTATGGGAAAATGCAAAGAACTATACCAATGCATAGTTACAGTGCTGTCTAACTAAAATGTTTAAAATAGGAACCAAGGAAGATTAGTTTTCAGAAATATGAAAAGCAATCATCATGAAGTTTTGAGATCAGGTTTAGTAGTACTCTTGGGATAAACTCATACATACTACATCAATAAAAAATGAACCCGTAAAATTATGTTCTGAAAAGTTAAAATTGTCTTAAGTTTTTGGAGAAATGTCAATGAAGTTATTTGAGCCACGACTGCTGTAGACAGTGCTTCTCAACAAAGCTCAAGAGAAATTCTGGACAAATAAAAATGGTCTTCTAAATTTTCATGACAGTTGACATTATGTGAATAGTCTTTTTCTCTTCTGTTTGGAAGATAACTTTTTCTGGCTAATGTTAACGCTGCTGATAAATACCAATTCTGAGCTTATTCTTGTTCACATTCTTGCTCAATTTTAACTTTTCTATGAACAATTAAGTTATGAGAATCTTGAGAAATTAAATTTCCTCAATGTATACAAAATTATCACATAAAATCTGATTCGATGTATATAATTTCCAACATCGCTACATACTCAAGATACATCAGAATTTTCATCTACCCTTATTCTCTCTCTAAAACCCATTTGTAGTCCTCTTCCCATCAAGATGGTCTATAACTAGCCTATTTTCTGTTCTTTCTGACTCACTTGCTAAATGTCATGTATTATATGATCAATACCAGTGTCGCTCACTGTGTATTTTGGTTTTTATGTTTTTTATGTTATTATTTTATCATGAATTCATTTAATATTTATTGTGAGCTATTTACTGATATGGTTATAAAAGTATTGACTTACCTTTTATAGTTTGAAAACATTTATTTCTAACATATAACAAGGATAACAAGGGAAAAGCAGTAGTGAAGAGGTATATATGGAAACATAATTTCAATTTCTCTTGTGTAAACCCAAGAAGTGTAATTTCTGGGACTTTTCCTTTCCCTTCTAAAGAAAAGCCAAACAGTTTGATTATTGCCCATACTATTTTAGAACTCTACATTCATCATAAATATTTCCCTTCTTTCTCAGAAGCACTAGCAAAGTCACACATTTTCCACTTTTCCTTTCTTTCTTCCTTCCTCCTTCTTTTCCTCCTTCCCTTCCTTCCCTCCTCCTTTCTTTTATTACTTCCTTATTTTCCTTTCCTTATCTCTTTCTCTGATGCTCTATCTATATATCTATCTGTCTGTCTGTCTGTCTATCTATCTGTCTGTCTATCTGTCTATCACCTCTTTACCTATCTTCTTTCTATCATCTATCTACCTTGCTAAATCTATCTATAAACCATCAAATATCTATCATCTGTCTGTCATCTATCAATCATCATCATCAACCATCCATCATCTATTTATACATCGATCACCTATCATCGATCACCTATACATCGATCAACAAGCGGTTCTAATTTATGAGCAAGCTTTTTATTCTCTTGTTAATATCTATATTTTAAAGCAGGTTTACTGAGTTGTAACTGTCACACAATAAATTTCACATATTGAAGTGTACAGATTTGATATGTTTTGACATGTGCATGCTCTTCTGACAAGATAGCTACAGTCAGGATAATGAACTATGTAGACAGAATGATGGTTTCTCATCAACCGTTATTCTGTATCTTTTCTTCTCTTGTTTTTAAATTTTGTGATATGCTCGTATTATTTTTTGTAGAATATCACTTTAATTATGTAAGGACGTGTTACATCTTTTTATGATATGGAAAACTCCTTTAACTGTGGAAAGGTGTGTTATTTTTCTTTATGCTGTATTTGTTAAATTATGCAAAGATGTTTCATATTTGTTTCACCTTGTCAGCCTAAGGTACCAAATTGGTCTAATAAAAAGCTGAATGTCCAATAGCTAGCAGAAAAAAGGATAGGTGGGGCTGGTAGGCAGAGAGAATAAGTTGGAGGAGAATTCTAGGAAAGAGAAGAATGAGTGAAGAGAATGAAAGAGGAGACACACCCACGGCAAGAAACCACAGAGCAGCAGCAGATAGACAGGAAACTAGAAAAAGACAAGATCTCCTGAGTAAAGTAGGAGCATGGGGACTTGTGGGAGGCTTTAAGGGGGGAGAGGAGTAGCAGAGAGGGGAGCAAAGAAAAATATAGAGCTCAATAAACATCAATTTTAAAGAAGAAAAAAAAGATACACAGAAAGGGAAAAAAAGTAAAAAACCTCAAGGCATAAGGAAATAATGTGAAACAGTTTAATTTAAGTTAAAAGATTTAGTGAGAAACGCGCCAAGGTAGATCTAACAATTAAAACTAATAAGATGTCTCTGTGTCATGATTTCAGAGCTGGTTTGTGGCCAGTACAGTTATAAACTTGTGTTTACCCAAACATTACTGTTGAAATTTTGCCATCCATGCATACTGTTTAAGATGTATTTCAAATATTTAGCTCATTGATTAATATGCAGAGATATCCAGGTTTATTCCAGAGGTAAGTTCTTTACCAACGAGTAATTCTAGTTTATGAGCAAGCTTTCTATTCTCTTATTAATATCTGTTTACTGAGTTGTAACTGTCACACAATAAACTTCACATATTTAAAGTGTACGGATTTGACATGTTTTGACGTGTGCACGCACCTCTGACAAGATATAGCTACAATCAGGATAATGAACTAAACCATCACCCCAAATTATCTTCCTGTTTTTATTATCTCTCTTCCTGGCCCTCCCCAACACTCTTAAGATTCATTACACACTCACTTATCTGTTTCCAGTGTATTGTCCAACTACCCAGATTTGTGAATAAATAACATAAAAACTAACCTCCATTTAACACTAAACCCAATGTTTCTTAATTCTTATAAAAATTAGAAAATGCACCTATCAATGCTTTTTTGCATAAAATTAAAGAACATGTCTGGTTAATTGAGTAGTAGAAATCATTTAAGTGTAGCATCTGTAGCATGGGCTTTGAAAACCACAGTAACTAAGCTTGAGCATCATTTCTTCAAGTCAGGAATATGTGGCCTCAAGCAAGCATTTCTCTTTTTATTGCTTTTTGTTTGTTTGTTTTGTTTCTTAATAGTGAGGAAAACCTACTTAATAGTGAAAGATAACTCATCAACATTGATCATATTTTTCAACTTGTATCTCCCTCCCATATTTATAACTGTGGTGATAGTAATGCCGACACGCTGGAAGACTTGGAGCTGGATAGCTGGACAGGAAAAGGAAAACAACAGCAACCCCCCGAAAATGGGAAAAGCGAAAAGAGTTCCTCACCTCAAAGTCTGGGGCATGCCTCTCACAAGCTGATAGTCATAAATTCTAATAAAATTAACAAAATCTTTTGTGTGAGTTGCCCATAACATTCATTTCATATAAATAGGTTTTATACCATAATGTTAAAATACCAATGAATCATGCTGAAGATCTAAGCATTTAGAACCCAGTATGGCCTTTCCCAGATATAACCCTAAAATTTTCCCAGAATCTCATAAAAAGCCTAAAAGCTACATTTACAGTAAAAAGACATGCTTTCATCTCATTATGTAACCTTTGGTACCAATGGGTTTCTCATAACAAATTTTAATCCCATCCAAAGTACCTGAGGAACCACTATATGGTGCCATTTACCAAAAAAAAAAAAGAAAAGAAAAAAAGAGAAAGAAAGAAAAAAAAGGAAAAAAAGAAAGAAAGAGAAAGAAAAGAAAGAAAGAAAGAAAGAAAGAGGGTTAAAAAAATCCTCAGAAGTTTTTTGAGCATAATTCCAGAAGACCCCAAAATCAATAGATTATGACTGAGCCATATTTCAAATTTCTTGTGAAGCCCAAACTTCTACTTAGGTTTCTATTATCCTTCTCTTGAGCCTTGCTGCTTGCCTGAAAATGCTAGTGCTTAAGTATAGGCTAAAATCTCTTCTTAATAAACTTCAACTGTGCTTCAGATTTGCTCAGCCTGAAGTTCTTCAGTCAAAAATTCCAGCTTCACCTAAGTGGAGGTCTCTGAGAAGAGCTCAGCTTCCTCAAGTCAGTGGCTTGGAACCTCTTCCAGCCCCTGCCCTACTACTGCTATCAGGCTCATAAATTCTATGAAGTAGCCAGAAATGTCTAGGGATGATTGTCTATTGGTTCCAGACAAATTGTCTCCATTTTCTATGATTTAATACATGTAAAATTTAATAAATTCTTAAGCTAAATTTTATATAGCATTTGATATCAAATTCTGTACATTTTTTGCTATTAACTGAACATTAACTCACTTTCCTACTTCTCTTCTTTCCTCCCTGCAATAAAAGAAAGGTGAATGATGCATAAAAAAGAAAAAAGTTTTAGTTTGAGTTTATCTAGTCATTCAAAACTTAGACAATGGGATTGTGACACTGGAGGCTTGATATCAAACATCTGAATTTTGAAACATCTAGGGAATAAAAAGAAATTAGTAAACTATGGAATTCCAAGCTAGTCAAATAGAATTGATAAATGGGCTTCCAGAATTGAGTGTGATGAGATCTCTACTATGTTTTTTTGTAGTAATATGGGCGGCAGGGGCGTCCCCAACACCCCAGCTGCCTGCTCGGCTAGCTTATGCCCCGAAATAATTACACGGACACTGTATTCTTTTAATCACTGCTTGGCCCTTTAGCTCTAGCCCTTACTGGCTAATTCTGATATCCCGATCAACCCATCTCTAATAATCTGTGAGCACCGGTCTTACCGGGAAGATTCTTGCATAAGTCCATCCTGGGTCGGAGCTGGGGCATAGCGTCTCTCTGAGGCGTCTGCTCCGGAGAGAAGAGCTGTGGAGTCTGAGCTCACTTCCTCTTCCTCCTGGCATTCTGTTCTGTTTACTCCACCTACCTATGTCCTAACCAATAAAATGGGCCAAGGCAGTTCCTTTATTAGCCAATGACCTTCCTCCATCAGTTTTTTTTAAAAAAACAATAAATTTCTATACAAAATTAAAACCTTTTTCTTCCAAATATCACTTGTTAAATTTATATACCACACATTTTTTTTTGCAAAGTCTCCTCATGGGAGTCTGTAATAACAGTGAATAAACATTTCATGATAAAAGGTAGAAATTTGGAGGTCAATGACATTTCTTATAGGATAGGAAATCTGCTTTTCCTGGTGTCCACTGAATGTGGAGGGTTCACCAAACCTTCCTAATTCTTTGTCACCATATTTTATTCTCTTGTGTTATTTAATGTTAAATAAGATGTAATTAAATAAGTGTAAGAGTTAATGCCAAAGAATAAGCATTGTCTTAGTTTTCTACAAAACAAATACATATTCCTAACAAAGCCGTTGGAACGTGTCCTATTGAAAATACCTCACATACCATAAAAGATATTTTCAAAGTCATTCTGGTTTTACTCACCAGACCTGTTATTCGGCAGCCAAATATTGCGGGGTAACTAGAGTGTTAAGTAACTTATATTAATTGTCAACAATTTTTAAACATTTTTCAAAGAAATTTGTTTTAAGGAGCATGATGTGCCCCTACATTTGTTTTTTTCGTAGAACCAGTACACTCTTTGTCTTGATATTCTATCTTATAAGAATATTTATACTTTTACAGCTGAAAAGCTTTTTATAGCTCTTAGGAAACTTCTTTATTGGAATTTGTTTAGAAAGAATTTTCCAGCTGGGCTCCTTTTTCTTAGTCCTACAGCATTATTCTGGTGCTTCCATCCCTACCAGGTGTTTCTTTTTTGTTTTGTTTTGTTTCTTATTATCAATTTAAAAAAAAACATAGCTAAATAGTGTTTGTACACATATGCTTGGTTATTTGTCTTTGCTATTTTATAGCACCACGTCTATATATCAAATGAATAGTCCAAAGACTAGTACTCAGTATTTCTAGACAATATTTTGTTAAATTACAAAACACTGCTTAAATGGTCTTCAGAAGATAAAAGCAGTTTAACAGACAGCTGGGTATAATTAAGCACTCTTTTCTCAGCAAGCGGTGTAGTGCCATGCAGGAGGATTCGTATTGTGATCTTTTTCTATATGAGAATCTCACAAGCCATTTATCCTTATCTGGAGCTGTGTGATAAAGTGTGTACCCATACACTTTATTATACAACTTTCTACCAGATCTTGAATACCATGAAAGAGTACATGCTATTAATAACCACATTTAGAGTGCCCATGAAACCAGAGTTCTCGTTAGATATGAGCATAACTTATATTTTGTGAAATTCCTGGCTACATGGATGCATTTTACCTGTTTTGGCTTAAAACATAAAATCAGTCTTCAAAAGTGTCATTATTTTGTCAGGCATAGGAGAACACAACTATAACCCTAGCAACTGGACAGGATGAAGCAGGAGGGCTATGAATTTGAGTCTAGCCTTGGTTACAGCTTCAAAGGTGCTACCATGCTGCTGATTCTTTCTTTTCTATTACGGATGCCTTCACAAATGAATTTACCTTCTCCCTATTGTTATTCTCTGATTTTGTATCAGACACTTTTTGGATATAACCATTTTTAACTGGCTAATAGAAAGTGAGTTTAAGCTACACAGTGATGAACTGTAGTAAGTCTTTCTTCAGACCACCAGCTCCCAAATAATGAGACTTCTTACTAAGTAAGGAAGCTTGGCCTTAGATTAGGCCTGTTACCAACGAACTCTTAAAACTTACATTAGGCATTTATATTAATCAATGTTCCGTCATATGACTCATTACCTCTCCTCCATACTAGAAGACTGATTTCCTTCATGACATTCTGGCAAATCCAGATCC
Organism: Microtus pennsylvanicus; assembly: GCF_037038515.1. Taxonomy (NCBI): domain Eukaryota; kingdom Metazoa; phylum Chordata; class Mammalia; order Rodentia; family Cricetidae; genus Microtus; species Microtus pennsylvanicus. The sequence goes on from NC_134592.1 coordinate 24,230,497, forward strand.
CTGCCTCTCTTACTCTTCTGAGTTCTGCTCTCCCCTCAGAAGTTCCTCCTATCCCCTCCTCCCAAGCTATTGTCTGTTTAGCACTCTATTAAACCAATCAGAAGGTAGCTAGGCAGATGAGCTAAAACAGCATTATCTTTACTGTGCACAAAAAGGTTATTCCACAACACTGAATGATAAATGCTAATAATGATGACATGAACAATAAACTACCCAGTTGAAATATGTTCAAAACACTTACTTAAACCTTTGTCCAACTACTACTCCAACTTAATAATGAGGGGCTTTAACAAAAATACTAGTTGATATGTAACATAAAATTTATAGACTTCATGCTCAAACTTTGCATGCCCTTCATGCTTTCTTTGTCAGTACAGGAAAAGAAATTGAGATTTGAACAGATTCGACCATAAGATGGTATCTCAAGCACAGTAGCCTCTCTTTTCTCCCATTATTTGATGATTTTGTGTCTTCTTCTCACGGTGCTTCACAAAGAGCACATTTTGTATGTAGATATAGCTAAGTGTTAACACAGTATAGTTCAGATTTCTGAGTGAAAATTATTCTCCTGTTTCAGACACTTTTGTGCAGACTAGGACTGAGTGATTCCAAACACATCATCCTCACAAAAAACAAACAATGTTTTATCTCCAAAGGCCCTTCCGATTAACCCTAAAACACAACCAGTCAATGTTGTATCCCCCTTCATACTGGCCCTAAAACATTGAAATCCTTCTTACGTTAGTGTTTTTTCAGTTACTATGATAAAACAATGACCATAAGGATTGCTTTGTATTTCAGTCCGGTGCTCCAATGTGGGTCTCTGTCTCCTTTCATCGCCTGATGAAGGTTAATATCCAGGAGGATGCCTATATGTTTTTCTTTGGGTTCACCTTCTTATTTAGCTTCTCTAGGATCACAAATTATGGGCTCAGTGTCCTTTATTTATGGCTAGAAACCAAATATGAGTGAATACATCCCATGTTCCTCTTTTGGGGTCTGGCTTACCTCACTCAGGATAGTGTTTTCTATTTCCGTCCGTTTGCATGCAAAATTCAAGAAGGAGAGAGAACATGAGCAAGGAACTCAGGACCGCGAGGGGTGCACCCCCACACTGAGACAATGGGGATATTCTATCGGGAACTCACCAGCTGGACTGGGTTTGAAAAAGCATGGGATAAAATCGGACTTGCTGAACATAGCGGACAATGAGGACTGCTGAGAAGTCAAGAACAATGGCACTGGGTTTTGATCCTACTGCACATACTGGCTTTGTGGGAGCCTAGGCAGTTTGGTTGTTCACCTTACTAGACCTGGATGGAGGTGGGTGGTCCTTGGACTTCCCACAGGGCAGGGAACCCTGATTGCTCTTCAGGCTGATGAGAGAGGGGGAGTTGATTGGGGGAGGGGGAGGGAAAGGGGAGGTGGTGACGGGGAGGAGACGGAAATCTTTAATAAATAAATAAATGATAATAAAAAAGAATTGCTTTGTATGACCCTCATTCACATTCCATGTAAACACCAAGTGCTTTTTCCCTGCTAAGCCACCTCACTAGTCCCTGTAAGTATTTACATTAGGAATAACTAGCAATTTAGATAAACTAATGTAAATTTGCAAATGTTTATCTACTACTATAGTGTTTAGGCTAGAGAAAGTGAGGAGAGTAAGTGGTATTCAGTTTTGTTCAGATTTTCTACATCATTTTATTAAGACTCCAAACTCTTTCCAAAATACCACTTAGTAAGATTTATGCTTTATCTTGGTGTATGAATAAAGTGTGATGACTACTTCAGAATTGACATAACGAGTGACCTGAAAAATAACAACTGGATAATATAGAATAAGTAGTCTGGAAACCACCAAATATTGAATAAGAAAAAGAAGTCAGGTGATGTGTGTTCCGCTCGTGATTGCCGTGTGTCTTGTTTTCTCCGTGAGATCACCACTGGGAAATAATAATACACTGTTGTCTTCCTTCTTATGTCCTTTATTTTATCACTTTTAAACTTTTGTCATTTAAATTCCATGCCTGTATTTTAATATTTGTGAAGAAAGATATTTCTGTTTTATTCAGAGAGATTAAGTGGGAGGTAGAAAGAGACAGGAAAACTAGAACAATTTACCAATCCTTGATAGTCCCTAGGAAAAGAATAAAGATACTGGTAATATGCTATTACCAAATAAAATTGCTTGTTCCAGGGTATACTGAAGTCCATATCATATCATGCTGTCCTGGTTTATTTTATGCTGCTGTGACTAATACCATAACCAAAAACAAGTTGGGGCAAAAGGGTTTATTTGGCTTATAAATAGTAGTCCGTCATTGACAAAAGCCTAGTTAGGAACTCAAGCGACACACATGCTGGGAAGAACTGAAAGAGACATTAGAGGAAGGCTACTTAGCGTCTTGCTCTTCATGGACTGATCAGTTTACCATCTTTTGATGCTCAGGCACATCAGCCTAGGGATGACACTGTGCAGGCTGTCATCCTCAGTAATCATGAAAATGCCACATAAATACGACCATAGACCAGTCTGATAGTATATTGAGATAGATCCTCAACTGATATTGTTTCTTCCCAGATATATCTAAATTTTCATCTTGTTGACATAAATAGATCAGCATAGTCTCTATTCATGTGCAAACATTCTCCAAATTCAAACAAATAACTTACTATGACAGGATGATCATACATCAGATGATTCAGAAAGCGTAGACTATGCAAAAACAGACAGAAACAAAGAGAAAAATAAATCAGAGGTAAATAACATGAAAGAAATAAAAGAAGAGGAAGAAAGAGGGTGAGAAAATTCTCATAACATAAAACAGAATTCTGTTTGTGTTTTCTCTATGGAAGAAAGCCATCAATTAATTAGGAAGATGGCAAAAATAAGTTCACATTTATGCAAAATCCCTTTTTTAGAACCTTGAGGAAATGATCCCCCTAAGAAGCAAGCAGCTTGCAACCCATTGGCAGAAAACACAAACAGAAGATTTGCATCAACACAAGAGAGAACTTCTGAGAATGTTTGAAGAGACTTTCTTCTATCAATGATGTTATTTTGAATGCTTATTATTTTTGCTTACACAAGTTCCATTTTTATGAAATTTTATGTATATGATATTTATTTATTTGTTTAATTAATCCATTCTCTGAAATTCCTCTATTAGACGTACATATTGCTTTTTTTTGTGCCCTGGAAAAAGCATGTATTTAAATAGTCGTTCTCTCTTTTATGTTCACACTCATTAAAAGTTAAACATTTTGCTATTTAATTTTTCAAAAATTAAATTGCACATTGAAGATAGATACTGAAGTTGAACATAAAATCCAAGTCTAATCTCTACAAAAAAGCAGAAAGAATTGAGAGTGTGAAGCAGAAGGAACATCATAGAAATAATTGGAGGTGCCCTTAAATATTTCTCCAGGATTCTTTGGGAGAAAGTGTAATGTAACTTTCACGGACTGATTGAGAAGTTCATTTTTAACAGGGTACCTATATACACAAACACAATTTTACTTCAACACATGAGTACACTTTCTAGAACAATTCAAGCCTTGAATAAGAGAGGAGTGAGCCAATCAATCTTGATTCAGATCTGATGACCTTTATGGTTCTAGTGCATATTGAGAGTCTGTGATTCTATGTACCTATTTATTATTCTAAGACCTGGAGGAGAGAGACATTTAAAACAACTATGTGATCAATAAATTACTGTTTGGGACAGTTCATAGTTTACATGCTTATGATTTAGAAATTCTCACTCTCTGGAATAGAAAACACTTTAAATTAATATTCTAGATCTAAATTACTTCAAGTAAAAATAATCTAAATCTCATGTCTATAACTTTGACTAAATTGTTCGTAGAGAACCATACAGTGGAAGAATAGATACAAATGCTTATAATTCATCCATATTTCTGTACATATTTATGATGATTTATAAATCATCCATAAATGGGGTTACAAAATATGTGTCAAGGGAAATAAGCAGGTCTATATTTTATTACAGATTTCAAACGCTGTAAAAGCCACATGTGACTCCAGTGATCAACTTTAAATTATGCTGTGTTTGTAATACAGTATTATTAAAAAGTCATTTGCTAGCAAAATAGCACAGTTGAGGTCAAATAATCATTGCCTCTTCTTCTAAGTATCCAGTATCCTTCTCTGCTATTCAAATACTCTTGATCTTATGAATGATTTCGCTTGTCAATGAGTGTGGGAGGCCAAACAATTACATGGTACATCTTGAAATTTCACTTTTTAAATATCACATTAATTTATTATGTTTCTCTGAAAAGAACAGCTCATTCTATCAGGAGCCTGGATAAATTACTAAATCTAAGAACATGACTACTTACACTAACAATGGGTGAAAAAGTGAACAATGTAATATTTCTGAACAGTTTTAAGATGTATAGGGCAAAGTTTGTGCTAGAGATAGAGAACAGTCTTTCAAGGTTAACCAACCTGTTAGAAATCTGAATTTTATATTGCTGTAGAAAACTGTTAGGAAAAGCCTGTAACAGGTAAAGAGAAGTATGAGTGTGTCTCCATCTCTCTCATTGATTACATGAGAAGTATTTGTATGCTGGAATCATAGGCTCATAATAAGGCTTGAAAAGTGTTTATCATAGATTTATCTACTGCCTTCACTGGGCAGGATAGCATTGTCCCTGTGTAGGTGTGTTTAATCTTCCTGGGTTTAAATAGCATAGGCTGATATCCCGAGGCTGATGGAGCCCATCTGATAAATATAATTGACTCACCTTTCTCAGTGAGTCAGAGGAGGAAAAACACCTCCTTTTACACAGCCTCTTAAAGGGCTGCCATTCAGTGAACCTTAAATTACAGGTCTCAGGCGAAGAAGTGATAATAAATTATAGCAAACTTTTAAAATAACCTACCATGGGAAAGGATGGCTTGTCAGGGTTATCATTTCCTCCCCAACCCATGGCTCCATGGGGAGACAGTGGATATTGATTTTTAGGTCAATGTGCTGTGATCTTTCAGGGAACATGGGAGTCACAGTATCTCTTGTATATCCTTGTGCTTTCTGGTCACGAGGATGAGTGGTGTTTATTATATACGCCATCATTTAAATGCTGTACTTCACCACAGGTCCCAAAGCAATAGCGTCAACAACCCATGAATTAACACCTTTTCCCTTCAATTTCCTCAGTGCACTAAACTTTGCAAGCATAATATCAACCTTCCCAACACTAATTCTCTCTCTGGTTCCTCCATACCCTAGTACCTACAAACCACCATATTCTTGACAAAATTGCATTTGCAATTTGCACAGCTGTGAATATGACCTGGGTTTTATGTAGTCACACTAATCGTTTTGTCTCAGGACAATTTTAATTACTAAATTCTAGGAATAAATCCAAAAGAAGATCAGTAAGAGGCAGATCCAAATAAGGCCAGACTCTACTTCTGAAAAAGTGTCCAGTTTTTATTTGATTCAGTGTAAGCCACTATTGTAATTGTATAGCTGTCTTTCCAATGGCAGTTTGTTATAAACTTCTTACAAATTGAAAATCTACTGTGAATATCAGGGGAAATTTTACCTCTCTATCTGTGATTAATTCTTACTAAAGTCATCAAAATATAGTCATATGAGGGTCATTTAATGTCCAAATGAATTTTTATGATACATTTTAGCTCTCACTCGTTAGTCAAGATCTTCTTTTTAAAATCCAACAATAAATAGACTCATCTAAAACACCTTGAAGTTGCTCTGAAATTCAAAGCATTATAAAATCAAGGAAATCTCAAGTTTGTTCATTCTATCAATAATCTTGATTATTCTCTGAAATATAATTCGGTGCTCTTAAGATTATAAAATTGGTTCATTTATCTTGAGGCTAAGAGAATTAATGAGGTGGTACTTGGCCAAGCAATTTCAATTCAGAGGCAGAGACTAACAGTGTGATTCATAATTGTCATTATTGCTGGTTGTTGCGTTTACCTTTCTAGGTGTGATGAATCTGGTTTTAATTTACTCTAGCTGCATTTAACCATATTGCTGTGCTGAATCATTGGGACAGATATTACAATATGATCTACATATCACTGAAGCCTTACTTTTTATTGATCAAATTAAGATATAACTATGAATGCCTTTTACTTTTTATATGAAATTGCTCCATAATTAATTTTTATAGTTGTAGCTATTGAGACAATATGGCAGTCACAAAACTAAACACTTTAAGATCATATTATTAAAGAAATCTCATGAGCTAGGAGTTATGCTTAGGAAATAATTAATTAATGATGACTTAAATTTAAAATCAGGACCCTTTTGATTCCCTTATACTATTTGCTATGAATTGCTTAGACAGAAGATTTAAAAATGTGTATATCATTCATTCTTATAGACTACACATTTAGCTCTACTTTATACATCTTTGATCCCCACATTGTTGTGCTTGTTTTAGTGACTTCCCTTTCCTATTTCTGATAATATTTGAAAATCCTTAAGTTTTATACAAATATTATGTAATTTCTATCCACTTTTGATTTCAGTGTACCAAGGGCCTTTTATAAACAATGAGAAATTGGATTATGAGTCCTACTATAAGGTACAGAAAGTTCCAGAAGACAAATTGATTTTTATATAATTATCTTACCAAGTAGGAATGCAAAAGTAAAAATCAAGACTTCAGATGGCTGTACAATTACAAGGCAACCATATCGCACAGAATGGTAAACCAAAATATTAAGTACTATACTTATTATTAGAAGAGATTTCACTCATCAGCAAATATGTGTCTCTGCTCATAAACACACATGCATATATTACATAAAAATGTTAAGTTTTATTCACAGCCTTACTATATTCAAACAAACTCTAACATAGACTATTCGGTACAAAATTAATACCACTAATTTGTAATTGTATAATTATTTTACTTCATAAGATTCTTATGATTATATAGAAAATTTCACAAAATGCTATTAAATGCATAAAAAAGTACACTTGACTGTTTATTGTCAGAGATCACTAGTTAGTATATGCATATTTCATAGTTCTAGAACACCATTTCTTGAAAACATGTTTTATACAATCTCTACATTTTAAAAAAATTATACTAAAATATTCCAATTTAAATTGGATGTTTGCTACAGAGAATACAGGTAAATTAATGTATGTAACAGCTCTTTTTTTCTTAAATTTGCAAAAATGTCAATCAAACAACAATAGAAAACTTTTCTTTTCTACTCAAAAGGGACCTATATTTCCATTACTTTTTGATTTTAATTTCTTACTGTGCTTCAAAAGTAATTTATTCAATATAAAGCAACTAATTTTTGCCCAGTGTTCAAAGCTTTGAAAATCTCACAAACAATGGGAAGAAAGTGAATTCTGTATATGCTCATAAATTCTGCCCTGGATTCATTCCACCCCATACAACTTTCAAACAACACATATACATTCAATCAGTTCCTTCATGAATTTTTCAATGGAGGAAAGAACAGTCATTATCTTAATTATTCTGGTTACTGCAGGGGGAAGCTGCTAGTTCATTTCTGGCTGCCCAGACCATGAAATAATCACTAAGAAACTATTTGCAATACTGTTTGACCAATAGCTTAAGCGCATTGATAATGAGCTCTGATATCCTAAACTAACCCATATCCATTAATCTGTGCATCACCAAGAGGTCGTGGTCTACCAGCAAAGTTTCAGTAGTTCCAGCAGAGGCATCTGCCTCCACTGGTGGCTACATTTTTTCTCTCTGTCTACCTACTATCTATCTATCTATCTCTCTCTCTCTCTCTCTCTCTCTCTCTATATATATATATATATATATATATATATATATATAAAATACCTTTTATGTCTAAATAAAAAGGAAGGTTTTAACTTTAACATAGTAAAATTGCCCATAACAATGCATATAACAAAACAAGTATCAAGCAAGAATTACAGTTACAATATTTATATCTACTCTATCTTTGATTATACCTAAGGAAAAAGATAACTTTAACTCCATCAAAGACACCAAAAAGATATCACCTAAGTTAACAGGAACTACACTGTAAACAACTTCTAAAACTCTAGAATTGACAGCGACATCTTGCTGCCTGTACAGTCACCCAAAGTTTTTCTGTATTGTTGGGGCATACAACCTTTAGCTCACAGGCGCATAGTATCTAGAACACTTTTCCATGAAGCATGAAATGTGAAGATTAGTTCAGCCTTGTTATGGCAAAGCCCATTAGTTGTGTTCTTCTGTGTCCTGCATAATGTCTGGCAGACTCATTTATGAAGCAGAAACACCCCCCAAAATACTTTGCCAAACAAAAAGCAAGAAGCAGTTTGAAGATAACTATGCCCAAATTCCCAAAATGATTGATTATAAATGTTTGTTTATATTTAAAGGGGAATATGCTATAGAAATGGATACTTTGCATTGATATGGCCTTTTGTTTTTTGAAACACATTTAAGGTCAGTTTTGTTATATGTATATTTCTGCTTTTCATTAAGGTACTGTGTTTGTGCAGCTCATTTTTAAATGTAGTGTATAATTAAAAATATAGGTTAACACATAGTCATCTATAATAGTCATGTTTGTAGTCATGCTAGGTTTTCTAGATGTACAAAGACATATTTCAGATGGGTAGTTATTCTTCAAACTTCTCCAAGACTAAAAGATTATGGCATTCAAAATGTCTTAAGGACTTAGAACTTTTCATGACAATGAGACACATCTGCTCCTGGCAGCACCAATCTACTTCAAGAGGATGATTGACATTGAAGAGGCTTTTCATGGAATTTGTTAGCCATTTGGGCAACAAACTGCTCTTGTATGGACTGTTTGATGTTATGTTGTGTGAACTGGATATACAGGATGCGCAGAGAAATGACTGCTAAAATTGGCAAAAGGTAAGAGCTTCCATCAGGGTTTTTGCTTCATACATGAGTCTGCCTATATAAAATGATGTGGCTACCAAGAAACTCAAATTGACTCCCTTTTTTTGCGTCTATAAGCCCTTTCTAAAAAAATCTTTCTTAAGCTTTATGTGGATATTCTTGCCAAAAGTTTGGGCAGCATTATAAAAAAGGAGACTGTTCACTGGTTTCCTGGCTGCCCAGTTCCAAATAATCACACGGAATCTGTATTATTTTTTTTTACAAAAGTAGTAAGTTAACTTTATTCAAAGCAAAAGAAAAAGCAAGTCAAAAACAGCATCAAATGTAGCAGCTAGATGTAGATGAAGGCCACTCATTGATTTCCCAGCTACCCAGACCCAAAATAATTACATAAAAATGTATTAATTAAAACACTGCTTGGCCTATTAACTTATGTGTATTGTTAACTAGCTCTTATATCTTAAATTAACTCATTTTTGTTAGTCTGTGTTTCACCACGTGGTTGTGGCCTTTCAGTAAGGTCCCACCCAGCATCATGCATCTGTCTCCTGTGGTGGCTACATGACTTTTCTTCAACTCTGCCTAATTCTCCTCCTCTCTCTGCTTGGAACTCCCACCTTGTCATACTCTGTGCTGCAATAGACCCAAAGCAGCTTCTTTATTAACCGATGGTATTCACAGCATATGGAGGGAAATCCCACATCACCTCCCCTTTTCTGGCTGTCTCAAAAAATCAAAAAAAAAAATGTAATGTATGATTAAGAAATATAGGTTAATAGACATCTATAAGAGTCAAGGTTGTAGTCATGTTAGTTAGGTTTTATAGATATATAGAGATATATTTCATTTACATAGATAATCTTCAACACTTTCAAATACCTACAGAATATGGCATTTAAAATGTTGTAGAAACTTGGGCTTTTCATGACAATGAGACACATCTGCTCCTGGATGCACCAATATACTTCAAGAGAATGATGGGCATTGAAGAGGCTCCTTCTGGAGTTTGTTATCAATTTGTGCAAGAAACTGCTCTTGCCTGGACTGCTTAATGTGATACTGTATAAACTGGATATTCAGAATCTACAGAAAAATGACTGCTGAACTTGCCTAAAGGTGAGACAATACTTTGGGGTTCCTACTTTATGAAAGAGTCTGCTAGACATTCTGCAGGACACAGAAGAAAGCAATTGATGGACTTTGCCATTACAAGGCAGAACACATTTTCAAATTACCAGCTTCATGGAAAATATTCCTGGACACTATGGGCCTGTACGCTAAAGATTAGATGCCCCAATGTTACAGAAGAACTTTGGGTGACTGTCCAGACAGCAAGATGTTTCTGTCAAGCCTAGAGTTTTGAAAGTTGCATACAATACATTTCCTGTTAACTTAGGTAATATTATATCTTTCTGGGGTTTTTGATGGAGTTGAAGAATAGTTATAATTTTCCTTAGTTGTGATAAAAATGAAGTATATATAAATATCTAACTATAATTCTTGCTTGATAGCTGTTTTGTTGTATGTAATTTTGCTATGCTTAAGTTAAAACCCTTCCTTTTTATTTAGACAGAAGCTATATTATTGCAACACTGTTTGACTGATGGCTCAGGTATATTTATATCTAGTTCTTATATCTTAAACTAGCCCATTTCTATTAATCTCTGTATTACCATGAGTCTATGGCTTAGCAAAAACGACGTGACATCTTTCTTCTTAGGCAACTACATGGTGTCTGCCTGACTCTGCCATTTTTTCTCCTTGCATTCATTTTAGTTTTCCCCCTTATCTGTGTGCTGTCCTGCCATAAGCCAAAGCAGCTTCTTTATTAACCCATGGCATTAAAACACATTCACAGCATACAGAGGGGAATCCCACATCATTTCCCCTTTTCTGCTTTATTAAAAATTAAGGTTTTAACTTCAACATAGCAAAATTATATATAACAAAACAGTTCTTAAACAAAAATTACAGTTACAATAGTTAGTCTAATTGTATTAGGCAAAGTTAAAATATTCTATCATTTCTTTTATCTTTGTGAGTCTAAAGGTTTATATCTAATTTATATTTTATCTTAAGTAAGTTTTAAACTTTCCTCATAACTCAGATGGTAAGTGTATGAACTGCCCATACAGAGAACCAGAGTTTGAGTTCCAGTACCCACATTGTGTTGCTCAAAGCTATCTGTCACTACACCTCCAGCAGAATAATGTAACACCCCTCACTTTTGCATATACCTGCACTCAGGCGCACATACCTCCCCTCAGCACATACACATAATTAAAAATAACAAAAATAAATCTTGAAAAATAAAACCAAATCAAACTCCAAGACAAAAGTTGATTACAGAAAATAATTATGCTAACGTTGGCCAAAAAACAAGTCAGTCAAGCCCCAGATTTTGAACTGTGTGATTCTTTTTTGGAGTTCTCTTCATACCGAGTAGATAACAGGGAAACAAACAGGAATGACAGTTTCTAATGTATTGCCAGTGCCTCTAGTTGTATTAAACAGACTGAAATGCAGTGCAGGAACACAAGTGACAAAAGCCCTTGCTACAGTAAGAAGTCGTGAGATCTTTGCTTATCTTTAAACGTATCTGGCACAGAATCATGCAGTGTCCACTGTTCCCTTGATTTGCACAATCCTATCACTCAGCCATACTCTAGCAATGAAGTTATCATCAGTGGAAGGCAGACATTGCAAAAGGAAATATATAGAAGGTCTTTTGGTAAACTTAGGATTGTAACTATTTGCCTGGACAGTCTTTTGACCCTCTAGAAATAAGACATTGGGGAAAGCTTTTGCTGGCCTAATAAGCAAGCAAGAAGAAGATTATTTTGTTACGGGCAAGGGAAAGAAAACTAACTGTGTTTATGATACAATCACTCCAGCTATGTAAAAAGTTTCATTACTTCTGAACAAATATAAATTCTGAGTGATTTCTTACCCTTTGTACATTTCTCTAAGTGGTTTTCCACATACACAAAACTGTGGGTGGGATTTTATTGCCTCTATCTGCAGCATCAGAGATTATTTTCCTACTTCAGCTTCTGTTTTTGTTTATCATCAGTGTCTTTCTGTCTTCTTTATCACTTTGCATTTCCCAGAAAGAACAAAGAAACACGATCTGGCATCTGAACACTAAAAACCCATTATTTTTTTCTTTTATTTCTAGTTCTGCTGAAGTGTTCTTCAGTTCTCGTGTTTTTCTTCTGAAAGTGTTATAACTAAAGTGAAACAGGAGATTTCATTGTAGAAATCACTAAAGCAGTTTCTCCTGCAAATCAGAGAATCATAAAGACACAAATCTTGATATTCTGAATCCAGGAAGGAGGTCACTGAACATTCTCCTCAGCCATTTGGAAACAGACTTGAGCCTATAAGTCTGAGAAGTATTTGAGGAACACACTTGCAAGTGTGATTTTCAATGACTTTAACCTGAAGGAACAGTTCTGGGAAAAAAGAACACTTTGAAAGACAAGGTATAGAGTATTAAACAATATATATTCATATATCATAGATAGGTTAATCAGGCTCAAAACAAGAGTTGAAAATAAATGAGCAGTGTACTCATACAAGATTCCAAAATGAAATATTTTCAAATTAATGCCAGGTTTAGGTACCATATGCCAAGATTTGTATAATTTCAGAATCATCTGTAAAGTACAAGATGATGAAAAGTACAAACTAAATCGTAATGAAAATCCTTTACCCATGAAAGTGTTTTATATTCTTAATTTTATTACTAGATAATCATATTTTTAATTATATAAGAATAAGTATCCCTAAAAGTAAGTTAAGGTTCTGTAAATGCTGAAAAGCAGTGTCAGGCTGCAATGTAGATGTAAAAGTCGGGAGGGTTATTCAGCATTTAAGACTCCAGAACGTGTAGAATTAAAAGTCACTAATATCTGTAGGACAGTTTCACTTCTAAATACGCTTTTATGTAAAATAAACTAGTGAATATATTTGCTGAAAAACTTATTCTAGAATGTATTTACTGGAGCACAGGACTAAGGATAGCTCAGATGTGGAGAAACAAGAAACCAGAAAATAATGTTGTTGCATACTTACTATGGGAAAAATGTTATAGTGAAAACAAAATAAACTTCTGATATGCAGAGTATCTTAGGTATTTTATAGCAAAAAGTAGCCAGGCAAACAATGTATATCACAAAATTCTATTTATACTACTAGAATTATCATTAAGTGTTTCTCAATACTCACTTGCTTATTTTCTTCTGCAGGGTAATGATGTTAATGAAAAAATGCTAAACAAGAACAACAACAAGAAGAAAGAAAACCTACTATATGCCAGAAGTGAATTTTTTCACTTTTGTATTCACCCATATTTCAATTTTTAAAACTTGAGGAATAACATGTTCTTGGGCTAAAACGAAATGTCATAGAGGTCTATATTCTTAAATGATAATGAAACTCAAAGCAAATAAAAAGGGAAATCAAGAGGAGAAAGGCATAGCTTTTAACTCCTGTGCCTCCCTGGCCAATGATCAAGATCAGTGGTTCTTGATGGATGATCAAATCATTTTCTTGTTCTTAGCCAACACATTCTGGTAGATGACATGTTATACCTTCCAGTTTTAATCCTTTCAAGGACACAGACTTGAATTTTTTTGTCAGTGCTATAGTTAAAATATATACATATTTATAAAAGCATCTGACATTGGTGTACAAATTGAATTATAACTGACTTAACAATAAAATATGACGTGTTATTCCATTCACTTTTTGTTTAGCATGTGAAACATTAGGAGAAAGGATGGTTAAATTTATATTTTTGCTTGACTGAGTTATTAAAGAACTATGGAGTACAGTTTTGAGTGAGCTAGTGATGAGGTTTATAGAAGAAATTGGCACGTGAACAGAGGATGAAGGGAACACAGTGATGATAAATGGGTTCCTGGTGTAGGAGGTTTTTCTGTTTGTGTGTTGCTTTCGTTTGGTAATTAATAAAGAAACTGCCTTAGCCTAGCTGATTAGGGCAGAACTTAGGTAGGTGGAGAAGACAGAACTGAATTCTGGGAGGAAGAAAGCAGAGTGAGAGAATTGCTATGGAGTTGCCAGAATCAGACATGCTGCATCTTTCCCCGTAAGCCATAACCTCGTGGTGATACACAGATTAAGAGAAATGGGTTAAACCAAGATGTAAGAATTAGCCAAAGGAGGTTAGAACTAATGGGCCAGGCAGTGTTTAAATGAAAACAGTTTCTGTGTGATTATTTTGGGTGTAAGATAGCTGGGTGGCTGGAACAAAGTACCCACTCTCCCCGTTACAGGTTCTTCTTCTAGAAACCTACGAGATACTTCCAGTTTTTTGGACAGCACATCTCCAAACTTGCTAGAATTTAAGCTGTCAAATTTCCCCAGCAGCTTCTGGTTTTCCAGATGATTTTGAACTCAGACTAAGCATTACACCATTAGCATCTCGCATGAGCTCAGACTAGATTGAGAAACATGACCAGAGTATCCATTTCTGAAGTCCTTCAGCAGCCTGCCATGGAGACATTAGCTAATCTCCCAGTTAATCCATTTTCTTAGATTTATACATGTAGTCAGTTAACTGTGTCTGTCCAGAGAACTGTGAGTGGTACAAAAGATGTAGGCGTATTTAGTCAGATGGCATTAGAGGGAAGCACAGAGAGATGCATTCATGGCTGCATGCAAGCTTGATGCCTTCAGAAGTTGCTGCAGTTTTCAGCAAACCAATGAGCCAATCAGATCTGCAATTTACAAAAGGTTCACTGAGAGTGAAGTAAACAATCTCTTGGATAAAAAAAACAGGACACCTAGGAGAACATTATAGAAACTCAAACAATTGAGCAATGAGGGCCTTGATTATAGCATTACCAGAAGGAACTAAAATGAGGAGTTACAAATACCACGTACAAATACAAAAGAGGTGCAAAACTAAATAACAAAAAAGAATATATATGCAAGAATCTAATTATTTAGACAGAAAGCATATGAAACACAAAAATGAATAAGGCATTATTTTAATCTCTGGTTATTCAGCAACTTTTTCATTTTACTAAACTTTTACTGTCCAACCAATGCAAGAAGAAAGTATAGCCCTTATTCTCACATGTGGTGACATGATTCTGAGACTCAGGAATCTGAAATCACTTAGGCAAAATTACATCTGTAAACTTGTAATGTAATCTGTAATTGTCTGGTCACCTGACTGCATACCACCACCTTCAGGTAAATCAGCTGTCTAGGCAGAAAGGCATAGAGAGGCAAATTTCATGGCCTATTTAAAATAAGACATGCGAAATAACCACAGGGCAATACAGTATGCTTGGCAAACATGCAGGAAAAGAAGCATGGTGGGAATTGGTACCAGCAGAAGGCTGGAGGGTACAAGGTTGTGCATTTCACTCTAATAATGGTGGGCATCTTCAAGAATGAAAAGAACTCGTGGAATCATTTGAAAAAATATAAGTTTAAACTTATTTTCTAATCTCAAGAAAATATATTGGGTAAAAGTATGTTTGAATTTTACTGATGATGATTATTATTATTATTATATTTGCTTGTATACATTTGTGTATGAGCATTTGAGCATTTGAACCATGGCATGGGTCTGAAGATCCTAAAACAACTTGGAGGAATCGCTTCTCTTCATCTACCATGTAGATCATAAGGGATTAACCCAGACTTGGAAGTATCTGCTGTCATCTACTGGGGCCATCTATTTGGCTCACCCAATTTTTAAGAAACTGTAACTGACAATGAATAAATATAAAATTTACTGTAAGATATAAAGATGTTTAAATTTTATATACACTCATACCTCTCTTGCATATATTATATATATATATACATATATATATATATTAAGGATCTGTGTGTTATTTGAAATTGTTTATATAAAAATAGATGTTAGAAGATAAATAAGGAAAGGAAGAGAATTCCACATCATCATTTATATTGTTTAGAAAAAACACAAGCATTCCTTCAAATCAAATACAAATAGTTTCTCTCTTTTACTCCACATTTCACCTATTCTTCAAATTCATTTCCAGAAGGGGTTTACTTGGCATTCATTTGGAAGTGATATGACATTGGTTCACAGAAATCAGTTTATTCTTTTATATAAGAAGATAAAATTCATAATCATCCAAATATGCAATACAAATAGAATGCATGGAGAAAGGATGCTCATAGAAGAATGGTGGAAAGTCACCCTAATAAACAAAAATAACAAACAGGCTTTGAACACTGTGTTTCTTCCAGAAGGTTTAAAATAATCAGATCATTATAATCTTGCAAAGACAATCTGATTACTCAGAAAGAATAAAGTATACTTGCTCTTCCCTCTTTGCAAGCAACACATGGAAGCTATGATGTTAGGTAGTTTTTTTTTTTTTAAGGTGTGCTTCTTTTACTTTTTCTTTTTTTAAATTTATTTATTTATTAAAGATTTCTATCTCTTCCCCGCCACCGCTTCCCATTTCCCTCCCCCTCCCCCAATCAAGACCCTCTCCCTCGTCAGCCCAAAGAGCAATCAGGGTTCCCTGCCCTGTGGGAAGTCCAAGGACCACTCACCTCCATCCAGGTCTAGTAAGGTGGGCATCCAAACTGCCTAGGCTCCCACAAAGCCAGTAGGTGCAGTAGGATCAAAAACCCATTGCCATTGTTCTTGAGTTCTCAGCAGTCCTCATTGTTAGCTATGTTCAGCGAGTCCGGTTTTATCCCAGGCTTTTTCAGACCCAGGCCAGCTGGCCTTGGTGAGTTCCCGATAGAACATCCCCATTCACTCAGTGTGTGTGTGCACCCCTCGCGGTCCTGAGTTCCTTGCTCGTGCTCTCTCTCCTTCTGCTCCTGATTTGGACCTTGAGATTTATGTCTGGTGCTCCAACGTGGGTCTCTGTCTCTGTCTCCTTTCATCGCCTGATGAAGGTTAATATTCAGGAGGATGCCTATGTTTTTTTTGGGGGGGGGGTTCACCTTCTTATTTAGCTTCTCTGGGATCACTAATTATAGGCTCAATGTCTTTTGTTTATGGCTAGAAACCAAATATGAGTGAGTACATCCCATGTTCCTCTTTTTGGGTCTGGCTTACCTCACTCAGGATAGTGTTTTCTATTTCCATCCATTTGCATGCAAAATTCACAAAGTCCTTGTTTTTTTACTGCTGAGTAGTACTCTAATATGTATATATTCCATACTTTCTTCATCCATTCTTCCATTGAAGGGCATCTTGTTTGTTTCCAGGTTCTGGCTATTACAAACAATGCTGCTATGAACATAGTTGAGCATATACTTTTGTTGTGTGATAGGGCATCTCTTGGGTATATTCCCAAGAGTGGTATTGCTGGGTCCACGGGTGGGTTGATCCCGAATTTCCTGCGAAACTGCCACACTGCTTTCCAAAGTGGTTGCACAAGTTTGCATTCCCACCAGCAATGGATGAGTGTACCCCTTTCTCCACAACCTCTCCAGCAAAGGCTATCATTGGTGTTTTTTATTTTAGCCATTCTGACAGGTGTAAGATGGTATCTTAAAGTTGTCTTGATTTGCATTTCCTTGATCACTAAGGAAGTTGAGCATGATCTTAAGTGTCTTTTGGCCATTTGAACTTCTTCTGTTGAGAATTCTCTGTTCAGCTCAGCGCCCCATTTTATAATCTCCAAAATATATAAAGAACTCAAGAAACTAGACCGTAAAAGGCTAATCAACCCCATTATAAGATGTTAGGCAGTCTTATGTTTAGGCTCTTGGCGCTGGTAGCACAGTCTTTGAGGAACGAGTGTGAAAAGTGAGTTTAAAAAGAATGGAGAAGGCAAGGCATCACTTTTATAATGCCTCTAATAATTTATATACATTGGCCAAGTGAACATTTTTATACCACAAATATAGAATGAACTAGGCCACAGCATTGCATTGGTATCTTATCTGAGATTAAGTGGACTCAAGCAAAACAAAATAACTCAGAATTTGTTGTTTTTGCCTTTTATTATAAATATATTGGTTCTTTCTTCATTTAGGACATTCACAAAAAGAATTCCATAATGTTTAAGACAATTTCTTTCATATGGGTATCCAAGAAAGGCTTAAGAAACACAACTGTAGGCTGGGCGGTGGTGGCACATGCCTTTAATCCCAGCACTCGGGAGGCAGAGGCAGGCGGATCTCTGTGAGTTCGAGGTCAGCCTGGTCTACAAGAGCTACTTCCAGGACAGGAACAAAAAAGCTACGGAGAAACCCTGTCTCGAAAATAAAAAAAAAAAAGAAACACAACTGTAATCTCTACAAATTATTATAAATATATATGGAAAAATAATGTACCAACATTTGGAAAACTTCTCTGGGTAATATAGAGTACCCAGTGAGAGACCAGTGCTACACAGACAACAATAAAAACCCATAAACTACACACACACACACACACACACACACACACACACACACACCATGTTTGAGGACAAATGAAAGGTCAGAAATACTTCAGATAGGAAAAAACTTCAAAAAGTGGATTGTATCACCTGTGTCTCAAGAAGCTGACACATCTTATGTGCCTCCCACTTTTGGCAGGAGGGCACTTTCTGTGTATGTGTGATCAGGAAGTTAGTTTTTTGAAGATATTTTGTAAATGTTTAGAATAGAGTAGAACATTAGAAAGAGAAAATGAAGAGCATCTTAAGAACCATAATGAGCTACTACATTGTTATATTGTCTATATTTTGGTACAGTGTACCTCCAAAGGCTAACATGAAGAATTATTTTTAAAAGAAAATTAGAGATATCACCATCTTCACTTAAGAGCTAGGATGCTATATTTATCCAGAATTTGGGGTTGAGGTTACTTTCAGGCTGTTCAATATCTGGGAAGATGTATAGTATCAAAGACAGAATGAGTGCCATAGTGAACAGCCTAAACACTATTCATCATCATTTCTAACTGAGTTAGTGTAAGGTATTCCCAGTTATGAAAACTAACAAACTGAAAGGCAGTTTCCTCTCTGGAAGATGAATAGCCTCAAGATACAAATTTGTAATCATAATTTTAGATTTAATTAATGTATTCCTTCATGGATAACAGCACAGAGAACATACATAAAGTTTAAGAAAAATAACAGAAATCAGGAGAAATTCAGCAAATGTTTTGATATTGGCTTTGACTTTAAAGAGCTCATTATCAATAGCTGCATAAGTATTATTCAATTTTTAAGACTATAAGACAACTATGAAGACAAAGATGAGATATAAAGAATTTAATCTGTAAATTATTACTTTTCAAAATATGCAAATAAGATCTTTATAGTAAATATATATCGTGGTATTTTAAAATCTTGCAGTATGCCTTGGTGAGCTCCCAATACATCAGCTCCGCTGTCTCAGTGGGTGGGTGCACCCCTCGTGGTCCCGACTTCTTTGCTCTTGTTCTCCTTCCTTCTGCTCCTCATTGGGACCTTGGGAGCTCAGTCCAGTGCTCCAGTGTGGGTCTCTGTCTCTATCTCCATCCATTACCAGATGAAGGTTCTTCTTACTTAGCTTCTTTAGGATCACCAATTGTAGGCTCCGTGTACCTTATTTATGCCTAGAAACCAATTATGAGTGAGTACATCCCATTTTCATCTTTTTGGGTCTGGGTTACCTCACTCAGGATAGTGTTTGTGACTGAAAAAGCATGGGAAAAAACTGGACTCTCTGAACATGGCGAACAATGAGAGCTGATGAGACGCCAAGGACAATGGCAAGGGGTTTTGATCCTACGTAATGTGCTGGCTTTGTGGGAGCCTAGCCAGTTTGGATGTTCACCTTCCTAGATATGGACGGAGGGGGGAGGACCTAGGACTTACCACAGGGCAGGGAACCCTGACAGCTCTTTGGACTGGAGAGGGAGGGGGAAAGGAGTGGGGGGAGGGGGAGAAGGGTGGGAGGAGGGGGAGGGAAATGGGAGGCTGGGAGGAGGTGGAAACTTGTTGTTTTTTTTCCTCATTTTCTCAATAAAAAAAATAAAGTCAAATCAGGGAAATTGAAAAAAAAATCTTGCAGTATGACTGCTTAATAACTACTTATAATAAAATACTTATGAAACCAAGAATTAGCCAGATTAATTTACAGAAGTCTAAAACTAACAACCAATATAATAATTTTTAACTTAATTTAATTTACAAATCAACCTCAGTTTCCCCATCCCCTCCTAACACTTCCTCCCTCCACTCCCAGTCTGCTCATCTGCTACAACCCACTCTTCCTGTGTTTCTATTCAGAAAGGGGCAGGCCTCCCACTGGTATCGACAAAGCATAGATTATCAAGGCACAGTGAGATTAAGCAACTCCCCTTGTATTTAGGCTGGGCAAGGCAACCTAGTATGACAAATACGTTCCCAGGAGCCAACCGAAGCATTCCAGACTCCCACAAATAGATCAAGCTACACAAATATTAGATATATGTGTAGAGGTCATGGGTTAGTACCATGGAGGCACTCTGGTTGTTGGTTTAGATTTTGTGAGTTTCTATGAGCCAATTTGGCTGAAAACCTAATAAGCTTTATAGTTTTAATGATGTGACGATACTCTGTCTGAGCATGCCTGTAAGACAACACATGACTGACTTATGCAAGGCATTAGGTCATAAAAAGTAATAACAAAATGCAAATAAGGAAAATAAAATTTTCCCACTGTCATGCTGCTGACATTGAATTATGACATTGTTATTTAGAAAATCATAGAGAGGTTCCACAAATGAATATTACCAGATACCGGATATAATTGAAAATATTAAAGTCAGCTGCATATCTATGAATTACCAATAAAAATTAATAATTCATGTGTTATTTGCATTTAAAACAATAAATATTTCATTATCTATAATTTTGCTAATATATTTTATAACTATGTATCATTTTATATGTATTATACCCTATGATTTATATTTCATATGATTTCTACATAGAAAATAAAACTGCAGATTTTAAGAAGCCATCTAGCAATATTTCAGTTATATAAAATATTTCAATTTTATTCCTATACTAGTTGTAAAGAAAAATGAAAATTTAAGATACATATATACTATTTATAACAGTATCAAAAATATTCAAACATATGTGAATAAAAAAATTTATGAGTTGTAGGAGTTTCCTGGTAAAATTTTGGGGTTCACTTATGTATACTATCAAATCATCAGCAAATGGTGAGCGTTTGACTTCTTTCCAATTTGTATCCCCTTTATCTGTTTTTGTTGTCTTATTGTTCTAGCTAGAACTTTGAGTACTATATTGAATAGAGATGGAGAGAGTGGATTTGCTTTGAGTTTCTCTCCATTTAGTTTGATATTGACTGTTGGCTTGCTGTATATTGTCTTTATTATGTTTAGGTATGTTCCTTGTATCCCTGTTCTCGCCAAGACTTTTATCAAGAAGTATGTTGAAATACAATATGTACTCACTCATAAGTGGCTTTTAGACATAAAACAAAGAAAAATCAGGATACTGTCCACAACCCCACAGAACCTAGGCAGCAAAGAGGGCACTAAGAGAGTCATACATGGATCTAAATAAGAAAATGAAAAAGACAAGATCTCCTGAGTAAATATGGAGTTTGGGGGTCGCAGGAGAAGGTAGAAAGAGAGAGAGGAGAAAGGGAAGGGAGCGAAGAAAAATGTATAGCTTAATATAAACAATAAAAATTATTTAGAAAAAAGCAGATGTTTGTATGTGCTAAATAAAAACAATTTTTAAAAGGAAAGTGATTGTTTTTGTAACAGGTCAACATTATATGTTAATCTGCAACGTTAGAATTCCTTTGAGGTGAACTGATAAATACTGAAAGTTTTCTTAGTATTAATTTCATATATATATATATATATATATATATATATATATATATCGACAGTTATAATCCACCTACATTGTAGTTGTCTGGACTCTTCATATCATAAAAGAAAAATTAAATGTTACGGTAATTTGGAAAATACAATATGTTCAGGGCCTGACATACTCAATCCTGCTAAATAGTGAGACATTCACTCACTGACTTATATTTACCTTATTCTCATTTTTAAAAATTGCAGATTTATTCTTTTAGCTTGGATTTTGGGTTTACTTTACAAGTGAACATCAGTTAACATCCAACCTTCTATAGCCAACAAGAATAAATGAGAACAGCATGTCCTACCTAATATTTATGTAAAATATTCAGTTAAAGAAATGGAAAATAGTGAAACAAAAATATTCTGTCAGCATAATCTATGAAACCTGGGCACTGTGCTACATACCTGATGAATGCAGATGCACCGGTGAGTTGATAGGCTTTTGTCCTTAATGGTGCTCGGAAAATTGAATTACTACTCCTACAGCACATCATACCTGAAAGTGAACAACAGGAGGTTTATAATATATATAAGCAAGGTCAAACAGTAGATAGGGTAGATTAAAGCATAAGAAACTATTTTTGTGATCTCAAGTTGTCAAAGACTTCTTACAAAAGACAAACAAACTTAAGATAAAATAAACCATACTTTTGGCCTGGGGTTGTGGCTAGGTGGTAGAGCGAATGTGAAAGGCCCTGGGTTCAATCCCCATAGGAGGCTATTACACAGAAAACACTTTTCTTGGAAATAAAATAAAATAATAAAAAAAACAAAAAAGACAAAAAGCATGAACCACTAAGTAAAAAAAATAAAAGATAAACAGAGTCTCGTTGAATCTTAAAAGAAAGAACACCTCATCAAAGAATAGCATTTAAAATTTAGAATATAATTTACACAGTTGGAGAATGTATTTTCAGAAAATACAATTAACAAGACCTTTTTTAGATTGTAAAGGAATTTCTAAAATTCTATTTGAAACAGGCAGTCTGTTAAATTTATAAATAGTA
Source organism: Microtus pennsylvanicus (assembly GCF_037038515.1). Classification (NCBI taxonomy): domain Eukaryota; kingdom Metazoa; phylum Chordata; class Mammalia; order Rodentia; family Cricetidae; genus Microtus; species Microtus pennsylvanicus. Next base: position 24,253,240 of record NC_134592.1, read on the forward strand.
AGATTAAATGTTTTACAAAATAAGTTGTGCATTGATGCTTTCTGGAACTATAAATTTTGCTGAGAATCCATGTTTGGGAGGTTCTAGGCCCCAAGCATAAACCGTTATTTTTGCCAAATAGCCATACCATACCATCAAATTACTGTCTAAATATGTATCTCTGTACCCTAGAATAGTGTAGCTCACAAACCATACAAGAGAAGTTTCTTTGTGCAGAGGACAGATGCTGACGTTATAAGTGGTCAAAGTTCAGAAAGTATCAATCTATGGAGTGGTCAGCCACAAATGAGGTATCTATAACACAGCCCCACCCCACAAGTTTTAGGAATCTAAGAGAAAAGAAAGACTGTAAGAGAGAGAAGTTGAGGAGGATCAGAGCAAACAGTGTCTTCTGGGCATCACAGGACTAATATACTCCTAAATTCCTGGCACCTGCTGTTGCCCGTACAATTTGTACAAGGTTAAGTCCATCAGACTTCTACAATGAAGGGAGGGAGCAATTCTTAGATTATGTCTATATCCGAAGAGCTATTGACAGTAGACAGTTACTAAGGGAAGCAGTCAGTTTTCAGGGTATGGCCCTTGGTAGGTCTATCATGCCCTAGTGGATAATAAAGTACCCATAAATATATGGGTAGTGCAAAATTGAACTGTTAATTATTAAAAAATATGGATGGGAGATTTGAGGAGATAGACTGAATCTAAGTGAAATTAAGAGAAAACAAGGGAAGTGGATGTTTCCTGAATGTTGGAAATTCTTAAAGATTAATAATGTATTACAATTAATTTTAAATAAATTTTACTTTAAAGGCAAAATAAATGAGATTATACAAATAAACAATAAGAAAATTTTAAGTAGGTTTTATCAATTGTAAAGAAATGGAAAATTAATTCTCCCAATTTCAAGCAGGATAGAAGTATCTGAAAGGACCTTCTTGTCTCATTCACATTAATCGTAAGTTTATGACAGCATGTAAAGCCGGTGATCCTTATCATGGGACAACATAACTGACATGGAGCGCAAGACTGACTTCTGATGAAAGAGCGTTCTCAAAGGGAGTTCTAGGATCTCCCATCAGATCTTAGTTGAAAAGTGTTTTATTATTAAAAATAAACATGCAAAAATCAACCCATTGCTAAAAATGGATGCAGGTTAAGAATCTGAGACACAAGTGGATGAAGCAGAGCACAGTTCAAGATTGAATTTTATACACAACTGACTCTAGAGATCTCCTGCAGGGACAGAAAATGGGGGAGGGTATTTGACCAATAGGGAGGTTGCTGAAGAGACCTTAAGAAACAATGTTCTTTGTGAAACCTGTCTGTGGCACAAAGAAACTTCTCTGATGTGAGATACACTACTCTATGATACGGATATAAGCAAACCCACACCTAACACTTCCATTTAAGGTTTATCCTACAACTTTCTGTATATTCACTAATGCCATTTAAAAAGATGCTGGTACCAACAAAGCTTGAAGGAACTCAAATATCCATCAAGAATTAGGTGAATAAAATGTTGATGTGCTCATTGAAGCAGTGCTGTACAGCAGTTAGACTAAGTGAGATACATCCACAGGCAAAAATGTGAAGGACAATCATGAACAAAATACATCTAGCTATACTCATTGAATAGTTAGGCAAAGTGGAAAGCAAAAGAAAAGCATTTAAAATCACCCTAAAATATAATGGAATCACTTTCTGAAAGTAAGGCTTTAATGTGTAGCAACAGTTGCTAAGGTACTGAATATTAGGTTTCTAGAGCTACTTACACTGTATAGCAGGTTGGATAACTTACATAAATATATTTCTCACTGTATGAAAACTGAAATCTGAGTTCAAAGTGTCAACACAATCATTTTCTGAAGTCTTTTTCATTCTGACTTTATTTGGTCTTCCGTCTCTCTGAGTCTACATCCTAACTTCTTCCTCAAAAGAATCTAGTCTTATTGGATCAAGATCTTCCTAACTAATCTTATTTTGTTAATAATGTCTCTGAAGAGTCTGTGCACAAATATAAAGACTTCTGTTTATAATTTCTTAAAAGATTCAAAATATTGGTTAGGTATATGTGTATGTGATTTTTCACATAGACTTTGAAGCTGGACTCAGCCATTGATAAAAACACCTGACATAGTGCAAGAGACAGAGCTCTGGTTCTCTGGAAAGCCAGGAAGCACTTTTAACTGTTGAAACATCTCTTGAGCCCCACAGAAGTTAAATGTCGTCAGTACTAATGATAGGCTAATTTAGCTCATCATAAAGATAGGATGCATTATACAGCTTCTAAGAGTACACAGTCTATGGAATGAAACCACCACTCTCCTACGGGACTGCAATGATACTAGTTAGGTACCACCCATGCCGTACTTAAGAAAATGGTCACCAGAGACATTTTCTTTCTTCTCTTTTCAAACAAGGAGCTCTGTTTTGGCCCAAACACTGGAAGACACATGAAGAAAAGTTTTATAGATGCCACAGAAAAATGTCATCCTCACAGAATTGATTGAGATGGACTGCACTGTGTTACAGGCATTCCTGCATGTTCTTCACAAGTGACTGTAGTAATATGGGGCGGCGGCTGGGCTGCGTCCCCAACACCCAGCCGCCTGCCCCGGCTAGCTTATGCCCCAAAATAATTACACACAAACTGTATTCATTTAAACACTGCTTTGGCCCATTTCTAATCATCTGTGTAGTGCCCCTAGGTGCGCTTACCGGGAAGATTCTAGCCTAAGTCCATCCTGGGTCGGAGCTTCATAGCGTGCGTCTTCCCTGGAGCAGGTAGCATGGCGTCTCTCCTGCGTCTGCTCCCGAGAGGAGAGCTGTGGAGTCTGACCTCACTTCCTCTTCCTCCCAGCGTTTTGTTCTGTTTACTCCTCCCACCTATCTCCTAACCAATGAGATGGGCCAAGGCAGTTTCTTTTAATTTAACCAATGACCTGCCTCCATCAAGTGACAAAGCATTTAAACCTCACAGCCACCCTACTATTACATCATCTTTTTATGTGATGGAATTCAGTAAAACTGTGTGGATGTATGCATAGATGCGTGTATGTATGTATGGTAACAGAACCAGTAAATATATATGCTAGGGTTTAAATGCAGAAAGCATGGCTCCCAAAACAATAAATCAAAACTTTTATATTATTGACACTTGCAAATGCCCCAAATCCCAAATCACTGATCATCCAGAAGTATATAAGAAAATTAATAAAAGAAAAGGTCATAAATTCAAGAGAGGGTGGTTGGGAGGACAGGAGAAAAGTTGGAGGATGGAGAGAGACTCTGTGAAAAGGGTGCAAAGAGAGTGTATTTATGTAACAAATCCTCAAATTAAAAACAAGATTATGTTCATATTCTGTCTGCATTGATTATATATATATATATATATATATATATATATATATATATATATATACATATACATATATGTAAAAAGAAAATAAAAATTGTTTGCCCCCTCTTGGAGCACTGGAAATTCAAGATGATTGATTTTTTTTTAAATAGTGTTTACTCAGAAACGATTTTCTTTTAAACTAAATGATACTAAATAGCACTTCTTGTTTGAGTCAGGTTACTACCTGAATATTTAAACCCACTCGTAGGTATTAGGAAGTCATTGATTGCACAGAAAAACATTGCAATGAACTGTGCATATACAATGAACTATAATGATAAAAAGTAGACACTGAACCAATGATACAAAAAAAATGAAAGTTGCATTCATGTTTAAAACACCCTGTAAACATTGGTTTGATTCCATTCTTAGTGTTTTTACATTGATTTTTCTGTGAGAAAGATTCTGAAATTAAAAAGAGAAAGTAAAGAGGAAGAGATAGGTGAGACAGGAAGAGACAAAAACAGAAAGACACGATACAGATTTTGAATGTAGAAACTTCGTTATTTTCATTTTTTTTTCTTTTTTTGGTTTTTCAAGACAGGGTTTCTTTGTAGCTTTTGGTTCCTGTCCTGGAACTAACTCTTGTAGACCAGGCTGCCCTCAAACTCACAGAGATCTGCCTGCCTCTGCCTCCCGAGTGCTGGGATTAAAGGCGTGTGCCACCACCGCCCTGCTTGTTATTTTCATTTTTAAAATCATCTTATTTTACATACCAATCCCAGTTCTCTCTCCCTCCCATCCTCCCACTTGCTGCAACTCCACCCCACAGCACCCTTCAACCACCCCTCAGAGAAGGTGAGGCCTCCTGTGAGGAGTCAACAAAATCTGGCACATCACTCGAGGACTCCGCCCACATATCTAGGCTGAGTAAGGTCTCCCTCCACAGGAAATGGACTGCAAAAGGCCAGTTCATGCACTAGGGATAAATATTGATTCCACTGCGACTGCCCATTTCACAGAGCTGTCACCCACATTCAGAGGGTCTAGTTTGGTCTTATGCTGGTCCCCCAGCTGCCAGTCCAGCATCAGTGAGTTCCCACTAGCTCAAGTCAGCTATTTCTGTGGTACCCTCTTTATGGTCTTGGCCCCTTTGCTCATATTACTGCTCCTTCCTTTTTATGCCTAGATTCCAATAGTTTGGCAAGTGATTAGCTGTGGATCTCTGCATCTGCTTCCATCAGGTATTAGATGATGGTCATATGTTGACAAATGGTATCGTCATCAATCTGATTACAGGGGAAAGACAGTTTAGGTACCTTCTACACTATTGCTTAGATTCTGAGGTGGGATCATCTTTATGGTTTCCTGGGAGTTTCTCTAGTGCCTGGTTCCTCACTAACCCCACAATAGCTCACACAGGCAAGAACGAAATAGAAACTTTGTTTATTGGAAAACCTTAAGTGTCATTTGGATAGTGAATATGGTCATCAACTAGTAGGCATTAATCTTATTATATCAGAGACCTTTATCCAAATACTGTGATGATTCAAAGATTAAAGAGCCTTGGCCTCTTCTATTACTGAACCTTCATTCTACTCTGGACCATGAGTCATTTTAAATGGCAAATGGTAGTACATGTACTGTGAGGTTTGGGGAAAAATATTGATAGTTGTGATCTTGGCTGGTGAATAAAGGCTTTGGGGGAGGAATTGGATTTACCTACATTACAAAAATATAAGAAATGAATAATATATTGTAAGTCATATAATATTTTATAAGACTTTGCCTCATTTCTTGCAAAGGATCAGAATTGCCAAGTCTGAGTATACATTTTGGAAGAGCACAAAGAGCTACCATTAGAAAAGGAAGGTATCACCAGGTAGAAAGAGTCCTTTTATCCAAAAACCTCTAATCTTTGGACTTATATTGAAGTGACTGACATTTTTCTCATGCATGGTGGTTGAGGATATCCACACACATAGACATGGGTCTGGTAAAAAAGAATCAAGGGTTTCCTTAAGTTGGTGGAATTACACTGGTGTTACTTGAAAGCTAGAGAAAGAAAGAACACTTCACAAGGGACCTGGTTTAGAAAGTTTTCTACAGTTTTTCCAAACCACCATGCACAGTAAATCAATGTCCACGGGGGAAATGTCTGGAGGAGTGAGATTGCTTATCAGATGCGAACAGTGGATAGTCCTAATTTAATGCTTTCCTTCAGAATAAAATTTATATCAAAAGTATGCATTAAAAAAGCTTGCTGTAGAACTCATAAAGTCAGTTTCAAAAAATGAAATGACCTCTTTACTGAGACAAAAAACAAGATAAAAATAAATGCATCTGTTAAGAGCCACAGATAACTAATAAACTTTTTAGTCATAAAAAGTGCATATGACTTCATAACATTGTATAGTGGCTTAAATAAAGTTCTTTATCCACAATACACACAATTAATATGTATATTTATTTTGCAATTTTCTTCCTATGTCATTTCACTGCACATTAACTACATAAGTAACACTTTGAATGAATGAATGTATGTATGTAAGTCAGAACCTATATGATGCCAATTCAGATCTCCAACTGTTTATAAATGATAATTAAATCTTCCAAAATATATTCCTATAATGTCAAAAAATTTAAAATACATAAAATCATAAGAGATTAATGGATGTGAAACCTATAGGGAACATTGGTTACAAAAGGAAATAGTTAAATCAGTCAGTCATTGGTTGGCTACTCCCACAAGTTCTGTGCCACCATTGCCCTAACATATTTTACAGGAAGGACAGCTCATAGGCAAAATGTTTTGTGGCTGGGTTGGTGTCCACATTTCACTTTCTGTAGCCTGGAGGATACCTTCCCCAACTCAAAGAGACGGGAATTTAGGGATGAAGCCTACATTAGGCAGCAGCTCAATTTCTCTTTCTTTTTTTATTTCAAAAAGAAGTTATAATAAAAGTATCAGATCTGAGAGGATTTACTTGACAAAGCACAGGTTATGTAAATATGATTAGAGTTGAAGTCTCTAGTATTCACATTAAAAAATAGATGATGTATTAGCACACATCTGTATTTTCATGCTGCTTGAGATGGGAGCATCACAGGGAGTCCTTGGCCAGTCAGTCTAGTTAAATTGGTGATCACTGAGACTTGTGTTTTAAAAAAAAAAGTGATAGTGATTTAGGAAAACCCTTCGCATTGATCTCTAATCTTCACATGCACCCACAGCTGTGCCTATATTACCTTATACACACATGCATTCACCCACACAAACAAACATTTATATGTACTTACATTACAAGCACATAAATACATACATACACATAGAGATACTGGGGAAGAAGGAAGGTCTCAAACAAACCAAGGTTCTTTCATAAAAATAAAAAGGTTTTGGTGAGTTCAAAGTAAAATTATTAGCAGAAGATGACTAACAACAATGAACATAAGCACACAATTTCCAGGAAGAAGGTAATTCAGGTTTGAGAAATATGCACTGTGCCATAATTTAAGTAAATTATTTAGTTTTAGAAGTAGTATAAAACTGTCATATAATAAATTAAACTGTTTGTGAACATATACAATTCAAATCCTTATCTTATACATAAGAATAGAAAGTCAACCATTTGATCATATATGCCCACTAAAAAAGAGATTAAGATTTTTTATAGACTCCAAGCTATTCTCTTATCCCTACTTCTTCACCATCAAATATCGCATTTGGAATGTCTCACAGGAAAAACACAGACTTCCACATTATTCCATTTTCAGAACTTACAGAGAATGGAAGTCTACTGGGTTTTTTTTTCCAGTAAGTTACTCTAGCTATTTAAAATAAAATGTAGGCTCTAACTGTTAGCCTAAGTAATTAAATAGGTACTATAAATATGAATACTTGACAGTAAGATTGTGAAGTACTTTTACTCTTTAAAGAAATAATTTTGATTTGTGGGACAGTAAAGGCAATGACTCCTCAAATCAGGTCTCAACTTGTGCTGGGGCTACAGCTGAATGAAAAAGAACTTGGCATTATTTAGTCTCTGGGTACAAATTCAGTACTACAAACACTAACAAAGAATTTGAATTTTTTAAGGACAATATAATGACGTTAATCTATTATATATGACCCCCAATGTGGGAGGACTATAAAGTCATAGTTTAAAGACAGTACTCTATGCAGTATTCTACAACTTATTCAATTCATTTATTTATGTTTTCAGAAAGCACCAAAGCCAAAAGGCCTGTAGTTACTCTTGCTGCTTCTACTAAAAGAAAGCAATCAACAAACCAACCAAAATATAAGATGGCAAAAGAATTAATACTTGTATTGAGGCAAAGAGCAATAGACCCTGACTTTCCTAGTCCATTTTTTTTAAATCATTGACAAGAGCACATCTTAACTACTCCAATATGCTACTAATACTGAAACCAAAAGTACAGAAAACATGCTGCTTGATTCTTCAGTCTTTGGAATCCACAAGGATGACCCAGCTAAGACTCTAAGCAATAGTGGAGAGAACCCATACTGTCCTTGCCCTGTAGTCAGAATGAAAACTGTCTTAAATGTCACAATTGAACCTTTATCCAGCAACGCAGACGCCGAGATCCAAAGCAGAGCTCTGGTCTGAGATCCTAAAATTCAGTCAAAGAGTGGGACGCATGAGAATATGAGCAAAGAGGTCAAGACCATGAAGGTTCATCCACTGGAACAGTTTACCTGAGCTAATGGGAGTGCACTGACTCTAGCTTGACAAGGAAATAAACCAGCATAGGACCAAACTAGGCCCCCTGAATGTGGGTGACAGTGGATGGTTGGTGCATACGGTGGGGCCACTGGCAGTGAAACCAGGATTTATCCCTACTGTTCATACTGTCTTTTTGGAACCCATTCTCTTTGGAGGAATACCTTGTTCAGCATAGATATAGAGGCAGAGGGCCTTGGTCCTGACTCAAAGAAATGTGCTAGACTTTGTTTTGGCTCCCCATTGGAAGCCTTACCGTCTCTGAGGAGTGGGTGGCAGGTGGGGTGAGAGAGAAGGTGTACGGAACTGAAGAAGGGAGGAAGTGGAGACTGAAATTGGTATGTAAAATGAGATTTTTTCAAAAAATAAATAAATGAATTTTTAAAAATAGAAAAACCACCTAGGATTATAAGAGATAATTTGGCTTTTATTTCCCCCTTAAAAAAACAAAGACGTCTTAAATTGCACTCACTTATTTTGAGTCTACACACAGCAGTTGTTATTGTCTTTGTCATATCGAATGGCCAGTGAGCAATGGCTTGAATTAAATGAAGTAGTTGAGAACAGTAGTATATGCAAATTTCCATATCAAATCTCATTGAAAATCTAAAAAATTATAGGCTACACAAAATTGAAATATCTCTTCCATATTTCAGAATAAATAATTTTCTGTCAGTGTTATAAACTTGTGTGTCACAATCCATTTGGGTTGACTAACCCTTTCATAGGGATAACCTAAGACCATTGGAAAACAGATATTTATTTTAAGACTCCTAACAGTAGCAAAATTAAGTAGCAACAAAAATAATTGTGTGGCTGGAGGTCATCACAATATGAGGAACTCGATTAAAGGGTACAGTATTTGGAAGGTTGAGAACCAGAATCTAGGTAAATTCTTTTTTCATCTTTAACATTAATTTAGAAAGCAATTAGTGATGTGAAATGTGTAATATTTCTTAAAAACTTCTCAACCATAGCATATTAATAAATATTTTATTTTCAATAGAAAAATATGTCAAAGACTGAAATCACATGATAATCTCAATAAAAATAAAAAAGAAAAGAAAATGCCTGATTAAACTTTTGAAGGAGTCTTCAGTTTTAATGGTTAGAAAATAAGCCTTTTACCTTTCAGAACAAATGGGGCTATTTGGAGTTCTATGAAACTAAAATACGTCAATAGCTGCTTTGTGCTTTACCTGTTTAACTCAGTTTAATCACTTCTGGGAACTCAGAGCCTTGTAAATCACTTACTGTGATTGTCCATGCTAAGACTTTTTCAGTTTAATAGCGTGAAGTACTGTTTTGATCTATGAGTCAGTAAAGGCATTAGATATTGGGATGAAAGAAATTAACTTTTGCTTTTGTAAAATGAGAAGCTCTCTGATTCTGGGTAAGGAAAATTTAACTACACAGAATGAGCGACTATTTATAGATTTGCTTCCAAAATTCAGTTTTTTAACTTTTTTCATGAAAAATTAGTGGAAATATTACTATATGAGTCATTTTTTTAGAAAAGCCATGTTAAATGCAATAAATAAATCAGCAAGCTCTCTGTGAGCAATAATAGTTCTAGTATGTTCTCAGTTACCTTGAGATCTAAATACTCTAACATTGTAACATTAATAATGTTGAGATTTTTCTGGTTTTGAGTATAATAAATAGTAAATCAAAATTTATGAAGAATAATAAATATGAAGAAAATAAACAAATTTGCTCTATTCTCATTATTAATATTTAACCACTTGAAATGCTTATGAGTCATAGACATATATACAGTTGATTTTATAATATTTTATCATTTAGAATTGATGATTACCATTTTACAGATAATAGTTTTCAAAGTTTTATGTATATACTCACAGAAAGTTAACTATTCTGATGCATTTTTGAGAATTTTTATTTACTTGTATTATTTTAAAAATCAAAATCAAAAATTATCACTATACAAGTTATACTCATATTAGTGTTCAAATCACTGAAAAATATGTGTATGCATGTTTGTGTTTAATGAAATCAAAAGGAAAGTTTAATCAGAGGTAATAAACCATGAGTCACAAGTCTGTAGTGAAGGAGGAACTGTTGTAGTAGACAATGAAAGTGTCAGAATCAGATATTATGCCTTTATCAGGAAGTAACTCAAACATAATATGAAGGTAAGGGCTTGAAGGTTAGAGTTGGTTTATTGACATTTATGATTTGGTGTTGGAGAGATGGCTTAATAGTTAAGATCACTTGCTGTCCTCAAAGGGTATCAGATTTCATTTCTCATTACTTACATTGTGCTGCTAGCTTCTGCCTGAAATTCCAGATCAAAGGTAACCCATACTCAACTCTGGTCTCTGTGAGCATGCACACACACACACACACACACACACACACACACACACACACACACACACAAATATGTTTTAAAAACAGTAGTATGTTTAGAAAACAGTAGACTTCTCCCATGGTCCCCATTCTCCCAATTTGCTCAGGAGATCTTGGCTTTTTTTTACTTCCCATGTAGATAGATCCATGTATGTCTCTATTAAGGTCCTATCATGGGAGAGGGTTGAAGGGGAGGGGAGCAGAAAAAAAAGTATAGCTCAATAAAATCAATTATAAAAGAGTAGACATTTATAACTTTAAAGTTATTAAAACTACTCATGGGACTCTATGTGCCCTACATACTACATCTACTCTTACTGCTGGCTAAGAAATCTCATGCAGAAAAAGTAGTTGTTAAAGTGTCAAAGCATGAGAAAATTTCTGTTTATAGCATCCATGCTTCCTAAGAACAAGGTATGCAAATGCTTGTCTTGAGGTGAGCATTATGAGATTTTGCCAATAATAATATAAATAAACAGAAAATTTACATTGTAGATAAGAAATGAGTAAGGATTTGGTTTAAATTTCACATATAATGGCATGAACATACTTGCATAATTACTTTTTAAATTTAGAATAAAAATTTTACTACTTATCAATAACAAAGCTTTTAGTCCTGTTTATTCTTTAGCAGTACCATTGATAATAGAGTTCTTTATTTTTATTTATTTATTTTTTTGCTCTCCAGGTAAGCTTAGTCAGAACATGAGTAAAAATATCACAAAACGTAGTAGTAGGAGCGGCGGGGCTGCATCCCCGGCACCCAGCCGCCCACATGGCTAGCTTTAGCTTATGCCCCGAAATAATTACACGGAAACTGTATTCTTTTAAACACCGCTTGGCCCATTTCTATCTAGCCTTTTCTAGGCTAGCTCTCACACCTGGACTAGCCCATTTCTAATAATCTGCTGTAGGCCATGAGCTGGCTTACCAGGAATGATCTTAACTTGCATCTGCCTGGAATGGGAAAATCATGGTGACTCTCTGACTCAGCTTCTTTCTCCCAGCCTTCCATTCTGTTTACTCCACCCACCTAAGGGTGGGCCTATCAAATGGTCTTAGCAGTTTCTTTATTGCTTAACCAATGAAATCAACAGATTGATATGTGATACTCCCACATCAAAACATCTCCCTCTTTTTTGTCTAAATAAAAAGTGAAGGTTCTAACTAACATAGAAAAACTGTGTATAATAAGGGCAATAAGTATATTCAGCTATATACAGTCAATGATTACATCAACAAAGTCTAGTGCATTTTCATTTGACAAATTTAGAGAAAATATTCTTTTATCTATCCTATCTTGGTAAATCCAAAGTGTTTTACTTAATATACTTTTTACCCTAACTTGTATTACTATCCTAAAATTATCCTTTTATGTCTCTCAACCTTATATACTTTACACCTCTTTTTGTGAGTTTCTTTTTTTGATTTGTGAACAAGGCAAACTTTTAATCTTCATCTCCAGGTTAAATAATATTACCTGAGTAAATTGGAAGCTCCCTCAGCAAACAGGATGTTCATAGGGCTTTGTATTCAACGGATAAAAAATTAGAAAATGTGGTGGTTTCCAGGGGATTGGCACAGTAGTAAATCCACAGGAACTAACTGTGCTTGTTGTCGGCAAGAAGCATCCTGAAAGTCATAGAAATCCAGTAATACCAAGAGGATTGGTTGGTTTTTCTGAAAACCTATGACGATGTTCAGAGAAAAGCTAATGCTAAATATCAGAAACGCCCCTTGAAATGATTGAGCATATTAATTGAATTCCATGTGTTAGATAAACAAAGCCTTTCCTATCCCTCAATTCAAACCCGAAGAACATGGAGACTATTCAATGTGATGGCCCATAAGGCATGAGTAGTTGTTAAAGAATATGGTACAGTCACACCCACTGAAACCTATAGACTTTCTACACAGGTCATAGCCGAGTCTGAGAGGATTATTGCAAATAAAATTAAAGTATTGACATGCTCGGAATTAGGTGAAATGGGTGATTTAAAATTACTAAACAAAAATTGCATAAAAGGATCTTAAGATATATGTGTTATCCAAATTTATTTCAGTAATTATGTAAAATAAATGATTAGAAATTATAAACAAAAAACATAAAAGGAAAGCTGTAAGTCTATTATTACAAAATGTATTTCAGTATACATATGTAATGAATTTCCTTTTTGGAGTTTTTTATTTCTTGGAAATAATTGATTCTATCACGTGTACCATATACTAAGATTGACATCAGCGAAATAAGTATTTTGAGCATCAAGATTCCCCTGAGCCCTTTAACAGGCAGTAATTCTAACTCCATAAGAGAAAAACAAATGTAATATCATTCAACAAAACTGATGAGAATATTAAACAAGAATAATACTGCTTTTACATTTTGAGATATTTAAAATTTATTTCTAATATAACCTGTATAATACACACACACACACACACAAAGCAGATACCAGAAACGAAACAATACAGTAGAGATCTTTAAATGAATTCCTTAGTGTACTAAAGACACATTAACCCAATATCCTCAGGAAATCACAATAAAACAAGGAACTTTCTTTAAATTGTTAAAACATCAACAAATGATTAAGTACAGATAGATGAAGGACATCTACTTTACCTCCTGGTACTTCTTGACCTGGGTAGGTAGAAAAAACAAAACACCATGGGCTTTGAGAGGCTCAGTGGCTGGGCTTGAATATGGTCAGGAAATAAAAGAGAAAGAGAGAAAGAACGGCTCATGTGCTGTGGAGAAAGACAAAGCTGAAGAGGCAAAGGCAGTGAAGAACTGGCTGATGTGAGCTGCTTACCACCTTGGGCCATGGTGATATCTGGATCCATGGACCTGCCGAAACCCTGGTTTGTGTTGATGTTCATGGCTCCTGTTGCCACCAAAGGCCATGAAAATGCCCAGAGTCTGAGCTACCACCTAAGGCCATGCTGGAGTCCAGAGACCAGGCTGCTGACTGCCACTGGGTCTATGCCAATCTTAGAGTTCTGTTATGCCACCCAGGGCTGTGATGACATCCTGGCCCAAGCTGCAGCAGATGACAGTGTGTGGGTCATTTGTTCTGTTGCAGCTGAGGTCTGTGTTGATGTCCATTTGCCTATTACTGCAGGGGTCCACAGAAACCATGTGTTGAACCTTGTGTTGAATGATGTGTTGATCTATGAGGGCCCTGCTGAGCTGCTCCTTCCCCTCCACCCATCCTCACCAAACAGCTAGTCCTGCCTCTCACAAGAGACCTGTCCCTGTCATTCCTGCTCTTTGGGAAAGCTGGCCCCACCCCATCCATGGGTGACCTGGTTCTATCCTGGCCTGAAGGGGGTGGTCAGTCTCCTTGACTTGCAGCAACAGCAGGACATCCAAAAGAAGTTTATGTGAGAGTCCAGTATTGATGGCATACCAGAAGCCAAAGGGCTTGACCCTGACCAACAACTTATTACACACTGAACATTTGTTAGTAAAGTTGTTTGTGTAAAAGGGTCTGCTTCATGATACACCACAGCTCCCAGTGTCACAAAGATGAATGAAGAGGTGGTAGATAGGTGGGAAAGACAGAGGCATGAAGTGTTTCTGGTTTTGAGGGGGAGGTTTTCTGGTGGTTTTTGTTTTTTTTTTTTTTTTGTTTGTTTTTTAATTATATTTCTATTAGTGCTTTTATTTTATTTTTGTTTTTTTTAAATTTTCCTTTAAGGAGGATATTACAGTGGTGAAAAGCAGATAATGAAAAGTCTGGGGAATAAGTGGGATTGAAGTGCATGATGGGAAGTTATCATAGAATCAATAAAAATTATGTTTTTTTTAAAATCAGAAAAACATCAGGTTAATTATAAATTACTTTATTTTCAATCCCTTGCCAGACAAAACTTCTTGGAGAAAACTGCCTCAAAGTCTTCCCTTTCTCAGAATGAACTAAATTTCTGTCATTCTTTACTTACCTGGCAATATTTCCAGATATATAATCAATAGTATCATAGTGTTTGTAAATACAAATGGAAGGTGTAAAAAAGTTCCTATAATATGTAATATATATATTAAGGGAAGAATGTGCATTATCCAGAGGACAACAAACAAATGGCATTTTAGGAGAAAGGACCAGAAATTATTGAGACAGTATATAACAGCTGAGACTATGGTAGCAGTCAAGGTGTTTGCTTTTAATGGATTGCAGGTTGTCTGGTCAGGTAAGTAGGAGATTCAAGATGACATAAAACTACAGAGTGGATGGCTTTTGTGCAGTGCAGCTGCCTGTAAGCTCAATCTCAAATATAGTGTATAGTCCACTGCAGGTTCCAGGAAGGATTATGATGAAATTTGTTTTATTATTATTATGCTGCTATTGCCAGAAGCACTAAAAATTGATAACTTGTGGCCATTACTCCATGTTTGGCCAATGTCTTGTTTGGTAAAGCAATATTTTAAAAGGTTCCATAAGCAAAGTAAGTATAAGTGAGCACAACATAAACTGTAGAAACTGCTTACTTGGACCATTTCCTTACCCGCTGGCCCTTAAGGACACCTAAGTTTGTGACCCTTAGTGAAGATGAATCACAGCAGTAAGGATGCTAGTTAAGAGGGAGACTCCACCACTTAATTGACAGTATGACCTTTGCATCTTCCTCATTTATAAATTAGTATAAAGCCACTGCCCACCACATGTGGTTTCTTTGAAGATTAAATGATTTAATACATATAAATAACAGTCCAGATGGTAGTATGCACCAAGTATTTGGTCAACATTAATTATTGTTATTAACATGAAGATATCAGCTGCGATGTTCAGGGAAATAATTTACTCTAGTGGGGCTGAGCTCTTAGACTAAAATTTGGAAATGAGAGAGAGTAACTGTGGAAGGATTTCTAAAATTATAAACAGTATAATTACGGTTAGATATTAAACTAAATGTAGATCCAAAAGCATGCCGAAGCGCAAATTGTGTTGACAATCTAGTATCTGTGTTGGGGGATTGGCTATCAATCAAACTGATCTGTATTTCCTAAAGTCTGTCAAATTTCAGTAGAATGCCAGTTGCAGATATATTCTCCCCATATTTATGCCTTAGAATGGTTAATGTGATCAATTCATACTTTCAGTTCATCTTGTGGGTGGAAAATCACAGTACTTTCCAAGTTGTCATGCATATAAGTTTTACAAATGTGTCCCCATTTCCTGATCATTTTAGGCATTATTAATCAGCACTGGGTACATTTTCATACAGACCAGTGCTTCTCAAACTTCCTAATGCTGAAACCCTTTAATATAGTTACACATGTTGTAGTGACCCCTCAACCATAAAGTTATTTTCATTGCCTTTTCATAACTGTAATTTTGCTACTGGTATGAATCATGATATAACTATCCATAATTTCCAATAGTCTTAGGTGACCCCTTTTAAAGGGTCATTCAACCACCAAAGGGATTACAACCCACAAGTTGAGAACCACTGATATAGATAATGTTTGGGAAATCATTCTAATAAAAGAAAAATAGTTCTCATTATAAATAAGAAGAGTTTTTCAGTAAGTAAAATTTGCCTGCCAGTCCTGATACTGCTTCAAATCCAGAAGAAAACATCAAAAAATGGCATTCCTATAGATAGATAAAATTTCCACAAAAAAAGGCTAGTAGTCTCCTGCATCATGATTCTTTGCAGATCAAGATATATTTCTCATAGCAGTCAGTATCTTGTATAATGTCAATGTTGAATTTCACATCATAACCTTTATTGTGGAAGCATTGGTCCTCTTACTCCTTTTCTCAGAGGTAATACAGTCTGAAACCTCTCTACTCATATTTGTTTGCCTATTATGGAGCATAAAGGTCAACTTCACAGATCAGCAGGAGCCGAAGAAACTTGTATGTCTGAATCAATACAAAGTCATTGAAACACTGAAGACTTCTTTAAGTGGATTACAACTTACCTACAAAATAAAGCTATTCTGCTACAATGTACGCTGAAGAGGAAAGCACAACAGGAATATCCAGGGAAAAGAATTATGAGGGGAAAATCATCTTCAGGGAGGCTGTAACATGAAGATCTGCACGTTCCTGGTCAAACTTAGAGTAACCGCTAAAGTGAGATGTTTGAAAACTCGTGTATTATTTCAGGAAATCTGTCTTTAAAGATGCTCCATGAGACTAAAACTAGAAAAAAAAAGCACAGATTCTATCCAGTCTAATATTTTCTTAATTCTTTTCAAGTAAGAACATTGTTAGTTTCTACCTTTGCACCCAAAAATACTCTACACATGGCAGTTTAAAATATCACAGATTTGCTGCTTCACGGCTTCTGTGCAACAAGAATCTGCACAGAGTTATATGGGTTGCCCACCCAAGGCAGCACTAAGCTTTTATTTATATATAAGCAAGAGAGAGTGTGGGCCTTGACATCCTCCCTCAAGATCTCTTTTGTTATTCATTCCCTTGCATTGTATAATGTGTTTTCCATTTCAATGGTTGGCAGCTGAGGGTCAAAGACACCCTCAGTGCCTACATACCACCACAGCTCATTATAATATGGGGTCTCCTAAAGAGATCACAACATAAATCGGCACTAGTGTTCCAAGTTAACAAAAGTATATTTCTTTCACTTGAATTTTAGTAACAAGTCACAGAAAGTTCCCAACTTGTGTGGATTTACATGTTTAAACTTAGTTGCACCAAGATAGCATTACTTACCAGCAAAAATATCAGCAAAAACCAACATCTAGTAAACAACAGTGTGTAGGAATTATGGGAGTATGAGACTTTCGTTTATCTGAAACTTGTCTATGAAGTTACTAGAATATATCAAGTGATAACAACAGAGAGGTACCCTATAGTCAATATGTGTTAAAATACTAGAGCAAATATGATGGAGCTGAAAAAAATTTTCATAAATTAGTAACTCTCATCTTCTTGAAATAACGCATATCATTATTTTAGTATATGGTATCTTAGGATAGGACTTTATAATGCCATAGACATTTTTCTGTTGCTTTTCTATTGTTTCAATTTAGAAATTACAAAGCTACTTCTGTAAATTTGCTACCAGATTTAGTATGATTTCGACAAAGAACATTTGAATATCAAAACACTTCACCTTAAATAATTCAGCTAATTAAAACTATATCAGATCATCTTTCAGCATCTAGCCCTTTTCACACACTATGCTTGTTTACTGTAATTGCTGTCAAAAGACTTCTCTAAGTACACGGTGAGTGGGAAGAATATGGCCTTAGAATTATGTGCTTATTAATTTTTATGATACTAAGCAAATGGATAAAGCAAAAAAAGACTAATCATGGGAATAAAGGCATTTTATGAACTTGAAGGGAGCTTCTTCACTATGAAAAAGCATTTGAATATGAACATATAAAACACAAAGGGAAAAGAATATGTCCATAGACCATCTTTTGTTTTTTATATGGTGAAGATAGGGTATTCTTCTAAGGTTTCTGGAGAAAGAATGGTATATGTCGCAAACATTAAAGAATCACACATTCTAGTAACTATTTCAAATATAAGAGACCATAACTTCAGAAATTAAATCTATATCTTTGTGTTCTTTGTATATTTTGTAGATCAGTTCTCTGTCTGATGTAGGGTTGGTAAAGATCTTTTCCCATTCTGTGGGCTATCATTTTGTCTTCTTGACCATGTCCTTTGTTTTACAGAAGCTTCTCAGTTTCAGGAGGTCCCATTTATTGATTATTGTTCTCAGTATCTGTGCTTCTGGGGTTATATTTAGAAAGTTGTCTCTGTACCAACACATTAATGTATACTTCTACTGTCTCTTCTATGAAGTTCAATGTGGTTGATTTTATGTTGAGGTCTTTGAACCATTTGGAATTAAGTTTTGTGCATGGCGATAGATATAAATCTATATTCATTATTCTGCATGCTGATATCCAGTGATGCCAGCACCATTTATTGAATATGCTTTCTAAGAAATTGGTTATCAAAGAACAAATGATTCAATAGAAACATGGGTACATGTTTCTAAACAAAGAACTCTCAACAGATGAATCTTTTTTTTTTTTTTTTGATTTTTCAAGACAGGGTTTCTCTGTACCTTTGTGGTTCCTGTCCTGGAACTAGCTCTTGTAGACCAGGCTGGCCTCAAACTCACAGAGATCCGCGTGCCTCTGCCTCCTGAGTGCTGGGATTAAAGGCGTGCACCGCCATTGCCCAGCCTCAACAGATGAATCTAAAATGACTGAAAGACACTTAAGGAAATGCTCAACATTCTTAGCCCTTAGAGAAATACAAATCAAAACAACTCTGAGATTCCATCTTACACCTTTCAGAATTGCCAAAAAAAAAAAAAAATGACTGATGACAGCTTATGCTGAAGAGGATGTGGGGTAAAGGGAACACTCGTCCATTGCTGGTGGGCCTGAAAACAGTTATAGCCACTTTGGAAATCAGTATGGAGATTCAACCTACCTCAAGACCAAACAATAACACACATTTGGTACATACTCAAAGGATGCTCAATTTTTCTCAACTATGTTTATAGCAGAATTATTAGTCATATCCAGAACCTAGAAACAACCTAAATGCCCCTCAACAGAAGAATGGATAAAGAAGATGTGGTACATTTACACAATAGAGTACTATACAGAAGAAAAAATAAATAATGACATCTGAAAATTTGCAGCAAATGGATGGATCTAGAAAGCATCATATTGAGTGAGGTAATCTAGATCCAGAAAGACAAATATCATATATACCCACTCATAAGTGGCTTTTAGACATAAAACAAAGAAAAATCAGCCAACCATTCACAATTCCACAAAACCTAGAAAACAAAGAAGACCCTAAAAGAGACATATATGAATCTAATCTACATGGGAAGTATTCAAAGAAAAGATCTCCTGAGTAAATTGGGAGCAGGGGACCATGGAAGAGATAGAAGCAGAGAGGAAAGGAAGGGAAGTAAACAGAAAAAAAATATAGCTCAGTAAAAACAATAAAAAGTCAAGTAAGTTTATGATTTAGAACAGTGAAAGTGCAGAAGTATTATATTTTACTAAACGGTGGTCTTAGATGGATTGTATGGCTGTATTTTTTAAGTTGTTTACTGTTGTGAAATTCCAGTAACAGTATGAGTTTATGCATAATGATCCACTAACTGAATCAAAACTAATTCTTATGTTGTTTCCAGAAACCTTATCTGAACTTCAATTGACAATTCAATTGTGTAGATATTCAAAATCTGTAATTTCATCATTTTTCACAAAAATAAAATTAAACGTGTAATGATTACATTATACAATAACACTTAAATTACATTAGTGCCCTCACAATTCAGATGATTTTTTTTTATTTTCTAGCATTTAGTATCAGTTTATTTCTTATGGTTATGCATAAAGTTTTTTTTTTAAAAAAAGTACCATACATTTTTACCTACTACAAGAATAAAACTTGAATCAGTCACTAATTGTGGTTTCAACAAGAGAATAATTTTAATATTAAAATGCTTTAAACAATGGGGAAGCCTGGCATGTATCTAGTTGTGTAAAATGTTGTAGAAAGTTCAATAAAATAGGGTATATTTGTTTTTTTAATTAGTATTTCTAAGGTTAGCATTCAAAGTAAGGAGTACTATCACAACATTCTTACTCTAGAAGTAATTATGCTACACTCTGGTTCATGACCTTCAGTACTCTCTCCTGCTGTCTTCTCCACTGCCTTCTATATTTTTAGGAAAATTATGGCAAGCATAATATACCAAATTCTTAAAGAAGAAATCAACATATTTTCTCTCTATTAAAAACCCAGACTTAATTGTATGATCATGTGTGTGTGTGTGTGTTTATGCGTTTGTGTGTGTATAGATCATGAAACTAGTGAGTATGTACTAGGATCAGGAGAAGAAATAAATCAGCTCCTAAGAGAAGAGAATAATGCAATATGGGTGATGCTGCAACATGAATTCAGAAAATATAATTACCGCGGTGAAGGGTGGTGTCCTCTGTTTAGATGCAATTTTATTTCTATTCATACTAATTACGTGCAAAGAATATAAATCCAAATGAGAAGTTTCAGGAGTGAATGAAAAGATACATAAGCGATACATAGTATAGAAAATTGACAAGGAAGGTTTACTGTAAGGGAGAAGTAAATAATTATTGAGAGGTGTTGATTTAAATATGGCACTAGGGCAAACCTAATATTTTTAAACCTATGTGAGCAACTCACATGTGAGAAAATTTGCTAAAGGAGACATAAGACCTAGTTTTTAGGTTAACATTCTCATTTTCAACAAAGCCAAGACCGTGGCATGAATAAATTGTCCATTTAGCTAGCAGGAAGTAAAATTCACCAAAACAAGAAGGAACTCAGAATATGTATGTGTTTTCAGATTTTTGCAATCATGTATTTTTAATATAAATTTGTTTAATGATAGATTCAGTGTTACCATAAACTCAAGTTCTCAAAGGGACTGAAAAAGGATGAAAGATAATTGAAAAGGGTAAAATTCTGAAGAATCCACTTAAGGAAAAACAAATGAATCTACCAAGCAAGTGTTACATACTAGATGTTGGGAGTGAGTGTCCTTAACCCAGCCATTAGGATATTTTCAATTTTCTACAAATCTTCTGATAAAACATATAAGTTCATCATAGGTTTTCCTGGCATAATCTTCTAGTGGAGATAAATGAAAAATGTGAATTTTGAGCAAGTATATCTAACACTATGATGTAAGTATGTTGTGAGTGAGGATACTGGGGATTGTAGGAAAAAATAAAGACAGATAAGTCTTAGAGTTAATGGGTTGAAATCCTCAATACAGTTGATATACAAATAATAGAAGTCATAATATATTATAGTTTAAGTCTGTTGTTTGAAACATAACTGTAGAAGTTCTGATGTTTCACTTGTGAAAGAAACACTGTGGAAAAAAAACGATTGTGGTACAAGGATAAACAGATTACTGATACAAAAATTCTAAAAATGTCTAAAATACCAAGAGATAAGAGAGCTTATTTTAAGTGTTAGTTATTTTATGAACAAGGGTGATAAATATGATATTACATAGCTATTTTGCATCCCAAGACAATTAAGATATATAACAGACCATCCTAATTAATACAGCAAAGATTCTTAAATAAACGGTGTATTTGGACTTATGGTCCTTAGAAATTTATTTACTACTTACTCAATTTATTTATTTGTGTGTGTGTGTGTGTCTATGCATGTTGACAAATGTGCTGTTGCATATGGGACATGCACATATATGTGTATGCATTTGGAAGTAAGAGGTCTACCTTCTGATGCTGGTTGCCTCGGTGACATGGGATATGACCAAGTAGTTAGAAAGACTGGCTCAGGAGTCTCAGAGTCTGCCTCTCCCTACCTCATCAAACTAGGGATTCCAATTGTGTGTCATGAAACTAAGCTTTTTGAACAGGCTTCTAAGGCTTATACTTGGGTCCCCACACTGATAAACCAAACACACTACTGACAGAGTTATTTCTCCAGCCCAGAAATGTATTTTTGTAATATTATGGGAGACAGGTCAGACTGAATGCTTAGAAGGAACTGGGTCATCATCTAATATTTGAATAACTCCCTCCAGGTTCAATATACAATTTATATGCAAATATTGCTAATCACTATTTTTATTATACAAGCTTTCTTAATGTTAGCCTAAAGTGAAAGAAATGACACTCTAATCTCCTAGAAAATCAGAAAGACGGGATCTGTGCACAATATATATCACAACATAATATTGGCTGTTTTCTAAGTGTCATCGATCATTACATATCCCTCCATATGCCAGCACCAATATTCTTTCCTCTCTGACATCAGAGTGTTTTCATGACTGATTTCACACTGGAATTTCACACTAGAGACAATCTGTCTATAGATGAATCCATTTCTGAATGTGTATGTGCTTGAGAACAAGCTCTTTTTTTTCCTCGGATCTAGACTGATATGATGCCGAGAAAAAAAAAAACATGATTTATCTGAATTAATGGGTTGTCAGGTTTTGATGGGAAACTCTTAGGATTTGATCTTCACACACTGAGGTACTTATTTTAGAACTGAAGAACTTGAGACTGAAATTGATGGATGATGCTTAAAATGATAATGGTTATGGAGTCATGTGCTCTGACTCTGAGTTCATTTTCACCACCTTGAACCACTAAGACGTTCATAAGAATGTGGTTTATAAATGTGTGACATTAGCAGAGCACGGTTTACAAATAACAGGGAAAGAAGCCTGTTAATAAAAGATTCCAATAAGTCAGAAAGCTGGAAAAACACTACAATGAAGTTAGTGTGACTACGCTGCAGTCTTTGAAATGGATTTCTCTGTTTTTGTTTAACTTGTATAGAAAACTAGAGGTCTATGATGTAGTGCTATTTTATACTTTTCATTTTCCTCATGCAAGCTTTCATCATCTTCCTAAAGATGTTTTATCTTAGCCGGGCAGTGGTGGCTCACGCCTTTAATCCCAGCACTCGGGAGGCAGAGGCAGGCGGATCTCTGTGAGTTCGAGACCAGCCTGGTCTACAAGAGCTAGTTCCAGGACAGGCTCCAAAACCACAGGGAAACCCTGTCTTGAAAAACCAAAAAAAAAAAAAGATATTTTATCTTCTAATTTCAAATGATGTTAAATATGCCTTACATTACATGTTTGTTTAACTTAAATATGGCTTATGTGATATACTGACCTCAGTTCATCTAAAGATAGTGTAAAAATATAATCACTTTTTTTTCAGAAGACACTTAAATTGTATATTGTCCATGCCTTCTTTTAAAGTAATAGGTTAAAATATTACTCGTAGATTAAACAAATAATGTACACACACCACTCTTTCCTGATAATTATAATTAGCTTCATGGACTCCATAGACACAAATTCTATTGATAATTCTTTAAGTAATATTGCACATAAATGAAATAATTGCTTGTACTACCCTTAAAACAATAAAACAGATTACCATGGCTGAAAATGTAAAAATGAAAATTCCGACTATTGATCTGTGGACATTATCAATACATCAGTCCAATGGTTTTGCCTTTATATCACTCATCCAAAGTTTTTATACTGATTGAGATGGCGTGGAAGAGCATTAACATGTAAATTGTTATGTTATATCATAGTTTTTTTTCCATCTACAAATTGGCTAAGTAGTTATAGTAGTTCTGCAAAGGGAAACCATCATTGCTTCCAAATTAGAAAGTCCAGCAATCAGTGTGGCACTTCTGATTATATAACCCCGGCCATGCATACATTTTTCTATTTCAAGAATATTCATATTCCAGTGTTAGAGGAAAATTTGTGTGTATTTATCCTAAAAAAAATGCTGAGACTGTAGAAATTCTTTTTAAAAAAAAATCATTGCTTTACAAATAATACCATTCAAAATTCCACTTCCTCCCCTTCTCCCATTTCCCTCTGGCTCCCTCACTTACTCTCCCCACTCTCTCTCCAGTCCTAAGAGAGGGCAGGATTCCCTGCCCCGTGGGAAGTCCAAGGCCCTCCCCCTTCCATCCAAACAGACTGGAATCTCAAAAAGGCAGTACATGCAGTAGAGACAAATCCCAGTGACCTTATAATAGGCTTCTCAGTCAGTCCCCATTGTCAGCCACATTCAGAGAGTCCAGTTTGATCACATGTTTGTTTCATCCCAGCTGTAGAAATTCTTTATGTGGAGTTTCTAATAGTGATATTCACTTATTTAGTCTATAAACTTCCAAGATGTAAGAAGCTGTATCTTCTCATTTCTATGACATTCTTGCCACTGTAAAAATGGTTTTTACCACCATATGCTGCTAATAGTCTGATAATAAGATGTATGTTAACCTAAATGTTCTTTCTATTTGCACATGTGGATCAAAATTTCCGCAGGCTCATTTTCACATTCCAGCTGACTCCACTTGTCATTGGAAACAACCCATTGACAAGATGTAGAATGCCTGTTTCATTGTGTGGACAGATGGAAAGTCCTATTCAGACAACTGTGCAAACACTGAACAGTACATAAAATAAATTCTTAACACTATACATTAACACCGAAAGCAGTATATTTTGTGAAGTGATGACTGAAAAGGAAGTTCAAGAGTTGGAGAATGTATGTATTTGGGGAGAGCAATAATTACATGGGACACATGTGGAGCTTTTCTCCATGGTTTTGACTAATTATTAGGTGATAGAATGTGATGCTAAGGATATTTTTAGGGAGGAAGGGTAGGTTGTGCAGTGATCTAGTCATGGTCACATTTGAAATAATCCTAAGAATGAAGAAAGACTACAATATTTTATCAACAATAAAAGTAAAAACTGATTCATACAAAACAGAGTGAAAACAAGGTACAGTCAATAGATAGGTATTAGTTGCTTCTGGAATCCACATTAGGGAGAGAGGAATGGATACGGTCCAAAATCAAAATGGGTCACAATAGAAAAAAATGGAAATACTGATCCAGTTCCTTTTGTCTTACCTTGCCACAAATTCAACATAGTCCATTAAGTCCAAGCATTTATAACTAACACCAGACAGAAGAAATAAACAGAGAATTAGTGAGAACATGAGCAAAGATGTCGGGACCACGAGGAGTGCACCCACCCACTGAGACAGTGGAGATGATCTACTGGGAGCTCACCAAGGACAGCTGGACTGCTACCAGAAAAAGCATGGGATAAAACTGGACTCTCGGAACATGGCGAACAATGAGGGCTGATGAGACGCCAAGGACATTGGCACGCGGTTTTGATCCTACGCAATGTGCTGGCTTGGTGGGAGCCTAGCCAGTCTGGATGTTCACCTTCCTAGATATGGATGGAGGGGGGAGGACCTAGGACTTACCACAGGGCAGGGAACCCTGACAGCTCTTTGGACTGGAAAGGGAGGGGGAGAGGAGTGGGGGGAAGGGGAGAGGGGTGGGAGGAGGGGGAGAAGAGTGGGAGGAGGGGGAGAAGAGTGGGAGGAGGGGGAGGGAAATGGGAGGCTGGTGGGAGGAGGTGGAAATTTGTTTTTTTTTTCTTTTCTTTATCCTCCTTTTATCAATAAAAAAAATACTAAAAAAAAATAAAAAAAAAAGAAATATAACAAGAAAGGTTTCTTCTGTCCATCGCCTTTCACTCTGTTGAAAGGAATTATCAACCTACCCAATATTCAGAGTGCGAGTTACAAATTCAGACAGGCCACAAAGTATCTCTTAACGTGAACACTCATTAACAAGTCTGCTGATAATGGATCTCTGTGTAGGGATGCCATAATTAAATGGGGGTAAAGTAGAGACAACTTTCACTAGATGTCAATGTTCCATTCATGGAACACTGAATAAAACTCACACTTTTTTTTTTTTACATAAGATGACTGTTTGTTTTCAAAGAATCGTCTAATATTCAAAGTCTATTTAATAATATATTAAAACCACACTGATTCTTGACCAGACCATAAAGCACATTAACATGAAATGAGGAAGACTCATATAACGATAAGAATGGAGGACATCAAGGAAAAAGAGTGTCCTTCAGTTTTGCGTTTTCTATAGAATTCAGCATAGAAAATATGACCACGAATGGCCATCACTATTCCAGCGAAGCATATGTTATCTGTGGTTGATGGATCAATGACATTTGAAGGACTGTCCACATTCTAATCCCTGGCCTTTGTTACTGCTACTTCACTTGGAAAAATGAAGAATCTCAAAGTGATTTTTATGAATTATGAATTCTTTTTTTTATTTTATTTATTTATTAAAGATTTCTGCCTCCTCCCCTCCAAAACCTCCCATTTCCCTCCCCCTCCCCCAAACAAGTCCTCCTCCCTCGTCAGCCCAAAGAGCAATCAGGGTTCCCTGACCTGTGGGAAGTCCAAGGACCACCCACCTCCATCCAGGTCTAGTAAGGTGAGCATCCAAACTGCCTAGGCTCCCACAAAGCCAGTATGTGCAGTAGGATCAAAAACCCACTGCCATTGTTCTTGCGTTCTCAGTAGTCCTCATTGTCCGCTATGTTCAGCAAGTCCGGTTTTATCCCAGGCTTTTTTAGATCCAGGCCAGCTGGCCTTGGTGAGTTCCCGATAGAACATCCCCTTTGTCTCAGTGTGTGGGTGCACCCCTCACGGTCCTGAGTTCCTTGCTCGTGCTCTCTCTCCATCTGCTCCTGATTTGGACCTTGAGATTTCAGTCCTGTGCTCCAATGTGGGTCTCTGTCTCTGTCTCCTTTAATCGCCTGATGAAGGTTAATATTCAGGAGGATGCCTATATGTTTTTTTGGGGAGGGTTCACCTTCTTATTTAGCTTCTCTGGGATCACGAATTATAGGCTCAATGACCTTTATTTGTGGCTAGAAACCAAATATGAGTGGGTACATCCCATGATCCTCTTTTTGGGTCTGACTTACCTCACAAATGGACGGAAATAGAAAACACTATCCTGAATTATGAATTCTTATGAATTACTTTAGTAAACCTAATTTCAGGGAAGAAAGCAATAAAGGATTGGACCTTACAAAAAAAACAAGAAAAGAAAAAGTAAAGCAGGGAAAAATATGGATACAGAGACATATACCCAACAAAGCCAAGGAACAGAGAATTATCATCAACGAAAAGGACAAAAAGAATTCTAATTTAACTATAGAAGAAGTGTAGCTATGACTTTGCCTGCATTTTGTACTTCTGGCCTCTAGATTCAAAGTCCCTAACACAAAAACTATTTTGAAGTCTTTAAATATAAATAAGATTTTGTTAATAGGAAACTGTTTTAGGTAGCACAATATTGCTAGAAAAATTCTTTCTTTCCTTAATTTGTTTTAAGTAAAAATGCACTATAATTTAGTAAACAGAGGGGAAATGAACACAATCACTCTCAGTGTAGGGAACAGCAACAACCAGGGCTTTACATTTTGTGTGAAAGGCTGTTTTCTTGCTTTCTGCCCCTGAAAAGGATAAGGACACAGTACCTGATGATCTTATACAACCCAATGGTCCATGTATTCTATTTCCAGTTTGGATTTTTGGAGAATGTGAAGGCTCTCTTTTATCTGTTTTCCTGACCTTTTCTGCTGGAGTGTTCACAAGTAAATATTACTGGTGCTGGCAGACAGCCAACTAACTTGAGTTGGGGAAAGAAAGATTATAGGAGAAGGTTTGTGGGATCCATTGGGGATGGGGTCAGAGAGGAAAGGGAGCCACAATGTGTTTCCTGCCACAGATCTGGGAATTAGACCTGGGGGATTGGATCTCAGGCACAATAGAGATGTGGGTCTGCCTTCAGCCTACCTATCCTGAGACAAATGGCTTTTGGATTAATAGGGACTGTCTGCTGGGGTATGAGTCTGGGGTCAAGCAGTAAGTCTAGGAGGGGGTTAAGAAAGAATGGTCTGTGGAATCCACAGGTGTTGGGACAGTGGGGAGGGAAAGCTATAGCTTGTGTTCTATTCCAGTCTTAGGAACTGGACTGGTACATTAGTCCTGTGTGTGTGTGTGTGTGTGTGTGTGTGTGTGTGTGTGTGTAATTCTTAAAACACAAATTTTGTCAGTAAAATATGGAAATGAACTAAACATACTTTCTAAAAGAAAAAAAAAGAAAAATCTGACTGAATATAAATGGGAAGTTGAAGAATTACCCAGAAATACTTCAGAATTAACTTGTCTACAGGAAAAGCAAGTCAACTCTTTCAAGTTAATTTCACATTGTCAGATTTTATTTTTATCATTTAATTAGTACACAGTGCAGTGGGTCTTCTGGCATCTTCACAGATGCAGGATATCCTGATATCAAGATTTAAAGACTTCAGCCTTTGATCTATTCCTATCAACCCAGTCTCTTATTTCTCTTTTTCTTTTTTTGTTTATAATACTAAAATACCAGAATTAGAGAAAAAGAAAAAACTTTCTGTAGAAAGTTATAAGACACCAACTTTTTTCCTCGCCTTCCCTGTTTAAGTAAATTTTGTACAATAATCATAAGAAACTGATTATTGACATTTCAGAAAACAATAAAAATATCAAATAAAAATGTAGTAGTAAATGTAGGCCTTAAAATAGACAGTAAAGAATTAAAATTCTCATTGAACTCAGTCAATATTAAGCCATGACATATGATTATAAATTGGAAATAGATTTAAAGCTACAGCTAACAAAATTGTAGTTATTTTTCATTGTTTGTGGAGAAATAAGGACTGCATATTATAAGTGAGAAACATTTATTTGTCTCTCATTCCATATGTGTTACCCCAATTCTCAGTCTAGAGTTTGTTAACTTGATTAGGATGGAAGAATACATGAACTATTTTGCTATTCTCTGCTTAAAATCTAAGATATTACTCAGTTGTGTTTCAGTTGTTTGTTTGTTTGGTTGTTTTGTTTATGTTTTGTTATTGTTATTTCTTCTAAATATATGTTTGTCCCTCATCGTGATTCACAAACACTTAGAATTCAATTTTTTACTTCGTTAATTATCTATCCCCTCACTTGGCTCATTTCAAGTCCTGATCTCCCTTGCTAGAACAACAGAATTCTAATGCCCTATAAAAAATCCAATTCTCAAACTCCTATTTTTGCATACACAATATCTGTTCATTCTTCTTTCTTCAAATAAAGTTTCCATGTGGATTTCTGTTTAGCCCTGTTTACAGATTTCTTTCACATTAACCTGCATAAAATATATTTGCATCTCTTAGTTCCTCAAAGAATACACTACAGTGTCTTTCCTATTCTTGCTATCCAGTCCACACTCAGGATACTACTACTAATAGATGTTTGATGGTTTTAAGGAATAATTCATATGGCCATTTTGCCAAATAATACTTAAATAAATCAGATGTGATTATGCAAAATGTGCATAATCATCCCTACGTTGCTTGGAAGTGAAAATATTATTTTTCATTAATTTTGTAGAAAAAAACTTAACATAGTGAGTAGCTAAATGCTAGCACTGATAATCTGACTGCTGGTGAGTGTTCATCAGCAATATGACTCAGTCTGAGAATATATCACAGAAAGCGTGAGACCTTGTGCATCCTTGCTCACAGATTCATAGGTAAGAAATCTGAATGACATATGACATTAAATACACAAGATGATGTGACTTTTCATCTTTCTTAGGTTTTTGTTCCTGTTATGTTTCATTTGTAGTAAAAGAGATCCTTCCACTATATTTTTACTATGTTATGTGAATGCTAGGTGCCCTGTGGCTTTCTGTTTTGTAATCTCTGAAAGTACTTATTCCCATTCAGATCTAGTTATATACATATGGCTGGTGCCCAAATACTGAAGAGTTTGGATAGGTTTACCTGGGGATAAATAAACATATGTGCATTTATTCCTTGATCATTGAGAACATAGTTCTGAGTTGTTGAGTTTCTAAATAAAAATTGGCATTGATGACCAGCATTACACCTCTCTCATTAATTTACTTTCATGTGACTTCTTCTTATGCATTACATCACCCCTACACAATCATTTTCCTTACTTAGTGTGCTTTGTTTTATTAATATGCATCAACACAGAATGCCCATGTACGACTCTATGTAATGCTATGTTTTCTACACACTTATTGATCTTCCAAAGTTCAGCAATAAAATTTATCTGTGATACTGAATGAACATTCATTATGTTCCTTTTGTACTGTGTAGTGTTCTATTGATACTACATTCATCATACATGATTTCCTGAGTGATAAATTATCTAGCTCACCTCCAGCATTTGGCTTGAGAAAGGACATTACCATGCATATCTTTGTACTGATATGCATTGATCTAATAATTTCTCTAGAACAAATTTGAAGGAGGAGTCTTGAAGAACGGAGGATATATGTATAAACACACATATATGCTGATTTTAACTTGGAGCTCACAGGTCACTTTTCAGAATGTCCATGTCAGTCAGTCTACTTTCATATCAGTAGTAAAAGCTTCTGTATCCTCACTGTGTCTATATAGACATGCTCAGTATCTTATACTTCCTAATCTTTGTCCAGCTGCTGTATGAGGGTGACATATTGTTTTAACTTTTCTTAAATTTCCTTCATAAAAGAATGAACATTTATTCAAGTTAACCCAAAACACAGATTACTAAGGTTTAATAGGCTAAAATGGGTTGCTGTAAAAAAAAAAAAAAGTCTCACACTGAGTACTGTAAGTGGTGAAAGATTGTTCTCCAAGTTCATGTGCCTCAGGGCTAATACTTTTCTGCTTGGCAGAAACAAAAGGCAGCTCTCTTGAGACTCTCGTATTGGAAGAAATCCCTCTAGTGACAGATTTTCCATCATGACCTAACTACTTACTAAATTGTTACCCATTAATATCCTGCCATTGGTTAAATTTCAAAGAATGAATTTTGATCCACTCAACCATGACTCTGGACTTTTGGCTTTTCCTACTTTCAATTAGCTACTTTGAGATTCATGATCAACTTTCTATTTGAATACTTGTCTATTTCTTTTTGGAAAAACAACAAATTTTATATTTTGTTAATGATTGATTTTAAAGATTACAGATTTAAAGTTTGACTGTATAAACATACATTGAAGGACTGATTTTTCTTCAAGAGAAAAATATTTTAAGTGGAATATTTAATTAATTAATTTATCAAGTTAATTTATTATTGATATACTTTTGATTTCATTTAAAAGCTATTTTGTGTCTTTATGTGCCAATTGTAGCATATTTGACATTTTTTTTTGCTCATAGATACAACTTTAGTTTATTTCCTCCCAAATTCAATCATTTTCCTAAGGCTATTCTCTAAGCTAATGTGCCTTACCTGTTTGCAGTGCCACCTAAACTGTGGAGTATTATTTCTCCATAATGGAACTTCTTCCATAGTATCTATTTTAAGTTGCTTCTTCAATTCTTATAAGACTAGCAAATCGTTTTTGTTAATGTGATCGAGCATGTATTTTAGCATGAATGTTAACCTTTGCTCTTTTCCAAGTTCTCTATTCAATTGCACAGAATGTTCTGCTACTAATGACCCTGTCTACAACATCTGCATCAGAGTCCCAGTAAAGTTGTATCTCCAGTGTGGATGTACTTGTTGTCTTCCAATTTTCAACTATAAAGCTTCACTTATCCTCTGCCTGTCTTCAGTCTCTGACAATAAGAACAAAAAGATGGCTGTTGACTTCCCTGGGCATCAAACATGGGACCAATATCTTTGTGTCTTCTTATTGGGCTGATCTTTTATTTTTCCAGTGATATAAAATTTATATATTAATTTGTAGAAAACAAATATTTTGGAGGGTTGTTTTACCTAAGAACGTGAAATAAATATCCACTTATTTCTAAGCATTTTTATTTTAAACTATTTTAATTTCTGTTTATTCTAAATATTATTATAGAAAGCTTACTTTAAAGCAATTTTGTTGATATTTACTCTTTCTTTGGTTACCATTTTCTTTATTATTTATATTTTAAAAATATTTTCCTTAATTTTTTGAGAGATTAATGCGATATATTTTGATCTTATTTACCTCCACACTTCCTCCAAACTTCAAATTTTTATTTATTTATTTATTAAAGATTTCTGCCTCCTCCCCACCACTGCCTCCAATTTCCCTCTTCAAATTTTTAACTACCCATTTCAGCTTTGTCTATTTTTTTCTACAGGAATGTTCCACTGCTTAGATTCAAAGCTTAATCACCTGTTTATCTTTAACGATAGCTGCTGACCATGCAGTTGTATACTTTCAATTCTGTAAATTAACAACTTTTTCGTTTTCACTCAGCAATTGATTGGTTTGTAAAATTTCAAGTTATTTATTATACTTTCAATTTATGTGAAAATTTAGTATGCTATAAAATTGTAGCCTCCACATTTAATCCTACATACTAATTAAACTTACATAGATAACTATCTTATCACAGTTATACATTCTCTTACGGTAAACAATGGCCTGAGTTATTGAGAAGTTGAGAGAAGGAGCTGTCATTCTAATGGAATGTGAGTAAAGGAACGTGTCCTCCCTCAAATTGTCGCTACCATCTGCTCATTCTCTTACATCAGACAACAGTTTTCTTATCAAGGACATAATTCGTTAAAATTACTTTACATTTTTAACCATCTTTCTTCACTTTCTTCATTATGGTTGATTTGACATAACATATTAACACAACTCTTGTTCATACGAAAGTATATAATTCAAGATCTCATGCAATTAGGGCAGAGTTGCGTATGGATGGCTGGATGGAGTAGCTAGAGGCCCATATGAGAGTCCAAAGGCCTTTTAAACTGTTGCTTCTTTGAGGTAGCATCAATAGTCCATTGATGAAGTCACTATATACTCTCTCAAATAGCTACATTTTTTCCATGAAGATGATAGCAGCTGTATTCAAAGCACAGTGCCTCCCAACACAATCCAAAACATAACTCTATTAATGTATATCATCATCGCAGTCAATAAAGGCAGATAACTTTTATTTGTTAATTAAATAAAGTGAAACCTATGGCTATATTTCTAAAATATTGGCAAGTTCACTTCCTCTAACATAGCATTGAGGGCACAGTGTTTTTTGGTTCCATAAATATAGTTTGTAAATATATGCACTTATAATTCATAAGGTGTCTCTATATTTTTAATTTTTCATTTGATATTAAGTGTGTAATTTCATTATAATTATTTGCTAAAAGACTCTGCCATTCTGCTTTCTTGGGATATGGGATAAGTATTACTAGAACTGATATTGAGTTTACTTAACCAAAATCTATCTCAATTTGTTACAAGCTAGGGCACTTTTGCCTATAGATTTCTTTCTACCTTTTTCAACATAAATAATATCTCACTTGTTTTATGATATTATTTTTTTCAAATCATCCTATAGCATCCATTCACATTAGGAACCAATCACAAAAATATTGTTCTGAATCCCTTGGGGAGATGAGAGAGATACCGTCAGACCATTGCCCAGGATCCACTTTTTTAAAAATAACCTACACAGGAGATACTTGAAAAGTGGTGTTTATAGTAACACAGATGTGTGACTTGCTATAGAATATTAAATTTGCTATCATTTCAAAGGCAAAACTTTTCTGCATCCTGAACATTCGGAGTCGTTTAGAATCCTCCTGATTGACTTCACACTTATTTGACTCTGCGTCAAACAGACATCCAGTCGAAAACAACTGGACTGCCAGTCTTTAACTCTGAGGTGAAATCTCAAGTCAATAAAAGGCCGATGCTGGACACTGAGAGTGACATTTAACTAAGAGTTGCAAAGTGAATGACTGTATTTTTAATACCATTCCTCCCACACAACTGTCAGCAAGTCTAAATTAACTCTCAGAGTCTACAGGTTTCACTGAAGAATGAAGATCTCTAAGCAACATCAGAACCACAGAAGTAATGAGATTTGAAGCTTCTTCAGTTGTTTATAGATTTGTGTTATCACATTTGATTTTGTTTGACTATTTCCTCGTGTGACTATGGATATGAAGTTAGGAATGCATATAGAGTTCTTCTATGGGATTCGATGCACGTTTCCTTAAGAAAAATTTTCAAAATTTGTCATAAACATACTTTCTGAAAACTCACTATTTTCGAAAGCCAACAGCATTATATGAATGCATGTGTGTTTATTAAAAATCACTTATTGTGAAATCTATAAGATTTCATGTTCTTTTGTATCTTCTCCCCAGTTTCTTCTCTTGAACATTCAAAAGCTGAAAACAAGAAACAATAATTTCTGGTTAGTTAACTAAGCCAGAAATTTAGGGAAAATAAATACTCATCCCAAATCATGATATTAAGTGAAAATATTCCTAAATGTAAGTAATTGGTTAAAGGGAAACTATATTTCCTATAAAAATTGAACTAATATTTTAAAATGTAAATGTTCCAAGTTGAGTTTTTTTAGCTTAGAAGTAGTAAAGCTTTATTTTATAAAAAAGATTGTTTTTTCAGCTTCATGAAACATGCTGCCTCACAAACTACCATACCTGTGCAAAATAGTCACGAATAGCATAGAAGTGAAAGAATGCAGCTATATAGTGCTAAAACTCTACTTGTGAATATTTAAACTCAAATTACACATAGTAGCTAATTTAAAAAAATAAAATTTTTAAATCATTCTTATTTTGTGATTATAAAAACAGATAGAACACTAGATATGGCCCATATGGTATTATTTGTTGATCCCTATTTATGCAGTTCTTAAAACTATGCAGTTATTGGGTGTGTACTTTTGATAATCATCCTATATATTTATCATTAACAGGTCATCAAAATGAGATAGAGCTATAATTTTATAAACATTATCTAAAACGTGTTAAAGTCACCTGACAGGTATGATCATTGACTCTCTCACATAACTTCTGTGCATAAGAGTAGGAAAAGATGATATGTAAACCTCTTCCTTATAAAGTATCTATTAAAAATAATAAAAGAAAAAAACTGATTTAAAGGTTTAGTCTTTTCAAAAGTTGCCTTTCATTGTCAGTAACAGTGTGCTCATTCTGCATTGACAGAGCACATATTACACCAGCGATGAATGATATCTTATGAAATAACTTCTTTTCATAATGAGGTATGTCTTCTCCCTGGCATATATATTCTAATCTATTATAGGGGATATGTCTACAGCTGTTATAATTGCCTATGAATTCTGATCTTCAAATAATATTTTCATAGGTGAGAGAAAAAGAACTAAACACACTTCCTTTCCTAAATGTTTAGCATCACCAGATTATACTAGAAGTAACTATATTAACCTTCAGAGAATATACAAAGCCAATGAAAATCAACACTTATAAAATTTCATTTAAGCATAGAGGAGTATACAAAAAGTTACAAGTTATGTCTAGGGAAATAAGAAATCAAACATAATAGGAGCTAGTTTTCATTTGGCAAATAAATTTTCCATTTTTGGTTAGTGCGAAAAATAAAAAGAAACTTTTCTTCTTATCATATTTTTCCTCTAGAAATTTTAAGAAGAAAATTCAGCAACCCCTAAGCAGTAATCCAGTGGAAATATAGAGATGCAAGTATCTTTTTATATACAAATAGCTAGCAACTATTTGGGAATATTTAAATATCTGGATGATAAAAATATTTTCAATAAGTGTGGCATCTTATGACAGAAATTAGGAGCTGAAAGAGCATTTCTGTGAGAAAAAGGAGAAAGAAATTTAGCCAAGGAAAGAAATGTTCAAATCACAAAATGTTAAGCAACAAATTATGTGTAGTAATAAAGGTGGTTTGGTATTTGTGGGTACATCCATAATTCTTCATTTAAGAGGGGTTCAGACATTGAGAACCATGTTGGCCACAGCCTCTAGGTAGTGGTTATTTTCAGCTATTTATTGCTATGATGACTACTACATTTCTGAAATATCCCTTTGGCTATATAAATGTATCTTATCAAAACAGATAGTATATTGTAGCAGCTAAGAGAAGCAAAATCAAGATTAATAATCTTGGCAATAAGCTGAAAGATCCATTCTTTACTCAAGTTATCCATGGCTTACAATATTATTAACTTAGAAATGGGAGATTTTTTTGAAAAGTTATTAGGGACACAAGTTTTCAATGTGGTGAATGTGAGGTAGTACAAAGCTTTCAGAAAGACAGTTCATCCTATAAAATATTTATATCTGACAATATTAACAAATATTTGCTATGTGCTAACCAACACTTCAGGCATTTCTGACATAGAATTACATAATATAGAATTTATGATGTATAAAACTACGTGAGAATGATTAAGTTTCACTCCCTGAAGTGAAAATTCTAGGAAATTGTACTTCACATTAAATATGGTCCATGTGTGTGTGTTTTCTTACAAATTCAAGCTGTAGGGAGTATACAAAATGACACTGTGTCTCTTTCTCATCCCATATTCTCAATAGCCTATCCTTTACAAAATTCTCTTTTGAGTACTTATATTGTGGTTGTTTACAAGGTCAGTGCTTGCTAATTTTATCTTTTTTCTACTGAAAATCATATGGTGGCTAAAAACGTCCAAACCTGAATTTATCAATAAAACTAATTTATTAAGATCAGATTTCTGTGTTAAAAAGTGTAGTTATTTTTAACTCAATACCTCTTTCCAAATTAATCTCCAGAGAAATCACACTAATTTGCACTTATACCAACTATGAACCTAAAGGCTAACACTTGACAAATACATTGTTACCCACAACTTCTCCATTCCTATTTGAAATTAGCTGTTTTAAAGAGGAAATATGTCAGTCATCGTGTCAAGAACTGACGTTATCACTTCAATTTCCATTTTAAATTAAAGTAATAATTAGTACAGCCTCTATATTTTCATTTATCTTATAATGTTTTCTTGGAATTGTGTATTTTTCACTTTTAATTAGTTCTTTGCCAGGACATGGTTTCTTATCATGCTATGCTATATTTAATGCATTTTTCTTCTCTGATGAATTGCCAACATATTTGTACTTTAAAAATGAAACCTCTCAGCAAGGATAAAATTCTACCTCATAGAAACTTTGCTTTGTAATTTCTGGCCTCTTTACTTTATGTGTGTCTATTGGTTCAATGTAATCATTTTTAAAATGAGCCCCAGAGTATTCTTTTAGCTCTACAGACAGATTTAATTGAAAATTCATAAGCCTTTAAGATTTGTATTAAAATTCCAATTGTGTGGTCAAGAAAGTGAGACTGAAGAAGAGTAAGCATTTTGCTGCTGGTCATGGAGATATTAAATTATTAAGCCTGCATTTGAAACCAGAGTGATGGAGAAGTAAATTCACTCCTGAATATCACCCTGAATATGGCTGTGGGTGAGGCCTTCCCTCTTGAGAAGGTTGTAGAATCCCCTATGCCACCAGCTTGTCCTGAAAGGAAAATGACGTTAACAGTGGGATACAGGCTACTGAAGTCTCAACCAAGTAGCCAAAGGTAAATGTCTAAATGTTGCTTAAATAGAAGTTTATTTTTGGCTAAGACATAGTATCTAAGCATAAACAACCTGTTTATGTTGCCACCAAATACAACTTATATTCTTCTACGCGTCAAGCTATTTTCACGCCTTCTCTCTGTGACCAAGAACCATAACAACGCTCAGTCTCAGATCCCTATATTTGGAGGATTCCCATCCCTCACACAAGCTAGGCTACTATTGCTCTATGTTTTTCTTCCTTTGATGACAAAAATTGACATTTATATAATGAAGGGTGGCATGTGTGTGCACACATGAACACACACATGTGTACACATGTGCTCATTTGTATGTGTATGCATGTGTGTGTAAACCAGAGGTTGATGACAGCTGGAGGATTACTCAGTAACTCTCCACTTATATACTGAAGCAGTTCCTGGTTTGGCTGATCTAATTAGAGGGTCCCCTCTGCCTCTTGAGGGATCATGGGTGTGAGCTACTCAGCCAGCTAATCATTGATGTGAGAGCTGGAGAGCCCAACACCTGTTATGACACAATTGCTCAGCCTACTGAGTCATCTGTAGATGTGTACAGACCCTGCCTTAGGGTCTGTTTTCTAACTATAACTAGGGTTAACCAAAGGAATATGAAGCCAATGGCAGATTCTGTCAGTTTTATAAGTTCAGAAACTGTTGGACAACCTTGCTGTGTCTCTTCCTTCCTGTTGTGACCTCTGGTCTGTTCCAACAGCATTCCTCTGTAGTCAGCCCTTTCCAGTTTTGCTTTATCCACTGCCCTTGGTCTTCTGAACCTTTCCTTCTGAGGCCCCTACATGTTTAAACACTGTGTTTCTAAATCTGATCTAAAACAACCACTCCTTTTAAAAATTATCTTTTACCAGTGGTTTGAACAGCCCTGTATATATCTTTTTTTATTATCTTCTTTATTGAAAACAAACTCATATGTTTTGATTTTTGAAAGTTTTATTAGAAGGAGAGAAGTCATTTTCTTTGTCTGAAAGAAATCATTTCATTTTATTTGGTGCCCCTGATGCTTTACTCAAAAGACCTTATTCAAACTGTCCACAACCCTTAAATCTTACAAAGCGAGTAGTAAAACTTATAAGAGTAGGGCTTTCCAGAAAATTCCAGTTGCAAATTTTGAAATTTTTGTCAAGACCTGAGAACTGGCAATTAAGATTGAGGAAGTTGATCTAAGCAGCTAAACCACCAAAAAGTAGATTAAGTAAATAGATATTCGATTCTCACTTGGAAGTAATTTGCTTCAAGGTAAGCAATCAAACTATTCTTATTACTCTTTAATTCTGTGAGGGTTTCAACCTTTATCTTTGTTTTAAGAAAAGTTAAATCTCATCGATTTTTTATATAAAGAGTCTCTGAATATTCATGGATATAGTACTGGATAATTGCTTTGGGGGTGTTGTTATTCTGTGATTTGATGGATGGCTCTTTTCTATTAAAGGGGAGCAATCTAAGTCACCATACTTTTCTGTTCATCTGATCAACAATGACAACTTTCTATGTACCAGGTAACTATCATGTGTTAGTGTTTTCTGGTATGGGACAATTGTATTACATCCTAATGAGTAATGAATCGAGATTGTGAACATTCTAATGCATTAGGGGATAAACTTTAACAAATGTTGAGACCCTCCAGTCTATTGTTTTAAGGCTCTGTCACTCAAATGCTCTTACTATCAGAAAATTATAAAATTTTATATAACCATTGGATTTAGAAACGATACTTGTGATGCATTTACTGGACTCCAGCTAAGGGTTATATCCAGTTTTCCCTTCACTTTGTGGGGGAGGGGGGAAGAAATGATCATAAATGAGAGGCCAGAGGTCAAAGAAAGCTCTGGAAATTCTTATTCTTATGTGAACAAATATAATTGTGTGTCTGTTCTTGTTGTATGCTCACATGTGTGTATTTTGTGTGCAGTGTGTGTGCATGTGTGGTGCATGCAATGTGTGAGTGTCTGTGTGTGTGCACGCATACATGTGCATGGTGTATTGTGTGGTATATGTGGTGTGTGTGGTATCTGCAGTGTATGAGTGTGTGTGTGCATGCATGCGCATCCGTGCATGTGTGCATGGTGTGTGTGGTGTATGCAGTGTGTGTGTGTGTGTGTGTGTGTGTGTGAACACTTACACGTGCATTTAGTGTTGCATCAGGGCATGTTCAAAGACAAATATATTTTTATACAGAAAGAGAGTTCTTCTTAAGAGGCAAGTCCAACATTCAACATTGGACTAAATAGATTCAGGTGACTTAGAAAGTTGTTTATTAGAATAGTCTGCTCTGAGCTATAAAATACAGTCATATAACAGTTCCGTTTTACAACCATACATGTTGATGATTCTGCTGTTGCATCAACATCATAGAGTGTACTTATATAAGCCTAAGTGCTACGTACGTCAATCTCTCAACACTGGTCTCTGAATACCTGAAGAGACAGAATAAACATGAAACGAAAAAAGGATGCTGCCTATTAACAGAGCACTAATTTCCTGTATATGTTTTTGTTACCTGGAAAAAACACACAAACGATGTAAAGATACAGTGTAATAATTGTACCAATCAGTAGAATAGATGCTTATTATACCATCAACTATTATGCGCAACATATAATTGCATCGATGGGCTTTTGTATCTCATACAATTCAGGAGATATGTTTATGTGGACATCAACAACTACAAAGTGTTCTGGAAGCTACAACCTCTCCAGGAGAAGAGAATTTATATTTTTCCAACCAAATCATACAAGACAGCTTTGTTTATTTATTCCACGGTTAACCAAAATCTCACTGGAAAGAACATATTTCAGAGTTCTTGTGTTTCTACTCATTTTTTTTTGTTATATCAAAGCAATAAATTGCCTTAACCCTACTCCAAATACCCTCACATTTCATCAAAATTTGGAGTGCATAAACCATTGATAAGACACTAAGAATTGATTATGCAAATACAGGATCCCCAGAAAACAGAAAGAAATGGTTTTAAGGAGAGATATCTTTTATTTACATTTCAATTCAAAAGTTGAGGGTTGGGTGGGTTCATTTATTGTTCTCTACACCAATTCAGAGTCACACTTCCATGACATTCTTAAAAATTAATTGTTTAGATAAAACTTCATGCGTGTTCTTGGAATAGTCAATATGAAGTCACTCAAATATTTAGTTAACTTAGTGAAAAAAAAGTAAAAACAGACATGGATAATGAATCAAAGAAATAACATTCTCTGCCTCTATCTAGTGAGTATCAGAGGATGTCCTATTGAGTAGTTCAGCCTTTGAAGGGATTCTGTTTACTAATTTTTTTTATCAGCTATCAACCTTCTTATAGGAAATTTGGATACTTTTCAACTTTGATGTCCAGGTGCTCGTCACAACAGGACTGTTTCTTTTTCGTTTTGCTACATATTTTTGGCTTGATGCCACTAAAAAATAGACATCCTACTGACAAAATGCACTGTGTAATTAATCAAAAGGCAGGTGATTAATTAATGAAATCTATGAGGACTGGGGATGAGGAGAAAAGAATCCTTCAAAGGTTAGAAATTAAAGGAATCTGATTCTCAAAGATGTCCAGTTTTCTCTTCTGCACAGCAAAATCCTTATTTTTTTTTCTGTACAGTGCAAAGTTAGGGCAATATAAAGAGAAATTCTCAGGACTAACAGTCTAGTGGTAAAACAATAGCAAATGTAACCATCCTCTCTGGCAATATCCCGGATAGGAAACTTCATCTCCTAATGAAAAAAAAGCTCTTTGATGGATTAATGTTTAAGAGAAATATACTGATCATTGCAAAATCAGTGAAGATGAAAAATGTGAGCAGGTAATTGAATAGGAAACATTTATATGGCAGTGAAGCTGTGCTGGCAAAAAATTATTATTAAAGTAACCTTTTATTTAATATATCATCACCTATAAGATGTGCTTTGTAAAATTTCAACTTGGAAGGACTTCCTTTCTAATCGCGTAAAGTTTTGGCAACTCATTTTATTAAAGAATTTTGCCACTGAAACTGAAGGTAGTTTAAGGTCCATAAATTTAAATGAACTTCAGGGACCACATAGGCAAGCATTTTATGTCATAGGGTATTTTCAAATAATTACAGTGGTGGACAGAACATAACCCTCCTTATGAGCAGGACTTACCTTAACAATTTTTATATTTTGTGTTTAATGCCGTTCCAGTGCAGACTAAAAAAAAAAAAAGAAAGAAAGAAAGAAAGAAAAAATAAATGTCAAAAAGTGAACCAAGAATAGTTTACATGAAATTATGTAACACATTGTCACAGACTAGGAATCTATTTTTTATATCTATATTTATGTCGGAAGGAAATAGTGTAAGTTCATCATCACTGCCACTGGGGAGCACCGACAGGGAATAGGGTTTGGGGCTAGAGCACGTTGCACCCATTTGCTCTGTGGCAGTATTAATCTCTCTTCAGCTGAGCATGAGGTTAGAGCTCTGTTTACACTAATTTACTTTCAATACTTTAATTAGCAGCAAGTGCAATCTGATATTTGTAACTGATTACACTGTTAGAAGTTGAACAGTTGAAAATGCCGCAGCTACACTGTTCCTTCAAGCTGTCACCACACCACTCATGATCTCACTTGCAGTCATTCTGATGCTAGATAAGAGTGAGTATGTATCTGTGCTGACACCATGTTCAATCGCATCAGCCCATGTGTTCTGATTTTCATTGCCGTCAAACACAATAGTCTTCAAACCTGTAAGCATAAGCAGCGAGGCCCTGAGTCTGTGATTTTGTCTCCATTGAATTTATTTCCACAGTTAATTTCTCATACCACCCCAGAGGGCAGCAACTTTATTGAACTCAAGTAGTTGAGAATGATAGCTGAACCTTTTATTGCCGAGCTCTATCTACAGTCCCCACCCCGTTTCTCTATTTGGAGGTGAGGTATATTCCTTTATCATTATAGCTTAGTGATGCCATGTTAGCCTCTGAAAATAATTTGTTGAAAATAAGAAAACATTCATTTAGTTAATGTTTTAATCTATTTTAGAAATAGTGAATTTGGATGGCAACAATCATGATAACAGTACTGAAAAAAAAACAGATGTTTAGAAAATATTTCCTTTCATTTGAGCACTTGAGATAAGGAGTGGAAATAAAATAGAACAAACTATAACTCTAACTAACAACACCCAGAAGCAAAGAGATCAGGAAGGATGTGACATGTCAGGAGCATTTATTATAAGCTATTGCAGACCATGACACAATTTCAGTCTACTCTGAAAACTGTTGCTTTTCTATGTAATTTCCCTTGTGCAATAACAGCCACGAATCTCCCTCTTACCATGCATTTTCATACAATGTGCACATGTAATCTTATGACTGCATCTCAATCGTATGGGTGCACACATCTGTAAATGGTCAAATAGATGACTTTTCATTTAGCTATATAGGGATCCGGATCATGATGGTGATACCCACAAAAATGACTGACTTGAGGTAGTGAGAGCTCACTGACTCTGGACTGATGGGGGAACCTGCATTGGACAAAACTAAGCCCATTGCATGTGGGGACAGTTATGAGGCTTGGGTAGTTTTGTAAGGCCACTGTCAGTGGAACCATGATTTATCTCTAGTGTTTCAACTGACATCTAGGAGCACATTCTCTTGAGAGGGATACCTCAGTCAGCCTAGATATAGGGGGGACAGCCTTGGACTTGCCTTGAAGTGAAGTGTCAGGCTTAGTTGACTGCCCATGGAAAGCCTGACTCATTCAAGGAGTGGATGAGGGCTGGGGAGGGGGATTGGTGGGACAGGAGGAAGGGAGGTATTGGGAACTAGGACAGTTATGTAAAATGAGAAAAATCTATAATTAAAAAGTACCTTGTTTTTAGATTTTTTAAATTTTTTAAAGAGATGTTTATTTTTATTATTAATAATTATCAAGCTCTACATTTTTTAGTTTTTTTAAAGAATACAAACTATCTTTTTCTATTTTGCATACCAGTTTCATCTCCCACTCCCTCTCCTCCTCCCATTTCCTTCACCTTCCTCCCCCAAACCCCATCCACTCCCCAGAGAGGCAAAGCACATTGCTCCCAGGAAGGACCAAAACCCTCCTCACTATATTCAGGCTGAGCAAGTTATCCATCCAAAAAGAATGGGTTCCAAAAAGACAGTGCAAGCAGTAGGGACAAATCCTGGTGCCACTGCCAGTGGCCCCACAGTCTGTCCTAGCCATAAAACTGTCACCCACATTCAGAGGGTCTAGCTTGGTCCTATGCTTATTCCTTCTTTGTTTGGCCAGAGTAGGTGAGCTCCCGTTATTCTTAATAAAAAGAAGAAAAAGAAAACCAATAAGCATATAAATAATAATAATAAAATTTAAAAAATGTTGTGAGTATAT
Source organism: Microtus pennsylvanicus (assembly GCF_037038515.1). NCBI lineage: Eukaryota > Metazoa > Chordata > Mammalia > Rodentia > Cricetidae > Microtus > Microtus pennsylvanicus. The sequence continues at coordinate 24,296,914 of NC_134592.1, forward strand.
TTCTTTCTTTCTGAAAGAAAATAAAAATAGAATTTTCCTTAAGCAAATGATTGCTTTCAACTGTGGTCTCATATTCACTGTTACATCTGCATGTAATCCTAAAACGATCTCTCTAAATTTACCTTCACAGACAACCACAATGAGAATATTCACCTCTGACTTTTTCCCATTCCTTCCTAGACAGCCCACTATGTAAAAGACCAGCACATGCCTAAAGTCATACACCATTAACTAAGTATAGTCAGTGCTACAACACAGGTGATAACTTTATTCAAATTCTTATTGTTACTTCCCTGTTAACTAAGAGATTGCAAGTCATTTGCCCAAGTCGAGAAGATAACGTGACAACCAGAGATTATAGTGCCAGACATTTGTTTCTGAACTGCTGGTGGCTTATGATAGGACAATTTCACATGCTTGACAAAGAAAAAGTAAAATGAGGAGAACATCCTCACCTCCCCATGAAGAGGGAATTTAGAAACCTTACAATGATGAATCCATCCCTATTTAATGATGTGATATAAATACCAGCAGATCATGAATTCTCCCAAATACTCAAATACCTTGACACAAATGATTAGATATAAGTAGCACACATTCCCTTCTAAATAAATACTTAAACTATGGTTAGTAGGGCAGGTTAAGAACAGCATAGTAATAAATAGGTGTGCTACCACGTTAAGGTACTACTCTTTCTGTGGTTTCACTTTAGCCAGAAACTTACGCATGGGTTTGCTTGATTACTAAAGCTGGTTTCACAGCTTTCTGTTTCAGCTGTTTACCTTATGCCATTATATTGAGATAGTCTTTTGAAGGCTCTAGGGAAGACATTGAGTGTCAACAGCTGTCCCTGATATCATGTCCTATTTAATTATTGTTAAGTAAAGCTATGGAGATCTTCAGATTTGGTTATAACAGTGGCCTCTGGCAATCCTCTGAAGACCTGAAGACACAAGATTGCTGTAACTTTGTTTTATTTCTATTACAGGTGACTGAGGAGGTATTGTCATAGAAACAGAGCTTAAAGTTTCTGAAGGAAAAGCTCCCACAAGCAAAGGATCTAAATGAGAAATACACAATTTGTATTTCTGAGGACATGTGAGCAAAAGTAGTTTTATAGTTCAGGCATTGTGTTTGCATCAGACACAAGTGTGCAGCTATCCATGGTACTATACAGGACAATCATTTCCTTGCAATGCTGTACTCTAAAAGATGTGTGGTTTGCTCAGAAAGTGCAAGAAATTTTAACCCACTTTACAAGTTACTGTCTCTATTGGACCATATGACTTATATTGAAAACTTTCAGTTTTATTTATTGTACATACTCTGCAGAGATGAAAACTAGACTAAATGTGACTTATATACATTATGTATCCTTGTAATAAATATAATAAATGTTGTAAGTCATTGTAAAGGTATTGCATTGTAGAGGTATCGGCAATTGAGATACTATATCATTTACCAAATAATGATTACTTACTTTTTTTACTTATTTTATGTTATAGAAAAGCTCCTCCTTGTTCTGGCCCACCCAGCTAGCATACACCCGAAATAACCACAGGGAAATCTGTATTAATTAAATTGCTGCCTGGCCCATTATTTCTAGCCTCTTATTGGCTAACTCTCACATATTAATTTAACCCATCTTCATTAATGTGTATTGCCACTTGACTGTGGCTTACCTGCATGAATCTAACCAGCATCCATCTCAGAGAGGAGAGCCGTGGTGTCTGCCTGTCTCTGCTTTCTTCCTCCCACAATTCTGTTCTGTCTTCCCCACCTACCTGAGTCCGTCCTATCAATTAGGCCAAGGCAGTCTATTTAACCAATGAAAGTAACACTAGACAGAATACCCTCCTACACCAATTTTATGCTAAAAGAAGAGAAGAATTTATTTTTGATTCAGAAAACAATATTGTAAATTACTTAGTTGGAAAGTTACATAGTTCAAAAAGTTCTCATAAGGAGTCTTGTAGCAACCCCACCAGAGACCCAGTATTTCTACTTAACAGTTAGGTATCTGCTCTTCCAAGGTCTTTATATATATGTTCCCACATGCTCAAATATTGAACTTATCAGTTCAGTGAGCCAATGAAACAATAGGGTGGCAGCAATGAGAAGTATTGTGCTATGGATTTTCAGCAGTTAAATTTCTCTTTCTTTTTTTTCTATTGATATCTAGAATTCTCTGTTATACTGTGATGATTAATAACCCTACATGACAAGTGATAATTTAAAGTGTTAAGCATCACTGATAAGCTAACCATCTGATGACTGGAACAAGTTAGTGAGAAGGCATCCACTGTCACAGATCACTGATGCAGTAGATAGGAAGATCATTTGGCTTCAACTCCTTAGTTCCTGCACATGTTCACTGGAGTTGCCTCAGGGAAGGGAAAGCAAAAGAGAAGGAATGAACTCCATGCACAAAGTATTTATTACCTATTTAGACATATGAAGACAGTAAACGAATGTGTATGACTATTGAAATAACTAGGCTAGCTAAGGAAAAAACAATTATATTTTATTTATTATAAGAAGACAACTCACAAAACAGGAAATGAGAAATCCAAGCACAGTATTGTCCTACAGGAAAAGGCACAGAGAGAGAGAGCACCTAGGCAGTACACAGGTTTTTCCTTGGGTCCCAGAAAACTACACCTTACCTGGGCTCCATCTCGTAAATATAATTGGTTAACAGGCTTTTTCCCCTAATCTCCCCCTTTTATCTAAGAAAGAGCCATTTAAACCCAATACAAAACTTATACAATAGGAACAGATATCAAGTATCCATTACCTAGCCTCATAAGTCATATTCCTTTTTTGATGGTCATTAGTGGATAGTTATTTTTCCTTCCGTCAGCATTCAAACATTCAGAGTCTTTTGAATTTTTTGAAGATGTGTATTTTCCTGTAGATGGTGGACTAAATTCAAGTAAAACATGAGAGGGCTTGGAAAGGAACTCTAGACACCCAAAAAACAAAGTTTAGCTGCATTTTTCAGCTGGTGGCTTCCCGCAGTTCCTTTAAAAGAGGTTTTCCTTATTCAGTGGTAGCTGAACCATTTTGAAATTCCAGCCTTCTTGGCCATGCGGCCAGCTCTACCTCTGGCCCTTTATGGTGACTAGAGCATTTGAATGGGGTTTGTGAGAAATGTGCTATGGCTTGCTTGGTAGCAACATGGACTGGCTGTGTGCCTAGATATGGGGCACTGTGCATGTCTCTCAGAGGTGGTAAGTAACTCTGCCATGCTGGACTGTAAAGCAAGCAGAAAGTACCATATTTCCCCTAGCAATGACATAGCTTAAGTTTTTAAGAAGCACTTAACATTTGAAGAAGCACTCCTGGAAAGTAAAGAAAATTTCAGATACACAATAGAACAGATTCAGATATCAAAGACCTCTAAATGAGTCACAGTGTTGGATAAATGCATACAGGCTTGAGAGAGAGATGGAAAAGAATATAGAGATTTATAAAAAGAAGTGTTTTACACAAATTAATCAAAGTCTTTAAAAAGACAGTACAGACAGTCAAAAATTAAAAGGAATAAAGAAAAATAAGCCATGTAAAAATGAGAAATTCACAGAGAGGCTGGATTAGGTATATTATTGTGTTTTCTTTGAATTTTTTGACTGTGAAGGAGTTAAGAAAAGAGGTACATTTCATAGTATGGACTACTAAGCTAAACCAGTATGTATATTATAAAGGTATCTTGACTTCAGAATTTGGGTCTAAGGATATGTTGCTTTGGAAAAGAGGTTCTTCTTTTGTTTCCACAGAGGATGAGAACCTGTGGATTCATTCCACACTAATATGATTTGATAAATCATGACCCCCCGAGAGGTTGCTGTGAACACCCTCAAAAAATTACTTAGCCAAATAAATAGCAGGGAGAAGTTTGAACAGATCTGTGCCTGTATTCCCAAATATTTTTCGTAAATATTTCTTTACATTTAAAGGGGGATATGCTATAGAGATGTATACTTTGCATTGGAATAGCTCTTGGTATATTGATACAAGTTTTAGTTCAATTTTGTTATATGTATATTTCTGCTTTTGATTAAGGTATTATGTTTGTGCAGCTCATTTAAAAATGTAATGTATAATTAAGAAATATAAGTAAATAGTGAATCATCTATAATAGTTAAGCTTGTAGTCATGTTAGTTAGATTTTCTAGATGTACAGAGAGGTATTTCAGATAGGTAGGTATTCTTCAAACCTTTCAAAGACTACAGAATATGGTATTTAAAATGTTTTAATAACTCAGGACTTTTCATGACAATGAGACATATCTGCTCTTGGCAGCACAAATTACTTTGACTTTGAGAGGGAGATGGGCATTGAAGAGCTTCCTTATGGAATTTGCTAGCCATTTCGGCAAGAAAATGTTCTTGCCTGGACTGCTTAACTGGACATGCAGTACCCGTAGAAAAATACCTGCTGAACTTGCCTGATGGTGAGACAGTCCTTTGGGGTTCCTGCTTCATGGAATAGTTTACTAGACATTCTGCAGGACACAGAAGAAAGTGACTGACAAACTGCCAATGTAGGTAGAAATGTCTTTGAAATTTCCTGCTTCATGGAAAAGTTTTCTGGATACTATGGGCCTGTAGGCTGAAGTTGGATATGCCAACGGTACAGGAGAATTTTGGTTGACTGTCCAGGCAGCGAGACGTCTCTTTCATTTATATAGATTTGGAAGTTGCTTACAGTATATTTTCTGTTTATGTGGGTAATATTATATCCTTCTAGGGTCTTTAAGAAGCTGAAGACAGACAGATAATTAAAATTTTCCTTGTTTTTATGATTAAAGAAAGGATCTTTAAATTTATCAGATACAAATATACTAAATATTGTAACTGTAATTCTTGCTTGATACATGTTTTGTTATAGGTAATTTTGCTATGTTAAAGTTAAAACCTTCCATTTTATTTAAACAGGAAAGAGGAGATGATGTTGGATTCCCCTCTGTATGCTGTGAATATGTTTTATTACCATTGACTAATAAAGAAGCTGCTTGGGCCTATAACAGGTCAGAATATAGCCAGGCTAAAAGACTGAGAGAGAAAGTAGGTAGAATCAGAGATGTGCCATGTAACTGCTGAAAGAGACAGATGCCAGATCCTGACCAGTAAGCAAAAGTCTCATGCTGATATATAGATTAATGGAAATGGGTTAATTCAAGATGTAAGAGCTAGCTAGAAATATGCCTCAGTCACTGGCTATACAGTGTTGTAATTAATATAGTTTCTGTGTAATTATTCAGTTCTGACCAGTTTGGAAATGAAAGAACAGTCTCTGCCTACACATTGATCACTAAGTTTATTTTTTTATGTAACCTAGACTACCTCTCCATACATGGAATCACTCCCAGAAGCCTAAGACCCTACCAAATCAATCAATAACAAAAATTCCATAGATCAATCTTACAGTAGCATTTTCTGAGTTGAAGCTCCTCTTTCTCAAAATGTCCCACCCAATGTCAAGTTGATGAAAAACTAACTAACATAACCCACAAGTATGAGAAACAGAATGTCATCTCCAAAACACACATTAAAAAGCTAGGAATATGACTCTTTAAATAAAGTTACCTGCTAAGTTTTATTCTACGAGCCATTTCACTTTGAGGAAGGAGGGAACAGACTACCCCAAGCTTCACTCTTACCTCCATAGACATACTACAACATGTGTATACACAAACACAGGACTATCTCTCTCTCACACTCACACACACAAGATACTCCCATACTGAGCTCTATTTGATGACCTCTAAAAAGAAGAATATGTGTCATTTTCATGTATACATCTAAGAAGCACATTTGTCTTCCTTGCTAAGTTTAGAGGATCACATCACCCTTGCCAGTGGCAAACCAATGGAAGGAAGAGTCTCTTTCCAAGATCACAAAAGGAAGAGAATTATCTGATTGGCCAGAATCACATTCTGTACTGTTGTGTCAAAAACAGTAAACTCAGCCAAAACAGTGTATAGTGTAGACTTGCTTTCATCCCATAGCCACCCTGCACTTCTGATTGGTATTCATAATTCTATCTTCAACATGAGTCTAATGCTGGTATGAGATGTTATTATACTCAGTGTAGTCTTAAATCAGGAGAGCATTGGGTGTTTGTTTCAGAATTAGTGAATTTTGTATGGATAGAAAATAACGAAATGGTGATTCCTAGAGTGAGAGATAGAAATGATAGAAAGTGATGATAAGAAAATGAGATATTAGTAATGCCCAGGTCTAGAGGAGGAAGTTACTTGGAATGGAAGTAAATACTGCAATCTAGAAGTCAACAATCTCCACCACATTAAAATAAATCAATATGAGAGACGATAAGATGACGTTGTTAGTAAAGACACCTGTTCCCAAGCATGGAAAAGCTGGGTTCAATCTCAGAGACCCACATGATAAAATGAGATTTAAAAGAAACCAACAAACCAACCAATCAAACAAACAAACAAAAAAACTCCACAAATTGAATTTTCCAAATTCAAAAGGTAGTATGTGTCTGACAACTCTCCTCCCTCCCACCCCTTCACTCTCTCAAACAGGCATACATTAATTAATGTATTTTAAATGTAAAAAGAATCCTTGCAAAGGGGAGAGAAGGTGTTTGCTTCAGTATGTTCAGATGAATTAAGACAGGCAAACACAAATATGTATCTCAATCTGCCCAGCAGTCCTCCAGCCCATACTATTACTTCCATTCTTGCTACTCTAAAAAATAGCCTGTCCAGGAGCATCTTATAAGGAATGATACATTTGGTTTATAATTCCTGGTCACAGATCATAATTGAGACAAAACAGACAGGAAGTCAAAGCGGGCCTTCTCTCCATTTCTCATAGCATCACCACAGATCAAGGAACTCCCGTCACAGACAATAAGCATTTCTGAAAACCTGGGGGACACTGTTTGTTGGAAGGCTGATAGGCTTATGCTCTCTTAAACAAGGCCACCTGCCTAAGTTTGGTGCCACGCCTCATAGGTTGTGGCCCCCAAAATTTCCCATAAAGCAATCTGATCTAGGCAATTTGTAACTGAGATTCTTTCCCAGATATGGTTAGGTTTTGTCATTTTGACAGATAAAGCTATCCAGGGCACACAATCATTTCTACTGGTAGAGACAATCAATTTGGTGACTTGGAAGGAAAAGATACAGGATTCGTTTAAAAGCTGCTCAGTTTACATTTGGCCCCCACTGTTGCTAAATATTTTGCTGAAAATATCTAAACTATCAGATCCAAGCAGACAAACTTAGGAAAGCAGTCAGAGAATACTGAACTCCCTTGCTTGAAAAATAAAACCTTGATTTCATATTAGCATTTTTTCAAGTCTGTTTGCTGAAAACTTCTAAAGCTAAACACAAACGCAGCCTGTTGCTTCTTCGCAAGAACATTAATTGTCTCCAATCGCTGTTCTAGCATCTGTTTCACATTTTGACAAGTGCACTTATCTTCTTTTCCCCTTCATATTCCTCTGGTAAAAATAATGAATAAATTACAGGGGAATGACAAATGTGTTGATAATCAAGATGAAACACAAATGAAGTGGAAGAGGCTGTATTTCTTTGCAGAGTTGTAAATTGCTTTCTTTTCTTGTGCTCTGACATGCTTGACTTAGAAACTAAAAATACCACCACATGGGAAAATTAGCAGAATTGTTCCAACAGAAATTTTTCTTCACAGACCAGATAAACATGCAGGATTTCTTTCTGCTATTGTGTATTTTATTTGTCTCACAATCTGGATATTCCAAGAGAGGGGAGTTCTAAGGTGCTTAGATGGCAATGAATCCATCAGGTATGACAGTGAAATCATTTAAAGTAATTATTGATTTCTTTGTGGAATTTGAGACTGTACAGCTGAACAAATCAACATAACAGCAATGACAACAAAGTACACTGTGAGGTATGCAAACCAGGACATCAGTATATAAGATAGAGTTCTACACTGAGTGTGAGGAGACATTGATTCAATTTTTAGCTCATCTCCAGAGATTTTCCAGGAAAACACACAGCACTGATATCATAGGCTCTTTAGTGAGTGTAGTCTGGAAACTTTTCAGTAATATATATGAAGGACTGATCCAGCAAGTACATACTCTAAGCTGGAGCACATTGACTAGAATTTACAGAGTATTCTCAAATTTTCTTTTTGTTTTCACTGCATTCCATTGCATATAGAAGGGATCAGCTTTCTCTGTTTAGCACAGAGTACACTGTTTCTATACTGGGTATCCTTAGACATCTGGAGTAAAGAATGTAGAAGGAGGCAAGCTCCTTCTTTGCCCAGGCCTCCTAGAACCAAATAATCACAGAGAGACCGTATTAATTAAATCACTTCTTGGCCTATTAGTTCTAACTTCTTATTGGATAACTATTACATATTAATTTAACCCATTTCTAGTAATCTGTATATTACCACGTGGCAGTGGCTTACCAGCAAAGACAAGGCATGCCTGACTCTGGCAGCCGCTCCATTGCGTTTCTCTGACTCTGCCCTTCTTTCTCCCAGCATTCAGCTTAGGCTTCCCCACCTACCTAAGTTCTACCCTAACAGGTCAAAGCAGTTTCTTTATTCACCAGAAAAGTAAAAGAATTAGGTAGATGAGTTTTTCAGACCCTTAAAGCTCAAATATACTATCTCTATTATTTTTGCCTTTCAGGTTTTTTTTTTCCTTTCTTTTAAATTCATTTTAATTTTTAAATTTTTTCTTTTAAATTCATTTGAATTTTTAATTTTGCTGAGAATGTCATTTGAGTCCTATGTTTACATCCTATCCACCTCTTCTTCTCCTACCTCTGACCTCTCCAGTGTCCCCCAATTCACTATCATTATCATTTCCTTGAGTCCACATTATTAAAGTTTGAACCAGAAAAATAAGTGCAGAACATATCAAATTGACAAAATATAGACATACAAAATTCATGTTATTGTTACAGACTTGTTTTATAATCAGCCATGGCAAAGATCATATCACAAATTTAGAGAGTGTCTGAAGAAAAACTGATCCTAACCATGCACCTCCAATTACTGTACAAATAGTTAAGAAAAAAACTTCAACTTTTTTCTGTTTTCTGAATGGATTTCCAGAGACAGCCAGAACAAATGTAAATAGGATTGCTTGAAAACATGAGTTCCACTTTACATATGCAAATATGTGTCGGAGCTAAGCTTGCTCTGTCTTGCATGGATAAACTACATCCCAAGGGATCCGAATGGAGAAGAAAATTTCTAAAGTAGCAATAAGGAGTAAGCACAGCAATTAAGAATTTTTTGTGTTCTTGGAAAATTGACACATGCCATATGTGGGAAATAACCTCTTTATAAAGACACGATGCAGTTACCACCATATGGGCTCTTTACAACTATTAAGATGCAATTAAGTGAAGATTTGAGATGAAACAGTAAATATGATATTTGTTTCAAACATAAAGTCAATGTTGTTTTTTAATTTTTTGTATTAAGTTCGGCCAATTTTCCTATTCTTTATATATTACCTTTTTATTAAAAAGTAAAATATTGTCATCTAATTAAGTTAGGAATCAAACATAAAAGTTCTATATATTTTGCATTGGTGACTTAAAATTCCTTAATTATTTTGCTTTAAAAGATTATACGTTCTTATTTACATGAAATATTGTCTTCATCTAATGAACTAATACTTATTATTTTATCATTAAATACAAATAAATATTAAGAAATCGCAAATGTTAGTAATGGTATTAAAGTTTAAGATATGTAAAAATACTTTCTTTTACATTTTAACACACTCATTTAATCTGGATATTTTATATAACAAACAACTTAGCGAACATTAAGGCAATTATTTTCTTTGGTACATTTTATTTGTGTTTATTGAAAAGAAAACAGCAGAAGCAGATTTTAAGATAAGGGAAAGACAAAAAATGATTGATATTTCAGATTCAATTCTAAAGTCAGTTTCAAATATATGTGAACATTTCACCTTTTATTTAACTTTTTCCCTTACATAATATATCCTGATTATGAATTCCACACCTTCAACTCCTCCCAATTCTTTCCCACCTCCCCTCTCATATCGATCTACAGCTTTTCTGTTTCTCACTAAAAAACAAAAGTGCTTCTACTGGATAATAGTAAAACAAAAAAATGAGAAAAATCAAAATAAATGTACCAGAATAAGAAAAAAAACACCCCAAATATCTGGAAAAGAGGTCTCAAAAGGCCAAGAAAGAGAGACAGTTGCAGAGTCCCACTCTTCATGCAATCTTCTGTTGAGGTACATTTAGCTTGTTTCCAGTTTCTGCTTATTATCAATAGAGCAGCAACAATCATTGTTGACAGATTATCTCTGTGGTAGGGTGAAGCATCCTTTGGCTCTATGTCCAAGAGTGTTATAATTGAATTTTGAGTTAAATAGGTTCTCATTTTCCTGAGTAACATCCAGAAGGATTTTTATACTGGTTTGACATGTTTTCTACATTCCCACCAACAAGGGAGGAGTGGTCTTACTCCACAACTTTACTAGTACAAGCTGTCATTTGTTTTATTAATCTTAAATTAAGAGGTTGCAAAGAACTATGAAAAGTTGTCCGTCACCTTTCTGCATAAGCTCTTATTCTCTATCTTCTGGGGATAACACAAATAAGGGCCTGAGTAATTTTACTCACTGTATGACATTTTTGGAGGTATGAATCAATCCCCTAAATTGCCATGATGTTGTGACCACTGAATCTCTACCAAGGATAAATTTATTTTGCTATATACTAACATAATAAAAATAGTATAGCAAACCCATAGCCAACATCAACTTACAAGGAGAGAACTTCAAAACAATTCTCAAAACTCAGAATAGAAACAAGACAAGGCTGTCCATTTCTTTAATATCTATTTATTATAGGACTTTAAGTTATAGCTAGAGCAGAAAAATAACTGGAGAAGATCAGGGGGCTACAAACTGGAAAGGAAGAAGCCAATGTATTGTTATATTCACAGATGATAGGACAGTACACATAAGTGAATCTAAAAATCCCATTGGGGAATTCCTAGGCCTGGATAAACTTTCAGCAAAGTAGCTCTGCAAAAACTGTCTCATGAAAATCAGTCTTTCCTCCTTATACAAATGGCATAAGTACTAAAAATGAGTCAGGGAAATAATATCTTTCTAAATCTGTAAGAGAACTACCCCAACCAAATGTTTCCTTATAAGAGTTACAATCATCATAGTGTCTCTTCACAGAAATAAAAACTCAAAGTAACGCACCCACAAGAAAATCTTATCTGGATAATACTTCAAATAATACACATTTCTCAGGTGACTCTACACTGTTTCAAGTTTACAGTTAAAGTTAACTAGAACAGAGTTCAAGACTTTCCTAGAATGCTTGAAACCCTGTCAGGGATGGGGTCTAAAAGTCTATCTTCCTTCTAATGCTGTCTCTCTTTTCTTCTTGCCTTTCCTGGTTTTATCTGCAAGTAAAGCATGTTTTCAAAATTATATACAAAAAACTACTTATTTTATAAAAAATTAGAAGATGAGACAATAATTTTACTGTCAACTTGAAACCTCATCTTTCACAAATCATTGAGTCACTTGGAACTTTAAAGCTCTCCTTAAAGCCCAATTTTTAGACATAGGAGATACAAAGCTAAATGAGATGTCTTCATGCCTTTATAAACTTACAGGGTAAAGAAAGTGACTTATATCTAAGCAGATCAATTCAAACAAACACCATTACCGATGCGGCACCATATACTTGAGGTATACAGAGGCAGGAAGGCAGGGGAAAATTCAATGATGTTCATTGATTCTCACAGGCTATGACTCACTGCTGCATGGGGTTGTGAAATGTGCCAGTGAACATGACTCTTAAAGACCTTACTGAACCACACTTGATTGTTGCGGGAAAGCTAAGGCAATAAATACTACATGACAAGCTTTCAAAGATTTCTTTCATTAGGTTGAAAAACTATGCAGACAGAAAGCATATTTCCACAGGTTGCTGAAGAAAGTTTCACCAATATCCACCTTGCTATGATTTGAGATATCTGGATTCATGCATTTTTCTTTCTTCTCTCCTAATATATTTACTGACCTCTATCTGACATCAACAGCATTATCTGAAAGACATCTGCACCTTAGAATTGCTTTTTAAAAGGCATATGAATGGATTCAATTCTCGTGACTATAATTTTCCTTTCAATTTCTGAGTTCTGTTGCAAGGTAAGGAGTGCTCTGTGCAGGAAGGGACACAGGTAGGCATAAGAATTAGCCCCCTATCACTGAGTAGTACTCTAATGTGTAAATGTGCCACATTTTCTTTATCCATTCTTTGTTTGAGGGGCAGCTAGGTTGTTTCCAGATTCTGGCTATTACAAATATTGCTGCTATGAACATAGTTGAACAAATAAATCTCTTTGTAGTATGATTGAGCATCTCTTGGGTATATGCCCAAGAGTAATTTTGCTGGGACCTGAAGTAGGTTTATTTCCAATTTTCTGAGAAACTATTATACCAATTTGCAAAGTGGTTGTACAAGTTTGCTTTCCCAGTAGCAATGGATGAGTGTTCCTTTTACGCCATATCCACTCCAGCATAAGCTATCACTGGTGTTTTTGATCTTAGCCATTCTGACTGATTAAAATGGTAACTCAGAATCATTTTGATTTGCATTTCCCTGATGGCTAAGGATGTTGAATATTTCATTAAGTGACTTTTGGCCATTTGAGATTCTTCTGTTGAGAATTCTCTGTTTATCTCTGTATCACATTTTTAAATTGGGTTGCTTAGAATTTTGATGTCTCATTTCTTGAGATCTTTATATATTTTGGAGATCAATCCTCTGCCAGATGTGGGGTTGATAAAGACCTTTTTCCATTCACTAGGCTTCCTTTTTGTCTTATTGACTGTGTCCTTTACTTTACAGAAGCTTTTTAGTTTCATGAGGTCCCATTTATTTATTGCTTCTCTCAGTGTTTGGACTACTGGGGTTATATTTAGGACATGGTCTCATTTGCCCATGCATTAGAGTACTAATCAGCAGTAAAAAAAAAAATGACATCTTGAAATTTGCATGCAAAAGATGGCACTATAAAACACCATCCCGAGTGAGATAAGCCAAACTGAAAAAAATGACTATGGTATGCACTCACTTGCTATCAAAAACAAAGAATACTGAGCCTATAGTTCATAATCCTAGAGAAACGAAATGACAAGGTGAACCCTAAGAAAAACATACATAGAACCCCTAGGAAAGTCAAAATAGACAAGATCACCTGACAAAATTAGGAGCAGAGGGATGGGGAGAGGAAGGAGAAAAGGAGGGGAGAAAGGGAGGAGGTAGGAGAACACGAGGGAACAGGAATGTAGGGATAGAGGAAAAACAAAGATGAGAATAAGGAAAGAGATATCTTGATTGAGAAAGCCATAATGGGACTAACAAGAAACCTGGCTTTAGAGAAATTCTCAGAAATCCACAAGGATGACCCCAGCTAAAACCCTAACCAGTAGAGTAAAGGGTTTCTGAACTGGCCTTGCCCTGTTGTCAGACTGATGGATAACTTAAATACGACATAGAATCTTTATTCAGCAGCTGATGGAAACAGAGGCAGAGACCCACATCAGAGCACTGAACTGTGCTCCCAAAGTCCAGTTGAAGAGTGGGAAGAATGAGAATATGAGCAAAGATGTCAAGACCATGCTGGATAAACCCACTGAAACAGTCTACCTGAGCTGAGAGCTCACCAACTTCAGCTGGATTGGGATGGAACAAGCATAGGACAAATTTTGTTTCTCTAAATGTGGTTGAAAGTTCCCAGGCTTGGAGCAGACTGAGGGGCCCCTGGCAGTGGCACCAGAATTTATCCTTACTGCATGTACTGGCTTTTTGGGAACCTGTTCCCTTTGGATGTATACCTTGCTTAGCCTAGATATAGTAGGGAGGGCCTTGAACCTTCCCCAAAACAATGTGCCTTACCCTCTGTGTGGTGGTGGGGGAGGGAGTAAGTAGAGGGATTGGGAGGAAAGAGGGAGTGGGAACTTGGATTAGTATATATAATGAAAAGAAGATAGTTTTTTTTTATTGAAAGAAAAACAAAGAAATTCCCGCCTCCTCCCAGCCTCTCATTTCCCTCCCCCTCCTCCCACTCTTCTCCTCCCCCCACTCCTCTCCCCCTCCCTCTTCAGTCCAAAGAGCAGTCAGGGTTCCCTGCCCTGTGGAAAGTCCAAGGTCCTCCCCCCTCCGTCCATGTCTAGGAAGGTGAACATCCAAACTGGCTAGGCTCCCACAAAGCCAGAACATGAAGTAGGATCAAAACCCTGTACCATTGTCCTTGGCTTCTCATCAGCCCTCATTGTTCGCCATGTTCAGAGAGTCCGGTTTTATCCTATGCTTTCTTTTTTTTAAAAGGAAGGTTGGATAGGGGAGCACGGAAGCACAATTCTTAGTTAAGGGAGACACCTTAGGGTTGGCAAGAGACTTGAACCTAGAGTGGCTCCCAGGAGCCCAAGGCGATGTCCCCAGTTAGTTCCTTGGGCAGATGAGGATAGGGAACCTGAAATGACCCTATCCTACAGCAATACTGATAAATATCTTGCATATCACCATAGAACCTTCATCTGGTGATGGATGGAGATAGAGACAGAGACCCACACTGGAGCACTGCACTGAGCTCCCAAGGTCCCAATGAGGAGCAGAAGGAGGGAGAAGATGAGCTAGGAAGTCAGGACCACAAGGGGTGCACCCACCCACTGACACAGTGGGGCTGATCTATTGGGAGCTCATCAAGGCCAGCTGGACTGTGACTGAGTAAAATATTCTCATGATAAATTGTCTTTGGACAGATATCAATTAATGCTGGCTATTCATCTTCTTTTTTCTGATAACTTCCCCCAGATGTCTAAACACAGAAAATGACTAAATCGTCTTATAATTGGAAGCCTAAAATCAGCCTGTGGTATGATGAGATTTATCTATCAAACAAGTGTTGGAGTTACTGGAAGGGATGGTGGCAAGGATAACAGTTGTATCACCAAAGTCAGAGAAAGTGTTATCCCTAGGCCATATATTGAACATTTCCAGAGTGACTTCAGCTATGATACCAAAGTGATTCAGGTGGTGCTGCTTTCTTAATATTGTCTGACTTAGAGAATTTTAACCACACTTTAGTTTAAAACGTTCATTCTGTGTAATCATTATTTTTTTTCTATGCAGCAGAAAAAAATGGCATCTTGATATTTGTAGGCAAATCGATCAATCTAAAAAATATCATATTGAGTGACTGAACCAGAAAGACAGATATCACATGTACTCACTCCTTAGTGGTTTTTAAACATAAAGCAAAGAAAACTAGCTTAAAAATCACAATCCCAGAGAACCTAGACCACAATGAGGATCCTAAGAGAGACATACATGGATCTAATCCACATAGAAAGTAGAAAAAGACAAGATCTTCTGGGTAAATTGGGAACATGTGGATCATGGGAGATGGTTTAAGGGGAGGGGAGAGGAAGGGAGGAGAGCAGAGAAAAATGTATAGCTCAGTAAACTCAATGAAAAAATATTTTAAAAAGTTTTCATTCTGGCAATGAGGATTAGCAGAAGATCAGAAGCTAAAGGTGGGAAAAGTGGGCCTTTTGACAAGTTATTTGAAAATTTAGCCACTCGATCTGATTATATGGCATGGCAACTTGGTGATGAAATTGGGACTGGCTATTGCTTATCACTGCCTGTGGTTACAACAAATTGGAAAAAGGAAGGTATGTCTTTTAACATCAGCACACACAGTGAATCTAGAAGAACTATTTGTCACCTTGAAGTATTTGTATGGTTATGTTGCAGCTGCTGAATGTGCCTTTGAGTTTCCTCTATCCAAACCATTAATCTAAGGGAAAAGTAAAACTGTCAGTGATATGACTTTTCTTCTGTTCTCTTACTCAATAATTATATTAACTGATAAAACAACGGTGTAGTGCAAATCTAGTAAAGTCATTGTATCTTAAGTAAACATTAGAATGAAATAGTTGATTTTCATTATATCTAGGGTGAACATTATAATGAAGCAATTGTTTTTCTAGAAGTACATAGGCCTTGAAGATATCTTTGTGGAAAGCAATGATCATTATTCTTTCTTACTTACAGAGTTGATTTTCTGTGGGAACTTTGCAGCCTTTCCATGACTTTGGTCAAAAGACAATCTTGGCACACCTAGAGCATCTTGTATTACTGAGTGCGCAATAAGGAGTAAAGTTGCAGGGATGTGATACTTTCCTTCACAAAGTGTGATTAGGTCAGGGGTTTTGGTATAAGGAGATGTTTTTATCCCCAAAATCATCTTTTGTGTTATGATCAATAAATATGCTTATTCACAGATGTTCAAGGATCAGTCTCTCAGAGACTATTCTTCCTTGTTGCCTTAGATTCAGATATATTCTGGGATGAGTCTCTTCCTATGATGATCTTTTGTAAGTCAGAACACCATCACACCAGTAAAGTAGATGACTAAAAATAAAATGATGAGCCCAAATACTGGGTCAAGATGGTCCTTCTTCTTCAAGGTTGTTACAGTGGGCAGCTGGAAAACTCACCAGCCTCCATTCGTTCCTCTGTATGCTTGTTAGAGCAATGAGACTGATCATTGTTGAACCATGCTATCCCCATTCATGCCTGATGCTAGGGCTTTCTTAGGTAGTCTTTAGCAGTTGAGGTGAACATTGTCGACCTGAGTAGCATAACTTATATAAAACATATTTCCTTAAGCTTTTTATATAGCCTTACTGCTACTTAATCTTCCTTCTACCCTCTCCTTCTTCATTTGCCTCCCTTCTGCCTTGTCAGTTAAAGCTCCCTTCTCACTCATTTTTGTTCCTAACTTCAAATATTCAGATTTGAATACACATACACATACATACACACATGCATTTGTTCATACATCTGGTAACTGCAGAAACCATGGAGGAGTAAGAGAGGGGAAAAGTAATATACAGTAAAATAAATATGACTTTCAATTGTCAGTTTGACAGATTTTATAGTCATCTAGTAAAGGAATCTCAGAAAGGACTTTTTAGGTAACATTTCATTTGTGCATATCCATGGCAGAGTTCATTATAAGAAGTTGTTGTTCATTTGTGATTGAGAAACTTTGCTTTTATAAGTCATAATTTCATTCACATTGCCATACACATCTTTTGACTTACCTATTTAATTTTTTTAGGTATAAGGCTAGTAGACGTAGACATGGAATATGCATATACTAATCTTTAACAATTACTATCAAATGAGTGTTTCTTAGTACCAAAGAAGAGATCCTGAACATATTTATTAAGTTAAATGATGTGAGAACCCATTCCCTCAAAAGAGATCCAGAGAAGTCTAAGAGTAGCAAAAACAAGGTAAGCCCAAACATGTGTTCTTTAATTCATTGTTCTCTGTCCTTGACTTTGGCTGTGGTAAGTTTAGGAGCTTTAAGTCACTACTGCCTTGACCGCCTTATAGTAATAGACTACCACGTAGACTTGTAAGTTAAGTAGATTCTTATTTCCTCAAGTTTCTTTTGTGAAGGTATTTTGTCACAGCAAGAGGAAACATACAAACAAATCAAAAAATAGAAGAGAATATAAAACAACAATAATTAGCAAAATGTCCTAGTTCACAGCGTAGCAAAGAGTTGCTGAACATTATCACCTGGGAGGAAACCATCCCTCCTCATGTCCAATTACACGGCTAGCGTTAACACAAAAAGAAACAAATGTAAAACTAAATACAAACTTATCAAATCCTTATGAATAGGTATTAGGACTAGTATACTTATGTACTTTTGGTAGCAGTTCCAGTCAGGACCCCTTACAAATGCATATTTCATAGTAATTATGAAGAATGAGTATATGCTTATTGCATTCTAAGGTTATATCTCCTAGACTGGTACCTAAGAAAATTGAATAGATATCTCAAAAGATGTGTATATATGACAATGTTAATGAAATTATGACTTACAAAAACAAAAAGAGTAGCAAAGTCTCCCAATCACAAAAGAACAGCAACTATATATAATTTAATATGAATAAAATTTTAAAACATGAACTATTTTAAAAAATATGAACTATTGTTATACTTTTGAATATAAATGAATTGTATCAGCATGTTAAAGTAATCCGGACTGGCTGAATATAGAGGACAATGAGGAATACTGAGAACTCAAGAACAATCGCAGAGGGTTTTTGATCCTACTGCACGTACTGGCTTTGGGGGAGCCTAGGCAGTTTGGATGCTCACCTTAGGAGACCTGGATAGAGGTGGGCAGTCCTTGGGCTTCCCACAGGTCAGGGAACCCTGATTGCTCTTCGAGCAGATTAGGGAGGGTGACTTGATCGGGGGAGGGGGAGGGAAATGGGAGGCGGTTGCGGGGAGGAGGCAGAAATCCTTAATAAATAAATAAATAAATAAAAAAGAAAAAAAAAATAAAATAAAATGCACAGCTACTTAAAAAAAAAAAAATAAAAAAATAAAGTATTCAAAAATGATTAACCAAAATTATAACCACATGCTTTTCATAATGTAATATCTTATCTGAAGGATATAGATTCTAAAGAGAAAAGAAGAAAAATTCTGCAATTATGACTATTTCATATATCTTTATTTGCATTGCCATTATCCAATTACATTCATTTATAAAAGGTTATAAACCTTTGAATGTAGCCGTATTGCATTTAAATTAGCATACATATCTTAAAGCAATATAACAATTTATTAGGAAAGCTCAGACTACAATAACATATATAACTGTGTGTATTATATACATAAATAATACATGTATGTACTTATAGTTTACACTGGAGGAAAATGAATTGAAGTAGGAACAAATTATTATAACGTCTTTACTATTTTGTATTTGTTCATGATATAACTGGAAATATAATTACAAACATAGTGGAATTTTTACATAACTAAAATAACCCATAATTAAAAGCTTCTGAAAAAAAATTCTGATCATTAGTTATTTGGAAAATAGAAGAAGGAAATAAACAGAATGTAGTCAGAGTGAGTTATTGGAAACAGTTATTGCTTCCTTTTTTAAACTTTTCATGCAGTTCATTTTGATCACAGTTTTTTCACTTCAACTTCTCCAAGAACATTGTATCTATCTTTTCTCTCTCTCAAAACAAAACACAACAAATCAAATAAAACTGACCAAAACAACCACAACAAAACAAAAGAAAAAGCACACAATTCATCTTGTGTTGGCCCCGACCTGGAGTATGGTTGAAATACCCATTTAAACTTCATTCAAGAATATTTGTTTTTCTAGCCTTCTAGATAGTTTCTCAATTAAGAGTGACACTCTTGTGTCCACTTCCCCTTTCCCATCCTGGGCTTTTATCTGATATGAAGTAGTGCAGGTCTTGTTCTTGTTGCTATAATCTCTGTGATTTCAACTGTATATTAGTCCTGTTGTGTCTGGAGTATGTTTCTGTGGAGTTGGAGTTATGTGCTAAGTTAGAGTTATATCAATATATTTTTAAGGCTATGGTGAAAGGTACTATTTTCCTATTTTTCTTAGTATTTTTACCAGTTGTTTAGAAAAATGCTACTGATTTTTACATGTTAATATTGTACCTCACTAATTTGGATGGAATTTTACACCTGCAGATATTTCCTAGTGGAATCTTTAGACTCTTTGATTTATATAATCATACTATCTTCAACTAAAGATACATTTACTTTTTTTCTTTAATATTTGATTCCCCTTTGACCTGCTTCAGTTGTCTTATTGTTCTACCTAAGATTGCAAGTACTATATTGGATAGGTACAGAGAGAAAGACAACCTTGTCTTGTTTCTAATTTTAATAGAAATGGTTTGAATTTCTCTCCATTTAGGATAATATTTTCTTTACTGTAAGGTACTTTTAATATATTGTTATATGACAATGCATTGACAATCACTCCAGGGCCTTTATCATGAAGGGATGTTGAATTTATTCAAAGGACTTTTCTGCAATTAATTAGATAACCATGCGGTTTTATCTTGTAAAATGTTTGTGTGGTGGATTACCTTTATTGATTTGGATTTTTTGAACAATTCCTGCATCTCTGTGCATCTCTGTGTTGAAGTCGACTTGATAGTGGTCAATAACTTTTTATGTATTCTTAAATTTAGTTTGCAAGTACTTTGTTGAGAACTTTTACACCCATATTTGTAAGAGACAAACGAATATAAAAAAAAACTAATCAAACTTTAGGAAACTTCCAATGACTTCATCTAAATAAATATGCATGTAAAAAGCAAGCATCACCCAGTAAACAGGAAATATCATTAGAAATTAAACCAAATATTTATCTATTTGAGAATTAGTCATTATTAAACAATGTTAATCAATTAGAAAATAAGGCAGAGCAGAGAATAGGGCACTATAGAATGATAATCTCCAAATGGACCTTTGTCACATACCGCCCTTCTCCCAGAACACATGATCATTAAAAAAATGAAATGGAAAGTTTAAAAGATTCATAAGGGTGGATGGCTACAGTAAGATCACGAAATCATGGCTTTTTGGACACACAGAGAAGTTACACATATGAAGGTAGGTTGTGACACATGCACAAGATCCAATCAAACTCAAGCCAGACAAAAATCCCTACATGGAGAAAAAAGGTGGTCATGAAGTCTCACCCGTATCAGAGGAGCTATTGGTAAATGGCAGCTGCTTGTCTTTAAAGCTGTAGTCCCTGGTAGGGGGACTATTTTCTTATATATGACCACATAACCATAAGTATATGTGCAGCATGAATTGGACTTGATATATTTTATTTAAAGGCACAAATTTGAGTGGGTAGGTATGGGGATTTGGAGGGAATTTTGGAAAAGGTTTGAATATAATCAAAATATATTTTATAAAATTTTCAAAAAACTAAGAAAAATCAACACAGCAAAAGGAAATTAAGAAAAATATGGCAAGGTTCCATAAATAGTTAAAAGCTGTTAAATAAGGTCAGTTGCTATTATTTAAAAAAATTGATGAAAAATCTGACATTCCAAAAATATTCCTAAACTTAAATCATGACCAGATCTCTTCATATTCACCAGCATACACAAAATTGTACCTTGCTGCTTTTCATATGCAAAAGTCACCAACCCTAGAAACCCCACTTTGTCCATATGGTTTTAGCTTATCATCTCAGGCCTTTCACCTGTTACTTGTGATCTGGCTCTGGTTACAGGACTCTCACTGCAGAGGCCATAGGCCTTGGTCTTTCCCTGGAATAATTTCACGGTCACTCTTTCTATTAGTTTTGTGTTTGTGTATTTTAGTTATTTACTTATTTCCTAACATAATCATTCATCCATTTTCAATACAGTTGATTGAATCTATGATCTCAAGCCCACCAGCAAATTTTATACCATAGAACTATATACCTAACAACCTCCAAATATTTTTTATTAAATATTTTCATCGTTTGTTAAGTAGTAACCATTTGAACATACCAGTCTCATCATGATCAAACAGCACAAAATTGTCTAATGAACCACTCCCCTCCTTAGTATCCTGATCTATGCCTAAAATTATTGACACAGCTTTCATGTGAATATATGTAGGTGATGTGAAATACATTTGACTATTCATATTCTAAACAATCTCAATAATGTATTATTAATAACTGAGGGAAGAAGAGTGTACATTGAAACTTTCCAATATTTAGAAATTAGAGAAGTGGGAATAGGTCCTTGCAATTTCATTGCCTATAAGAGTCACCAAATTCTGTCACATCAACATTTACTGAAGAACACACAAAAGTAGTTGCCGTTAAATCCATTAGTTGAATGGATTAGTTTAAATCCATTAGCTTAGTTGAATCACCTATTCTCTACAAAGCTTGAGTGAAGATTTGATTGATCAATAAATAAGCTTCAGGTAGTGTTAGGCTGAACCTAGAGCAAGCTATATACTCAAACAGACCCAAAGTTTCCCAGTCTCTGAAGATTCTTTCATTATAAGTTCCTTCACTGAATTTAGGACTTGCAGTTCATATTGGTACACTACTTGAGATATTGCTAATTTCATCAATAAAAATGTGTGTGTGTGTGTGTGTGTGTGTGTGTGTGTAGGAATACTGTACTGCTTACACACATATATTTAAAAAAAAATGCTCTGTCTGCTCCTCTACCCAATACATGGTAGTGGCTCTGGGAATTTTCCATTTCCCATAAGCACATAAATTCTGAATAGTTTCACATATTCTTTTCCTACATTCATGTATATTTTTTCACAAGTAATTTGTGTCTGCTCCTCAGTTGCTCTTTGGGGAAGCTTCCCTGTCTCCTCAGTTCAGACCGTCAGTTCTGGCTTTGTTAACTAGGAATTTGCATGCCATTATCAAGGCATTCATCTTACTCGTCTGATAAATGCGACAGCATGACTACTTCTCTTTACCTTTAGGAGAGACAAACCCTATGTGACATTATCCCCACATTCCTTGACTGTCATTGTTATGAAATAGAAGATCATCTATAAATCAAGCCTATTCTTTTCCATTTGTCTTTGTTAGAGTAAGTATGCCTTAGATCAGGTCCTTTACCAGTAACTGGTGAGTATGTGCAATTTTTAAAACTTCCTTTCCTTTATATCTAATCATATTCCCATTCTACAGTTGATGTAATAATATATGCATATGCCTATAAATGCACATATATACGTGTATACATATATATATGTACATGTAGATTTAATATAAACATTCAATGTTTATATATATGAATTTATTCATATTCAAAATACTTAATATTTTGTAACATCGAGTATAATTAATGACTATATTATTTCTATTGTTATATTTTCCATTATTCTTCCTTTTTATGCAATGTGATTTTTTCTTTCTGCCAGAATGATTTCTTTTAGAACTATTTCACAAAAACTTTGTGGATAAAAATTTCTCTTTTGTTTTAACATTTTGTGTTTGAAAAATGTTCTCTTCTTTGTACTTTTGATGAGGATGAAACTCAAGGACATATGATTTCTTGAGTGCTTTTAACATGTTATTTTAGTGTTTTCTGTCCTCTGTGTAGCCAGGAAGTCGGCTCTCAGTTTTATTGATTTCTTCATGAACACTTTCCTGATTTTAGTCTTCTTTCATTTTTGGTGTTGATACATCACTGTGCTCAGGTGAGATGCTCTATATCTTTTATCCAGAAGGGTTTCAGAGCTTTAGGAATGTTTTCATGGTTTCTTTATTTAGTCTAGCAGGTACATGAGGAAGTTATTAGTGAGTATCCAAAGAGAAAAGCAACTGCACTGGAAATGAATATCCTCTCTCAAATTCACTATTATCTGTTAGGTTTGAGACATGATAAAATATCATAATTATTTATAAAAAAGAAAAAATGACAATGCTTAAAGTCTACTGTACATGTAAATAAATGCAGTATGGTTATTTAATTTTATTGCATTGCATTTGAAGAAAAAAGGAGTCATCAACAAATAAAAAATATAGTTAAATACATATAATACAAAGAATATAGTTGGTGTTTAATATGTCTGTTGATAAAGCTTGAACATTTAATTTATTTTTATAATATTCTTATTAAATCTTGATTAAATTGGTAATACAATGCCTGGCACATGGCATACCACCCACAATTGTTTGTTTAGTTTGAATTTAAATCTGTATTTAGGTTAATGGTGTGTGTCTCTATATTTTTCTCTAGTCTGGCAACAAATAGAAACCTTTATTCCATGTCTATGACCCCTGAAGCTTTCTGGATGGCTGGAGATGAGAAGGAGAAAACAGAAACATTTTCTTTGGACAAGGCATTCTCAATTTTCCTGTTTTGGGATAATAAAGCATGAGTTTTAATTAAGTTTGTAGGCTTACCATCTGTGAGCATCTGGAGTTTCATTCTGCTACAATTTTGAAGCAAGTGTACCAATTACAGTTCTGAAAGTATAGAATGCTCAGAACAAACAGCAAGGTAAGAGGGAACATAGAATTTTATTTTCTTTAGTTCATTTTCCTGTCCATTATGGACTTTACATAAAAGCTAGTGTCACTCCTCACAATAATTTATGTTTTTTAAATTCTATTGACTCAGATTCCATAATAAAGCTATCCATTTTTTTCCTTTTAACAATGCTTTAAAATCAGTAACAAATATTCTTAGCTTCAGGTTTTTTTTTCAGTGCATTTTATAAAAATGGAAGTGTTTGTGCCTGGTATGAGGGTATGCTCTGTGTTTGCACATGGAGATCTGAAGGGGGCATCAGATCCCCTGTGAGCTTCCAGATTTGCATGCTGGGAACTACACTCAGATTCTCTGCATGAGTCATCAATAGGTGTTCTTGACTACTGAGTCATCCTTCCAACCTGAGGTAGTAACTTTTAAATAAAAATTTGAAATCGCTATTTATCTCTCCTATTTGACAATACCATTTGTTTTACCTACATTTGGCTAAAACTAAAATAATTTTGGTTTAGAATGATGTAAAATTCAGACAAAGAAGATCGTTATTCAAAATATTACCACAGTATTTTCAAATTGGCAGAAACACTCTGACTTAATAATGACACATAGATATTTTAGTTACTTTTATTAATGCTATGACAATTTACCTGAGAAAAGAGCTTAAGGGAATATTTCTTTGGCTAGGAACTTGATAAAATGCAGCCCATTTGGGTGGGGAAGTCATGCCAACTGGAATAGGAAGCAGTTGATCACATTTCACCCTCTATCAAGAGGGCAAGAGGGCATGGTGGGGGGAGGGGTTATGTTTCTTTCTCCCTTTGTATTTAGATCTCCACCATAGCTAACTTAATATTGCCACCCATATTAATGATGGAGTGTCATTAGTTAAACCTGTCTGGAATTAACTGTACAGACCTGCCCCAAGACATATCTCATGATGATTCTAAATCCAATCAAGTAGACACTGAAACTTGACTATCTTGGGAAATAGTCACCAATGCTTATTAATATTTTAATCATTTTTTATACATTTATTTATTTGTTTGTTTTACATCCTGTCCACAATTGCCCCTCCCTCATTTCCTCCCAGTCCTTTCTCCCTACAACCCCGCTCTGTACCCATCACTCCAATTCATTCCTCTTCTGTTTCGATTTACAAAAGGACAGGTGTCCCATGAATATCAAAAAAACACGGCATATCAAGTTTCAGGAAGACTAAGGTCCTGTAAAAGTGTCAAAGACAACTCCTATTTCCACTGTTAGAAATTCCACAAGAGAACCAAACTACACAACTGTAGCATATATGCAGATGGTTAGTTCAGTCCCATGCAGGCTCCCTGATTGTCACTTAAGTCTTTGTGAGCCCATTTGAACCCAAGCTCATTGATTCTGTAAGTTTTCTGTATATGTACCCTGAACTGACCATCTCCTGTGATTAGACTGGTGCCTCCACCAATTGTCATCAGAGCAGCTTCATCTGTCTAGTAACTGATAGAAAAGATGCAGACCCATAGGTAAACATATGAAAACTCAAGCAGAGGAGAGACAGAAAGGATTGTAGCAACATTTCAATATTTGAAACATCCCTTTTATGAGTGTGAGATAGTATTTTACAGCCACTTGAATTTGCATTTCTCCTATGATATCATCTTGGTCAATTACATGTGTTCTTGAGAAATAAATATTGTCTTTTCCTCATTTTAAAATTGAGTTATTTTCCTACTCTTCAATTGCATAAGAATTTCCCCCTCTATTTGTTACCCCTTCATCTGATAGCTTACAAATGTCTTTTCCCTATTCAAATCTATTTTATTTTTGTGACTTTTTTTTTGGATTTTCGAGACAGGGTTTTTCCGTAGCTTTCTTTTGGTTTCTGTCCTGGAACCAGCTCTTGTAGACCAGGATGGCCTCGAACTCACAGAGATCCACCTGCCTCTGCCTCCCGAGTGTTGGGATTAAGGGCATGTGCCACCACTGCCCGGCCTTTTTGTGACTTTTTTTCTGCAAAAGTGTTTAACATGTTGTTGGCTGACCCGACCTTTTGGTGTTGCCTGCATGTGTGAGTGTGTTTATCGACCCACAAAGAGAAAGCAATGCATACATGCTAGTGCTCTGTTCAATTTCTCCATTTTCGTATAGTTCAAGATCTCAGAGCCAACAAAATGGTGCCACCAACTAAAAAAGATCTTCTCACATCAATTACTGTAATTAAGACAGTACCTCAAAAACATCCTCAGAGGCCCATCACCCACCTGATAGGAAATCTGTGAAGTTGCCCACTAAGACAAATCATCACTCTTACTCAGTTACGCCATAATATTTTCATCATCAGAAGACCTTTAAACACATCTGCAAAGTTCCTTTGAGATAGGAAGAAAGGCCACAAGAACCAAAGCATCAAGTTGTGATGTATTGTTGATATACTTTTCAATTTACTTCAGTTTGTCGAATTCTATTTTTTGTTTGTTTGTTTTGTTTGTTTTTATCCTTTTTGTCTTGCAGAACTCTATATATTATAAATTTGTCTATTGCTTGTGTTATGTATCTTGTTCATCTGTTTCTTAAATTTCTTTGCAACTGGCGATTAGGTAATAAATTTTGAGGAAATCCAGAGTAAACGTTTTTGGCAAAATAACTTAATGGAAATTCTATGACCTTCAGGTTACATCATGTTGGATTGTCTAGATTTCCAAGTTGGCCCATTGTCACTTATTTACTATAGTGACATTGTTATGTTGGTCATTACCAGAAACCTCCATTATAAGAATATTTTACTTGCAATTGTCAAGTAATCAATGAGATTATATTTTGACACTCAGTGACAATGCTGAGTATATTAGAGTTGTATCTGGTGTTTACATTCACATTAATGTTCTTATTTCCTTATTTTACCTTGTTATACTTCCACGTCTTTGCAAATCTCTGAGATCCTTGCGAGTCATGGCCCTCTTGCATTGTAGATGCAGTTCAAAGAGAGAAATTTAATCTTTCTTAGTTAATAAAAGATCTCACAAACCCTAGGGTCTTCTTTTGAACATTAATTTTCTTTGAACAGCAATAGAGTTTCAAGGAAAACAATCAAATGATTTAACAGTTCTTCCTACAAGGGTCCCGGTTTAAAGAGTTTTGAAACAATGGCTATTTTCTATAACTTAAAATAGGTTAAGAAGAAGAAAATCTATTGGACCAGACCCAAAAACTGGAATGACATCATAATGACATCAGAAACAAAATCAAACCACTGTCTTCTGTTCCTCACAACAGGGTTCAGGTTGCAGCATTACTGAAGGTGAAATTATTTGGTATCATGGTTTATATTGGCTCATATGAAACTTCCTACATGTGCAAGTATTCCCAGAGGAAGATATCAGACTTGTTTTCTCAAGTGGGCCAGCTTGAGTCCAGATGGAGCTCACTAGTAGACTATATTCATGATCGCCTTCCCACTTCGAGGCCCAATCTCTAAACATTATAATCATTTTGCTGGCAGGGAATCAATCAAAATTCTCCTGGAAATTTTATTTTATTGAAATTTTATGTCATTTCCTATAGTAACCATCTCAAAAATCTTTCCTGGGGTCTGTGATTAAAAAAATTGCAAAACCAGAAGTAAGTCAGAATAAGATAGAAATGGTACAGAAAGATGCAGGGTGGCTATTTCCTTTCTTCATTAAGTATTCTGCATAGAGGAGGAAATTGGAATATCAGGGCTTCACAGCAGACAAAATGAACTTTCTGGCTAAAATGGGAAACTTTAGAATTTTATTTCCTGAAAATAATCCTGAAGAACCATAACAAGAGTTTCAAAATATCAAAATAAATAGTAGAAGGTTGATTCTTTTGATTTCAAACATTAAAGGGTTCTTTTTCTACAAGAAAATTATGCTTCACATGAGAGTGAATGCATGTGAGGCTGAGTTGTGGTTTACTATTTGTTAGTTTCTTTGTTTTAGTTAAGCATTTTGATACAGGATGGGCCAGCTACTTACTCATGTAATATTGTTAGAGATGAAATGTCTTCTTCAAGTTCCTGAAAGCCATTCCAGAGGAGTTTTATTAGAGAGTAGCATTGATCGAAGGTTCTTGGATTAATGGAATAAAAAATATAGATACAGTTTTATCTTAGTAAATGTCATGATGGAAACAGGGCAGATGATATTTCTTGATTTTAACTAGCAAGGTGCAGTGCTTACTCTTGACCCAATGCTTCTAGGGCCAGCTAAAACTCTGTTGAGGTCAGAACATATCAGAGGGCATCATTATCTGAAGCTCTCGTTATACAAGGTGTTGTGTTAAGGGCTAAGGATTTAATGACTCTGAATATAATAGTAAGAGATAGTCTTGATCAGATAACAAACTTTAACATGCTCCTTATATGTTAACATACTGATGCTAGCCTGAGAATGGAAAAATATTTCCAAAGTTGCCTCATTTTGCAGTGAATCCTAAGTGTCTGAATAATGCTTTAAAAACACATTTACAAAATAAGTAGGAACTTCTACCAAGATTAAGACCTGTTAAAATACAAAGTTATCTTTAATAGCAAATACAATCCTCAACAAAAATAAAACTAACATGCTCTAGAAGCAAGAGAACAAGACTGAGAGTCTATCTCCAAGAGTAGTGTAGACAGATATGGGGAATCCTTCACTTTAATCAAGATTAATGTTACTTAAAAGTTTATGTTTAACTGAATCACTGAAAGGAGATGTTTAAATGTATTAGAGGAACTGTGAAAATGTTTCTGTCAGTCAAGTGCTTGTAATACAAGCATGAAGACGTGAAATTGAATGCCCAGAACATAATAAAAAAACAACTGTGGTGTCTTCCACCTGTACCACTAGAATTGAGGAAGGGAAAGAAGCAGGATCCCAGAGTGTTGCTGACCAAACCGATGAACTCCAGGTTGAGTGTTGGACCTTACCTCAAAAAATAAGGTGGAGAGGGCTTCTGACTTGATTTAGATCTCCTTGATAAATGAGGGCGGCCTCAATGGAAAAGTTATATCTGATTTGGATGCATTCTGATCTTCCAAATTATAGTTAAACATGGTAGGGGATGTCCGCAAGTAAAAGATAAACAAGCATTTTGCTGTTGAAAATCTTAGAAAGTCAAGTTTGAGACAAAGAAGCATATTCCCTGGTACATACAGAGGCTGTGGTAGTAGGCACCTTGGTGGGCTTCGTGACTGATGAGGACTTATTTAATGCCCCAAGCCAGGATTATAAGAAGCAATATGATTCTTCATCACACCTAACCCTGTGTGTGTGAGAAAGAGAGAGACAGAGAGAGACCAGGTTTCATTTTACTCACAGGGAAGGAAACACAAAGGCACCATTAGGAGAGAATGGGTATATTGGCATTCACTACTATAAAGACAGTCAACTCCTTGAGGTGCAGGTGAATTTAAGGTAAGAGCAGAAATCAGAGCTCACTAATAGGAACATGGGTTACAACAATTAAAGATAGTATGCTTTTCAGAGTTGACAGAATAGTTTCTTCTGCAAACTTACTGGATAATTCTCATGCTTCTGGAGTTGAAGTACACTAAAATAGATTTTTATTTCATTGATTTCTTTTGTGTGTGTGCATATTTGGGGAGGTACAAGTGAGGGTGTGTGTGAGCATGTGCATGTGTGTATGTATCTGGTGTACTACATACATGTGTGATATATGCACATATGTCAGAGAGGGGTGCCATGACCACCCTTGTGGAGATCAAAGGTGGATGTGAGTGTCCTGCTCTTTAATTCATCCCTATTCCTCTTAGACAGGGTCTCCTGAATTCCCGGATTGAGCTGGATGATGGCTATCAAACTCAAGCCTCATAGTGCTGGGGCTACAGATGCATGCTTTGCCACACTCAGATGTTTGTGTGAGTCCTGGGATTCATACTCATGTCCTCGTGAATCCTTGGCTCTTACCCACAGAGCCACCTTTCCAGACACTAATCACACTTTTATATGTGAAATAAAGGAGAAATGTGGTAGGCAAGGACCAGTTATTGTCCAATACTTGGGATGTCATCTTTGAACTACATGATGCATTTCATAAATATCTTTTCTTAGTTCACTGTTCTACAACTCTGGGAGGGATATACAAAAGGCATATTAAATTATCTCTTGGTCTTTTTAGAATAGGACTTGCTAAACAAATGTTCTACAATGGTTGAAATTACAGAAGAATTCTGTAACATCCACTCTGCAGACTCTAGCCTGCTATGTCTACTAAACATATTAACTTCCACTACTATGACAAAGTCACTCATTTTATTTGAATGTGAACTTTTCTGTCACATGTGACTAATGACTCTCCTGTTGGAAAGTCTTTGCAGAGTCTATGGTGACCCCAAAAAAATAAATACATATGCTTGTAAGGAAATGAAGTCACAATATATGGATTATTGAAAATATAAATTTGGACAACAGATGGAGACCTGATCAGGAAGAAATCCAAACCTTTAGCCCATGTCCAGCACATCATCCAGTTTTGCTTATTGTAACCTTCTGTTTCGCAGCTATGCTGTTCTCTTTTGCTTGGATCTATCCAAAACATTTCTGCCAAGATCACTGCTCATTTTTGCCAATTGTTGGTCTCTCTAATTTCTGACTACACTATTTAGTGTACTTTCCTTTAATTAGATCCCTCTCTCCTGCCCTCCCTGTTTCTCTATTTCTCTCTTTCCTTCCTTTTGAAAGTATTTATTATTACATTAACTATTGTCTGGATTTCATATATTCTCTTTAGTGACTTCACTTTCAGAATTCCTTGGCATGGATTATGTCAGCCCCTTTAAGCAAACTGTGCCCATATAAAGTATTTTGTACTAATATTAACGCTTAATTTTTGAAGCAATCTGATATCCAAAATAAAATATAAAATCTTTTTAGTATGAATGAGTCAACCTCAAAGGGAACAGAATTATATTTTATCTTTAGTATGTGTATATTCATCAACTGAAAAGATTTATTGTTTGTTTGTGTCTTTGGGTTTTTGTCACTCAGTTGCAATTATTCTCTTCCCTTGTTTGGCATCCAGCCTAAACTAAATGCTCAACAAACAAAGTACTCATTATACAAATAAATCACAAGGGCCAACCTCTTCTTAGCACAAACATAGTCATTTGC
The DNA here is from genome assembly GCF_037038515.1 of Microtus pennsylvanicus. NCBI lineage: Eukaryota > Metazoa > Chordata > Mammalia > Rodentia > Cricetidae > Microtus > Microtus pennsylvanicus. The sequence continues at coordinate 24,327,979 of NC_134592.1, forward strand.
ACTCCCTAGTCCCTCTGAAAAACAGGATGTACACTTTGGGCTCCTTTCACAAGATGTATGTAATAAATTTACTAAAGATCCCTGTGTTAAACAATCGGTAGTGGGGTGGGGGTCATTGCCTGTGACAATCTGAACCTAGGGTTTCTATCATAAGGTTTCTATCATAAAAAGCTCCTAGCTGACTTAAAACTTAGCTTACTTAGGAGTGTAACACACAGCTGCTTCTCAACCAACCCTAAAAGCCAATCGCAGCCTGCCAACTTAGCAGACTGTATGCAAATGAGGTGAATGCTGTGTGGAAAAGAATCAAGCTATTTCTTTACTCAAGTCCAGTTTCTGCCTATAATTCCCACCGCTCATGCTGTGCGGGGAGATAGCTGATTCTCTTCTGGTTGGGATACTTACTTTCTGACTCAGAAGTTGTTCTTTGCACAAATATACTGCTTAATTTAAGCTATCCCAAGATTATTCTTTAACATCAGTTTAAATCACATTTCCTGGTAAGAAAACAATGGTGATATTGCTTTCATACAATAAATCATCAGACAATAAATTATTCATCCTTTCGCCTTCGTATGCCACACTTCTATGGCATTGGCTGCTGGTCATATGGGAGCAGGGATGGAGGATGGGATATATATAATTTCTAATTAGAGCAGTGACAGACATTATGATATATATTATTATCATATAATATTATATATATAACATATAATATAAGTAATGCTTTTATAAAGTAAGGTTGAATAAAATGCCAAAAAGATTGGCAGCAACTTTAGAAATATTTTGTTAAAAATATTTTCATTATATTCTGATCAGTTTCCTCTGTCTCATCACCTCTCAGATACTCTCCACGTCCCCACCAATCCCAGCCTTTTTCTCTCCTTTTGGAAGAAAAAGGGCAAAAGCCAAGTAGACCAGCATAAAATAAACGGGAAAAAAAAAACAAAAGGTAACATAAACATACACACACGTGCATGCAAACACAGAATTTTTAAAAGGATATTTCTATCACGTGAAATTTGATTGCATTTATTTTGTGAATACAATATGAAAATTAACAAAATGAGAGGGATTTTTTTCTTTATATTTTTGTATTTTTGGAGTGTGTCATTAACATTTTCTGTGGTATCCTCCAAACCTGGATACACAGATATGTCACTATGCACATTATTGCATTAGACAATTCACATCCAGATTGTCAAATTCAGTCCTCCTTCCAAGGTAAAATTTGCTCTCATTTTACAAAGATGATTCATTCGTGCCTGCATGAGCTGGGTCTTGCAAAGATGACTGTGTGCCTCGGAAAGCAAAGCAAAGGGAGGGTGGGAAGCCTCCAGAGTTGTGGTCTCTACTATCTATCACTAAAGTGGACAGAAGGGAGACAGCCCTTTAATAGAAACTGGCTAATTTCTTTAGAAATATCTCATTAGACCCACCCTTTCTGAGCTGCTTCTCCATTAAAATGTAATAAATGAATTCTGCCATTGTCAATCCCAGTCTTGTCCTTCTTCCTCTTAACGAAATGAAGACAGGTCATGCTGCCAAGAGCTTGGGACAGAGATAATTATTCATGGGAAGCTAGAAGGGCAACATTACCGAGCCCATCACGGACCCCCACACACGGGAGATGTGATGTTCAGAAGCTGAAAGGTTTTTGAATAGAGATTTATTTTCATTTTACCCAGGGGAGGAATTTATCCAGTGTGTCTGCATAGTTTTTGCCTAACATTTTCTCCAGTTATTTTTTCCTGTTTTATACAGTGTACGTGTGCAGTTTAGACATTTTACTCACTGATATTAAATATGTGTCTCTTTGATTAAAATCAATTTTGTCCTAAGGTCAAAATACTTCCACACTCTGCATTAATCAACTTGTACTTTTACCATTGCATGCAAGCATATAATGCATTCTAAATACTTTCACTCCCCACCCTGTTTTCTCTTCCCCCAACCTTGTCAACATCCACTTCTCCCATTCTAAAGTCCATTTCCTAAATTTATGCCCTGTTTTGTGACCAGGGTTTTGCCTTTAGGAAGTGCTGTGTTTTATATACTGGCTTCCCTTTTCAATCACCAGGTTTGAGTTTAGGCCAAGAACGTATTCCCAAACACTGTGATTTTCCCCTGCCATACTCCAATTCTGATCACCACCCCTTGATAACTTTTTGTCGGTGCTTTCCTTTTGATTCAAAACTATTTTTCTGTTTGTTGCCAAAGTCATTGCTGTAGGGAAAGTGAACAGCTTTATTCTCACAGTTTGAGATCTGCATAGTCTATTCTGATGCCTTTCTTCTTATCAAACCGTGCACAGTTGACCTTTATGGTGACAGTAGCTACAGTTCCCTCTCACTGCCTTAGTTACTCCTGTGTCACTCTGACAAAGCCTAGGATAAACATTGAAAAGAAAGAGTGCTCATCTTGGAGACTGCTTGAAAAAAATTTTCAGACCTTTGAGAGAGAGAGAGAGAGAGAGAGAGAGAGAGAGAGACAGAGAGACAGAGAGAGAGAGACAGAGACAGAGAGAGAGAGAGAGAGAGAGAGAGAGAGAGAGAGAGAGAGAGAGAGAGAATTTGGAGGTGGAAGGTACCCTACATCACAGCAGCTGGTAGCAGTGAGACACTTTGTGACAACAGCTTGTTCCTTTTACCTCTTCTATTTCATTCAGATTCCCAACCTGTGAGATACTGCTACTCTTACTCACAGTGAGGCATGATCATACTTCTTTATTCAATACTCTGTAGAACATAACACACAGAGAGAGAAGGGGCATTCAGCCCTTAGGAATTTTTCAGTACAATAAAATGACAGTCAAATCTGACCATCGCACATATTAAAATGTAGGGAAGTAAATATCAAAATTACCTCCATTCCAAGGACATTCTATGACTTTATGAGAAAATCTTATTTAAAAAGAAATTGTTGTCTCAAGTAAAACTGCATCCTGCACCTGACGGCACACCACAGTTTATTCTCCTTTCTGTGCAGGCAGATGTCTTTTTATTCTCAAGCACTCCTCTCACCAACCTTACAAACTAAGAGCTTGTCGATTAGTGCTTATATTATAGATGTCAGAACAGAATTGGGATCAAATGCATAACTTCCTGTTTTATAGAATCTATCACTAATATAAACAGAGTGTTTGGTTGCCTCTGGTAGGCCCATTTGTATTAATGTGCCTTCCATCTTGGTAAACATTTTGGTGTTCTTCCTAGAGGAAGGTTGGTAGTAGAGATGCATGGGTTGATTCACTCTCAGCTGACCTCCTGAGAAATCCGAGATGCATCAGAGGTTCCTTTTAGCTCTCAGCTCTGGAGGCGGAATGTTCCAGATCTGCCAGTGCCATTTGTTCCACCTGTGGTGAGGACAGGCCTTGCTGACAGAATGTAGCAGAAACAGGAACTAAGGGTAAATGGTGGGTCCAGAGAGATTCAAGGGCCAGTCAGGGTCTTCTTTATACGTTACTCTCAAGCAGACTGATCAAAATACCATGAAAACCATGTTAAGTGCTACCAAGTATAAGGTACCCCCAAATTTATCTCTCTCTAATCTGGCTGGCCTGCTTTCCTCCCTGGCACCATTCCTAGCCTTCCCTTCCTTCCTTCCCTCCTTCCTTTCTTTCTATCTTTCTTTCTGGAGTGTATGAGTGTTTTCCCTGCATGTTTCTCCGTACACCGTGGACAAGAGTGACCACAGAGGCCAGAGAGGGCACTGGATTATCTGGATTAGAGCTGCAGTCTGTGAGCTGCCATGTGATTTCTGGGAATCAAATCAGGCCTTATGGAAGGGCGTCCCATGTGTTTAAGCACTGGACAATCTCTTTAGCACATAGGACCCATCTCTTGGGGATAGAACCACACTAGGCATCAAGCTACCCATGCATGAACCATTGGGGCACAAATAAACTATTCAGATTTCAGATCCATTGTCACTTTTAATCATTATATGAAATCTTAGAAGTAGCTAATATCATTATTTCCGGAATACATATTCAGAAACTGAGTTGCCCATTTCTTGTCCTGCTAAGAAGGAGCAGGGTTCCAAAGTAATGTCTGTGTTTCTTCAGGAGTGGCACAGTGAAAAGTCTCAGTTCAATGCAGTTCTCACTTCCTCTATTTTATTTCACTTGCAAAACTCAAAACACTGACTAGTACTATATACTCAAGCTCAAAAGGAAATTCAAATGGTGGATCAAAGCGTAGCACTGTAAACAAGGGTTTTGAAAAGTAATGTCTAGTTCTTTGTTTATAAAATTAAAAACACTCCAAAATCTTTCCATACAGATAACCTAAGAATTTCCTGATTATCACATGCTCTCATTTGGTGCTTAAATAAAAATTATCACTATGGTTAATAAAGAACATAAATTATTGAGCAATTACTATGAGTCTGCCAATATGTTAACACTGTTAAATGTGTTATCTCATTCAATCTTTAGAATATTTTAAAATATTGTGTGAAAATCACTCATCCCTCAGCTTTTGGAGAGCCAGGTCTTAGCTCAGGTCTCTCTGCCTCCTAATTTTGATCTCTGAGACACCTGACTCTGTACATGTGGGGTTTCTTTCCTGACTGATTCTGTCTTGTTTCAAATGTGGTTCCGTTAACTTTCATCCTGAGGATCTTGCATTCTTCCAGCTACTCTCTATTGAACTAATTTAGAGATTTACTCTAAATATTTCCCAGCAAGAGAATGCCATTTAAGTCAGAATAGATCTGAGAATTGGAAAGATTCTTTGGGTAACACTTTGGTCTTTAAAACACCAAGTGTGGATGAGTGCATTTTTTAGCCTCCACAGCTGGCTTAGCTGGGAACTCATGATAGCTCAAACTACAAGACAAATATCTCTGCTCCTTCCTGGGCAGGAGGGCAGCATCTGCTTGCTGATCAGCATGCCTGCACACACAGAAAAAAAAATATGTTTTGCTCTATTTTTCTTTTAATTCATCAGCCTATATGAAGCCTAAATGAAAAGACGGAAAATCAAAGGGCACTTACCAAAGAAAGAAAGCATGCCGAGCCAACTAAAAATCCCCCATATACTGTATGAGAAAGGCTTGGATGGAAATTGTCATAATCCATACTTCCATAAAAACCAAATAAAAAAGAGCACCACTGATGGCCAGCTCTGTATTTGAGATTTAATGGGTACCTTTCTCACTCTTCCCTCAGGTGTCTCATAGCAGAGCTGAGCCTTTTTAGCAGTTTACCTAATGAATGTTCTTCCTGAATTTTGTGTATCCCTAGTTTACTCTTTTCCTCCAAACTTTGTCTCAAATTCCAGAGCTTGGCTAATCTACTCTATGCTCTTTTGCTTCTCTGCAGGTATGCCTTGGAGAAGTGACTGTGAGTGACACAGAAATTAATACCTGTATTTTGCTCTTTCTTCTACCTTAGGAACATGCACAAGAGTCAGGGTCTGCCTCTACTATTATTTTTTTTTCCGTGTCTCCACATAGGATACCCACTTCTACCTCAGCTCATTTTTACTGATTGTAATCCTTGTTTGTGTTCCATGGGCTGTCTACTCTTTTGTCTGTCTACAAATAAATGGCATGCTTCAAACATTATCTGTTGTCTTCCCCACTGTTCCGGGCTGTTGCCATATTTTTGCACATATACTAAACTCTCTAAATATGAAAAGAATAAGCCTTCTAATTTTGTATTCACTGACAGCTTGTCAGATGCTGTGTGTGTTCTGACCTGCACACTCTGTATTGTAAAATGGTGGTTCTATATCATCTGTTATTGTGAAGGATGATGGATATCAAGAGTTTTGCTTACTTCACAGCAAAAAATAAATACTTGAATAATAGCAGTTGTAGCAGCATCTTTTAAAAAGTATTTGGAAACTTGCTTCCTGATAATCCTTAGCATGCCAGAACCACACAAACAATCCCACAAGGCAACAGAAATGAAAGGGAATTAATATAACATGAAAAGCAGCCTCTGAAAATACTCCCCCACCTTTTTATTTTCCCAGCTATACTATAAGCCATTTTATCCAAATTTACATCGTCAAGCTGAAACAAACGAAAGCTCAGAGAAGCAAACCAACATGGGATTGACCGTACAAATAAAAAGGGTGATTCTATGAACTTTTATTTGAATCTGGGACTCCAATGAATCCATCCACCCCCTCCTGCACTTTCTTGCATGAACTGGATCAGAGAAGCAGACTTCTTCATTTGTTAGCTATCGAAGATATTTTGGGGTGACACTGTCAGTTCGCATGAGTGTTTCCGCCTACATTTGAGGCTAATTTATGCACTGGTACTTGTAGCCACATTGTTCTTCAGTTGGAATGCAAATTGACCGAGGACAGCAGCCAGAAACAAGACTTTCTTTAGCAGTTCATGCTATGGTTCGTCACATTTTCAGCCTCCTCTGGGTGTTCACATAGGGGCGGATGAGCATTTTATTTAATATTTTGAAGAAGACAGTTGCTATTCCTGCAGCCTTACAGGATTATAGTATAGTGATGGGTAATGAGGACTTTACCTAATTTTGTACCAAATAGAAATGACTAAAGTTATATATTTAAGACACTGAAGTATGTAAGACTTATCCATAGAAGTAACAATTTTGGCAAAAAAAAATTAGTAGGAATATCAGTTTCAAACTGCAGAGAAATCACTGCTATGGACCTCATGAGGAATGGCCGTCACATAATCACAAATCTGTTTGTTCCACTAAAATAAAAAGGGCAGAGAGACACCATTCTCACTAATGTCTTGAATTTTGCCTCTTAACGTCCATTGTTTGTATTTTTCCAAAATGTCTTCTGAAGAGTGACTTCTTTTTCTTATTCTGGAAAGGATACAGCAAATGATTGGAATTTATTACTTTAGGATGCCATTTCTTCAAGAGAACAACCCAAGTAAGGTACAAATCTGCTCATACTTGTTGTTAGTAAAAAGTAAGCGAACTTTTCTTTAGGAAAAGTCTACTAAAAGTTTCAGAAATTGACTAAGAAGAGAAACAAATTAAAATTTTGTTTGGATTTTTATAATCATCTTTTATTATTGTTATTGCATGTGTGATGTATTATATGTGGGTAAGCATACCAAAGCATAATTGTAGAGGTTAATGAACATATCTATGGAGCCAATTACTCTTTTTCCATGTTTTCATGTGTTCGTAGAATCAAACACAAGTCATTGGGCTTGTGGTACTTTTAATCTCTGAACTATCTTTCAGTACTTTCTCTTTCTTTCTTATTTTTTTAATATGAAACTCGTTTTGATAAGGAAAATATAAAATGGATTCAGATTAGCAACATATCAGAAGCGAAGTTCTACTTCTTGGTGCAATGAGACTCTTACCTATTTTAAACTGAATTCATCTAAGAGGAAGGAACCTCAGTTTAAAAAATTAGCTCCATGAGATCAAGCAGTAGGCAAGCCAGTTTGGCCTTCTCTTAGTTAGTGATTAATGAGGTAGGGTCCAGCCCATTGTGGGTGGTACAATCCCTAGGCTGGTTGTACTGAGTTCTATAACAAAGCCAGATGAACAAGCCTTGGGGAGCAAGCCAATAAGCAGCATTCTCCATGGCCTCTGGACCAGCTCTAGACTCCAGGTTCCTGTTCTATGTGAGTTCTTGCCCTTAATGCTTTTGATGATCAAAGCAACAGAAATTTAAGTAAATTTTAATTAAACTTTAATTTAAACAACAACAATCTTAGGAACTTACTCCAAGAAGAACTAAGGAAGATAAAGATGTCACCATTGCTTTCCATCAGTAGAATCTATGGTAATGGGTTCTGACTTCCTGCTACAGATCCACTAGGAAAGTATTTATTGCTCTCAATGGCTTTAGGGACACAAAGATATGTCATCCAGAAACAGTTTCTACTCCTGTAGTCAGGCTCTACAATGCTGTTTACTTTGAACACATTATGTCATGTCTCTGGTATGTAGTTTTCTTGTCTATGTAATAAAAGAAACAAAGTAAAATGATCAAAGCTTGCTTCTACCTTTCATTATGAGTGATCATGCATGGATTTTACTGAAGATTTACCTTTCAGTTATTGAAAATGACAATCATCTCTGCAAGAATATTAAACACGTACATGCTTAATATCAAACACAATGAAAGGACGTGTGAGACAAAAAGAGTCATTTCCCTTTCATTAACAATTCTTCATCCTATCCTTTAATCTAAGACCTTTCCCTTGTCATATAAGAAGCCAAGATACAAGAATATGAAAAAGGAATGTTTTTGTTTCAGAATAATAGTCACCTTAGAGTATTAGTTAGAGTACTATAGAGGAATAGAACCTACAGAATGAATATATATTTAAGGGCATTCTATTAGATTGACATACACATGTTCAAATAATGGCTGTCTGCATACTGGAGAGGCTTGGAATCTAGAAGCTACTCCTTCTACAAAGCTTCACGCTCCATTAGTCTCAGACTGGTGATGAAGCCTTGGATGGTTTCTGAAGATTTGGGGCTATTTAGTTTATATTGGAAGGCTAAGAATGCCTCTTAAAGTATGATGGCAGCCATAGTGGCAATGTAGTATATGTACATCAAGGAGCAAGGTGGTCAGATAAAAACAGCATTGTTTCTCCTCTGACCTTTTCATATTCAAGCTGCTTCCAGAAGGTGCTCCCCGTACAGGGAAAAAGTCTCCCCTATCTCTTAATCCAGTCAAGGAAATGACCTCATACACCCACCCAGAGGCATGTCACTTAGTGGATCCAAGATTTACTCTATTTGATAAGAAAGCTTAGTCATCACAAAACTGATTAGGCAACAATGAGACAGTGTTATAGCACATTTACTATTATTGTTTTGTGAAATTGTTATGAGGTGTGTGTGTGTGTGTGTGTGTGTACAGAGGAAGAAAGAGAGAGACAGAGAGACAAATAGAGACAGATAGACAGAGAGAAAGAGAGAGAGAGAAAGAGAGAGAGAGAGAGAGAGAGAGAGAGAGAGAGAGAGAGAGAGAGAGAGAGAGATGTATGTGCATGCAGAGAAAGAGGGCTTTGGGATGCTCTATCGCTCCATGCCTTATTCCTTTGAGTCAGAGTCTCTTCCTGAAAATGGAGTGTAAATTTTGGGGAGAGGGGTTGTTGTTCCTGTTTATTTGTCTTATTCATTCACTTATTTATTTATTTACTAAAGTAGGTAGCCTACATGCCCCTAAAATCCTATCTCTGTCTGAACTATGATTACATGACTGCATAAACCCACACCTAGCTTCACATATGGGAAAGGAGACCCCAATTCTGTTCCTCTTATTTGGACACCTAGCACTTTAAATTATTATGCCATCTCTCCAGCGCCTTTGCATATCTTTTTTCCCCAGTGCCTCCGGTAGCCCAAACTGCCATTGGACTTGCTAAGTATCCCAGGATGAGATAATGGCCTTCCTTGAGCTCTCTGATTCCCCTTCTATCTATAAAGTTCTAGCATTATAAGTATGAGACACTTTGTCTGGCTTGATCTTTTATTCTAACGTTTAGTAGTCCATTTTTAAAGTGTTTTGTTTATTGATTGACATGATTTGTGGGAAATCACTATGCATATAAACATTTAGATCTCTTCAGAGGAATTGAAAGAGTCTAGAATCCTGAGCCTAAGGATAACAAGAGTGTTGCCAATTAGCTCTTCCAGCTAAAGAGAAAGGATTCTGACATTTACCTACACCAAATATCTTTTAAACTTCTTTTTAATGAATTAAATGTAGTGATTGGCAATCATATTATTTTAAGCTTATTAAATGAAGTTTTTGTAATTTGACATAACACCATAATATAATGTTGTTTGAGGATTTATGTTTCCTGCCTGGAATATAAATGGTTCTCCTGTTAGGTAACAACAAGAAATAGCCCCCACTGAGTCTCCAGTCCACTGACATTATGTCTAGGGGTGAACTTACAGGGGAGTGAAGGCTCCTCATCTTGATGAAATTTCCTCTCTGATGACTGTGGGGAGTTGAGACGTGTAACCTGGACTCTGTAGAGCTGAATCCCAAAAGTACAAGAAAACGGCTTGCACAAAATGTTACACATATGGGACGGAGTAAACATTGCTATAAAAATCCCATCCAAACCACAAACACAGGCAGCTGAGGCAGCCTACTGAGAATAAAAGGAACAATGAGATGGGCTCTACTGTCATTCCAAACCTCCGGATCACACTCCTGTGGATGCCTTTGTCTGTTTCCTGCATGAAATCAGTTTTAACCCTTGTCACACAGAAAATTGAGTTGGAGACCTTTTATTGAATAGTTCCTTTCCACGCAGCTCAAGGCTATTAGAGGAACACAAGATAGCCTTCTCAGGTTTGAAGAACTCTGGTTCAGGTTTTGGCTTCTATGGCTTCGTAGCTATGCAACATTTGGCACAGTTCCTTTACCAGCTTGAAATTCAATGTTTGGGTCTAAAAATGGGAATAAGCTAATTAGAACTCCCTCATCTTCTTCACTTATTTTCTTGCAAAAGAGTGAAACCATTTATGAAATATTCTTGGTAAGCTATGAAGCAGAATTTGAATATTAATTGGTAAAGGAAGATCATCTCCTTTAAAATAATGGCAAGGTCTTACGCTTCAGTTTCTGTTTTGTGGGTCTTTACTAGTCCTTTGAGAATTTCATACAATGTATTTTGATTGTATCATCCATTTTTTCACTCCTCTCATATCCATCCCCTTTTCCTAACTATCTCAGCTGTATCCTTTTTCTCTAGTTTTCATCTATCACTCCAATATGTGGGCTGCCTTTATACTCTTGGCTGTGCAGCCTTCATAAGAAGAAAGTCAACGTACCAGAAACAACAGCGTTAAAGAAAGATGACTTTGTCTGTCCCAGCATCTACTCATTGTCAGTCATTCCCCTCTTCATTTTGTAATTCTTTCTAGCTTGCATAAGTACAGATCTTATACATGCTATTCCAATTCCTACGAATTTATATATGCAACTGTTCTCTTGTGTCAAGAAAATGCTATTTCCTTGCATTAATTTTTCTTTCAGCCTCTGGGAATATTTACTTTTATGAGCAATTATGTTGGTGGCTCAAAGTTGGTGTGAATCAGTAAACTTTAAATACTAGGCTTAGATTAACAGTGGAGGAGAATGGGTTAATTGAGAGAGAGAATTCTGAAGAACCTAAACTAGAAGCATGAATATCATGTTAGGGGCAGAAGAAATCTTGAACCCCACTTCCAGTCATATGGATTTGTCTTTTATGCGAACAGCAAACCTTGTCTGAGATTCTGCTTTGATAGTGGGGATGGTGATCAGAGTGACAAAGATTAATGATGTTACAGTCGGTAAGACAATAGCTTGACAATTATTAAGTCAGCCAGAGATTTCATTTACCAAGGCATGGAAAAAAATCATTGGCAGAGAAGCAAAGAATACAAGTATCTAGCAAAAGGTTGTGTTTTCTGTGATCAACATGGTCACTACATGGCCAAATGAACATCGTATTTTTTTTTTAATTTAAGAAACAGAAGTAGGTAAGTCTGCTGAGCTCTTGAATAAGGACTTTCTTGTTCTCCTACATAAAGACCACAAAGAAAGCGTTTCACCAGTTGCAGCTAGTGAGCAGACTGAGCCACATGAGGGTATTCCAGGGGATTGCAGATGTGAAATAGCTCTACCTACATATTTTAAGTCATCTCTACCCTACATTACTTGTACATAGCACAATGCACACTTCTCTGAGGTAGATGATATAACACTGTGTTTACTGAATGTAGAAAACAAAGCGTGACCATGTTCAGTACAAATGAGATTTTTAAAAAATGTTTGTGGCTGACATTCGGTTGGACTAATGCTTACAGTAACCAGAGACATGGAAGGCTGCTGAGATAATATATGATCCACTGATATATATTATATATATTGGGGTCTGACTCCAAAACTGCAATATTTGGCCATAGAAATCAATTCAGTTGTTACAGAACCAAAACAAAAGAAATAATTATGATTAAAAATGGCTTATCTCCTTTAGGAGATAGCTTGACTCCATATGCATGGTCAAAATTTATTAAAAAAAGATATTTTGTGCATAGCCTGTATAGCATAGTATCATGTGAGTTACAATCACAGAGATGAAAAGACAGAAAGAAAATAGCAGAAGAGGTCAGATAACCTTGGAATTAATGAAGAACATGCCTAATCAGTGACTGCATAGAAATGATTACAAAATCTTCAGATTTTTCCACTATGAGAAATACTAGTGAGCAAATAAGTGAAATGTAGCAAGATAGAAACTGTTAATGACTAATTTAATTATTTTACGTGAAATGGTAGTGCCTAAAAATGTTCAAAAGAGGAACTAGCAACCACTAGAGATTTCTAAATATTTACTTTTGAGAGAGACTTGAGTAAGTTATCAGAAAATGAAAGCCTTGTTTTCATTTGGGGAAGTTAGTATGCCCTTCTACTGATGAAAGAGAAAATGGTAACAGACTATGCCCTAGTCCTATGACTGAAAACAGAAAACACAGTACCATTGTATAGAACTAGTAATATCTGACACTAGAGTTCTTACTGTGTGTATAAAAGAGAGGGAGATAATTAAACAAGGCAATGCGTTCTAGTTGGTACAGAATCTCAACATATACTTCTTCTATAAACCTCAGCTATTTAATTGCAAGTTAATATTGAACTTTAGCCCTTATCCCTCCCTGATATCTTCACTAGTTTCAGCTTAGTCATTATGGATCACAATTAGCTCACTTCTAGTTACAAAACCATACACTATGTGTGTGAATAAGTAAATAAATTCAAGTTAGATTCTGTTGTTAAATTCTTTTCTCTGATTGGCATTGGTTATTTATTTGTATCTGTATTGCCTGACACAGAGTTTGATTTCATAACTTCATTAAAGCAATTAACCCACTGCCCTTCCACAGGAGTGGATTTGCAATCTACACTTCCTCTTGTTTTACAAGGTTGAACATTCTGGGATTATGTCAATCATCACATAAGATCTGGAGCAGCTTCAGTTCTCAGAGCATCAACAGCAGGATCTCTTGGAAATACTAAGAAGGGCAAATCATTGTCCTTACCTACAGTGGCTTACTATTAACTTGTATTAAGTGTACTACCCAGTAAATTGTACTCAACAAGCATCCAAATGACATCATTGGAGACTGGATTTGGAAATGTGCTCTGCCACAGGATCTTGATCCTAATTCTTGGAATGGGAATATCAGAGGATTCTTGGATACACTTTGATTATTAAACAGAGATAAGAATCATGACATCATAATTTTTTTTCTCTAGTGTTCTTTAAAAGTCTTTTCAACTTAAAAACAAAATGTGAATTACAATAACCAGATAACTTTAATTACTCCGGGGAGATGAGGAGAAGTGTTTTCTCTGTTTCCTAAGAATAAGACAGGATATTTTCTCACTAAACAAGAACTTCTTCACTCCCTGTTACAAAGAGAGAGATGAAGATTTCTTTTTTACAAGAAGTTCTTAGGCAGATCCAATTCTGGATAATAACCACTCGCCTATACCAATTCTAAAGGTGATAAAATAGTTTCTTGGAAGCTTAGATAAGACAAGTGGGAGACAAATAAAATACTGAAGAAACTCTTTCCCTTAAAGTTGGCTCTGCTCTTCTGTTCAAGCTATTTAACCTACTGTATTTCTTTACGCGAGTGAAAAATAGAGATATAATTTTTATTTTGTCAAAAAGAACATAAATTATAAATATTAAATGGAAATTTTGAAACAGAAAACACCCTATCTAATTTTTTTTCACACAGAGGTGCAAATGTTATACTATTTAGATCCTACTTTTGCAAAATCCACTCTCTCAAGTCTTCAGGGGCTTTGCAAATATGAGATTATATTGATTAACTTGGAAAAGTTATTATTAAGAGAAACGATAAAGATAGATAATTAACTCTAATATGAGAACATTTTAACATCATATAATGTCTAAAGACATTCTGTTTTTAGGAACAATTGCTTTACTTTAAAATATTTAAATAAATAAAATATTGTTTATAATCAAAATGAAAGAGAATATGGTAAAAGCATGAAACTTCATCAACAAAAATCTAGACAAATTATGTCTTCAGACAGCTGAGAACTTAATTTTATGAATTGCAATATACATTGTCAAATCTTTCTGTGTATAAGAGAGAGCTGAGATTGTTGTACCATTAATTATTAAACTAATATATTAATATGTTGCCCATAACTGCCAGATATAAAACAATATCCACTTGTTATCTCACGGTCCTGTAGGTCTCAAGTATACACAAGCTGAGTTAGATTTTCTACTCATGGTCTAACAAATTTAAAATCAGGGTGTTAATGACACTGAATGTTTCTTTTTAAAATGAAAATTTCATAATTATTGTTTCAATTATTATTATTATTTCTGTCTTTATCTCTGCCTTCACCAACTACTCCTGTATTTTTCTTACTGTTTCTCAAATTCATGAATTCTTTGATTATTATTGTTACATACACACACACACATACATACATACACCTATATATAGAAACAACCTACTGAGTCTATTTATTGTTGCTCAAATGTGTGCCATTGCAGAATGGGAATAAAGACTGTAAGAGCCAGAGAACTTGGATTCCTGCTGTATGATAGTGTCTTCTATATTGATGGAGGAAGCTGCATTCATAAAATCCCTACAACAAGATTGCCTAAACAAGACATGCACAGTGGCAATAGATTTTTATTGAAGCATTTGGGGAAGAATTCACATACAAGTTTGTATTTCCAGCAGCTCTCAGAATAAGGACTCTGATTCCTTGCTGATACTTAGCATTGAACTATTGCTTATGTTAAGACTAACGTTCCTTGGAAAATGCCTTTCCATCTTCAGTGCAAACAAGCATGCATCTGACTTGCGCTTGCCTGAAACATCATTGCTGTAATTTTGCAGTCTTAGCACCTCTATTGAATCAATCAAGCTCTAGGCTATGGTCCTATTCTATAGAAGAATTTGAAAAACAATGATGGGTTCACAGAAGGAAAGGACAACAAACAATGAGAGACAGATAAGAAGGAAGACAGAGTTTTTGAGAACTGTGTCTGTGGCTATCAAGTCCTGACACTTTAGTTCTCTCTTTTTGCTTTCAGGCAGTCATGGCTAGAAGGGTGTTCCCTTCTTCTATCCTAGACTATATGACACTTCTAGTTGGCTTGACAGCCATATATGCAAAAATATTCATGAAAGCCAAGACATTATCGTTCCTAGGACTGTTTGCCATTTTATCTTATTGCTAATCATAGCTTTAATCTATGAATCTTGTCCATGCTGAAGTTCTGGGGTTGAGAATAAACGATAGATGATTTGTGGGATAATAAAAATTCTCCTAAAATGCCACACCCCATCCTACTCAAATCCCCAAAGTATTTTCGATATAAGGTCGCTTCTAAATAATAGCTAGTATCAAAAATATTTTTCATAAGTGGGGGAAATCGTTTGGGTTTCTTTTCCTTGTAAGTCACAAAAAAATTGCTATGTATGTATAAATATCCAAATGAGTCCTTATTAATTCTTAGAGCTCTCAAACAATCAAATAGAAATGTCAGGTTGTACTTGGAGAGGTACAGAGCAAAAGCTACTGGGCTGAAGTTTAAAAAAGATGGACTTTTTGCTGCTCCCAGATTCACTATTCTGGGCTATGAGCTCATTCCAACATTACCAAGTCCTAGAATTCATCACCTTCCAAATGCTAAAGTAAAATTGGGGAAATGTCATCAAGTTGTTAACCATTATTATCTATTAAAGTAGCACTACTGAAGACAGGAAAATCACCTAATAAAGCCAGGCTTTCTTCTTTTTATCACCTAGAACTGTCAAGACTCCGATAAATTATAATGGACCCAACATAAAACCAATGACCTGCATATTCTCCATTGAAAATCCCTCTTATCTCAGCAAGTAACCAACAGCAGACATGTCAATTAGGATGGGAGAATGTCAAGGTTAAATGTTTCTCAAAGCTTCTCATGTCTACCTTTCAAGTTCAAACCATTTCAAGTGTCTGTTTAGTGACTCTTTTGCAAATACACTTTTCTATTTCTAAGGGTAAAAAACCATGAATTTTACAGAGTTCTAATACAGATTAGAGTTTTGTTATGATACTTGGATTAATATCTTCTCAAAAGAAGAAAAGAAATTGAAAGAAAATAAAACATTAGAGACACTCCCAAGTGGTTCTATGAAGCTTTCTTGACAAATTTCAGTTTTTGCAGTCAGAACTATAGATAGCACCCTCTCATTTACATTAGAGTGAAAGTCATATATAAGATATACTATACTGAAAATATCTAGACTAAGATAACTTATGAATAAGTCAAAGAGCGTTGATAAACTCACATCTGACCCTGGACTTAGACCGAGGCAGGGGTGACCTTGAGCCAAGGGTTACTCTAGGCTACCAAGTGAACCTCATCTTCAAAAACAAAAAGGATTTTTAATGCTACTGTGAGATCTAGTTTGCAGATTGTGTAACTGTGAATTTAATATCAAATAAAACAGACAGAGCATCTTCTCAGAAGGAATATACAGTTAATATATATTCAGAGAAGCAAAGAGGATTAAGTAAAAAATCATAGTACAGTTTTCTCTTGGGAAAAAATATAGTTATACTAGCTATAAATCAAACAAATTGGAGATGGTATTGAGGGTTAGGTATACTAGTGATGGCTTCCTAAACAATATAACATCAAAACTATATTCAGAATGATAAGAAAAAATTGATTAGGCTAAGTGGTGATACAAAATGCTCAGAATTCATGAAGCACGGCATTGGAAGAGATCCAGCCAGGACAGTCTCTCCATCCCTGCCTCAGAAGATTCTTATCCACAAATCTCTCTTACATGATTGATAAATAAATAAACAAAAACAAAGCAAAGGCATGGCTCCAATATTTCTACAAGACAGCATAAGCAGATATCCCTTTCCATCAATAGTGACTGGATTCCTGTAAGCAGAGCTGTTAAAACAAATGTAAGTGCAAATAGTGTGCTCTATGACATGATAAAGAGCATATTTGATATTCCATGTTTTCTGTTTTCAGTAAAGTTTTCCAGTAGGTATGGAATGGGACATAGAATTGAGAAAGACAACAATTAGCAGAAATGATCATAAAGACATTTCTTTATGCAATGAGAGGTGCTTGTTTCCAAAGCTAAGTAATCTTGAGAGATTAATGAAGGTTTATTTCTTGAACAAATTTTTTTTTATTTATTGAAGATTTCTGCCTCCTCCCCGCCACCGCTTCCCATTTCCCTCCCCCGGTCAAGTCCCCCTCCCTCGTCAGCCCAAAGAGCAATCAGGGTTCCCTGACCTGTGGGAAGTCCAAGGACCACCCACCTCCATCCAGGTCTAGTAAGGTGAACATCCAAACTGCCTAGGCTCCCACAAAGCCAGTATGTGCAGTAGGATCAAAAACCCACTGCCATTGTTCTTGAGTTTTCAGTAGTCCTCATTGTCAGCTATGTTAAGCGAGTCCGGTTTTATCCCATGATTTTTCAGACCCAGGCCAGCTGGCCTTGGTGAGTTCCCGATAGAACATCCCCATTGTCTCAGTGTGTGGGTGCGCCCCTCGCGGTCCTGAATTCTTTGCTCGTGCTCTCTCTCCTTCTGCTCCTGATTTGGACCTTGAGATTTCAGTCCGGTGCTCCATTGTAGAGAAGTCGACCAATGGAATCGAATAGAAAACCCTGACTCTAACCCACAAATGTATGAACACCTGATTTTCGATAAAGGAGCTAAAAGTATACAATGGAAAAAAGAGAGCATCTTCAACAAATTGTGCTGGCAAAACTGGATGTAAATCTGTAGGAGAGTGAAAATAGATCCATATCTATCACCATGCACAAAACTCAAGTCCAAATGGATTAAAGATCTCAATATCAGTCTGAACACACTGAACCTGATAGAAGAGAAAGTGGGAAGTACTCTACAGCACATGGGCACAGGAGACCACTTCCTATGTATAACCCAGCAGCACAGACACTAAGGGCATCATTGAATAAATGGGACCTCCTGAGACTGAGAAGCGTCTGTAAAGCAAAAGACACTGTCACTAAGACAAAAAGGCAACCCACTGACTGGGAGAAGATCTTCACCAACCCCACAACTGACAAAGGTCTGATATCCAAACTATATAAAGAACTCAAGAAACTAGACCGTAAAAGGCTAATCAACCCAATTATAAAATGGGGCATTGAGCTGAACAGAGAATTCTCAACAGAAGAAGTTCAAATGGCCAAAAGACACTTAAGATCATGCTCAACTTCCTTAGCGATCAGGGAAATGCAAATCAAGACAACGTTAAGATACCATCTTACACCTGTCAGAATGGCTAAAATAAAAAAAAAAACGGCAATGATAGCCTTTGCTGGAGAGGTTGTGGAGAAAGGGGTACACTCATCCATTGCTGGTGGTAATGCAAACTTGTGCAACCACTTTGGAAAGCAGTGTGACGATTTCTCAGGAAATTCAGAAATTTTAACTGTGGATCTCAGAAGAGAAAAGAACCCATTCGTTATGTATTGGTCATTGACTTCATCGTTCGGTATTGGCCATTGACTGCCTTAGGCTGGCAGCATTGGCCCACTAACAATTTAACTTTGGCTGCAGTGTTGTGAGTTCCCCTAAGAGAGAGCTTGGATAATCTGTTAGAGGCAGAATAACAGTTGTTTTATAAAAAATAAAAGTTACATGCTCATAAGATCAGGTACTATTATGCAAACATCAAGCATTTCTTCCTTTATTTTCCTATTTTTTTATTTTTTTATTAATTTTTTTAATCAAAAATTTCTGCCTCCTCTCTGCCTCCCCTTTCCCTCCCCCTCCCCCCACTCCTCACATCCTACTCCTCTCCCCCTCCCTCTCCAGTCCAAAGAGCAGTCAGTGTTCCCAGCGCTCTGGGCAGTCCAAGGTCCTCCCTCCTACATCCAGGTCTAGGAAGGTGAGCATCCAAACCGGCTAGGCTCCCACAAAGCCAGTACATGCAGTGGAAGAAAACTCTATTCCTAACTATTTTTAAAATTTTCTCATTCAAATTTTTTCTCAAGTAGCTAAGAAATGGCTTATATTTGATGATAAAAAAGTTTTGACAGATAATTCAGATTCAAGGCTTGGTAGAAAATAAACATGCATTAAAGAGTTTAATTTATACATGGAGAAAATCTGCCCAGTTCATGTATGGGGGTGGCGGGTCTATTATACAGGGACAAAAATAGCATCAGAAGAAATGCAGAAACCAGGCACATGGGGTTACATAGCACACTTTATAGATTTTGTCTTTAATGACAATCCAACAGTCTAACATAATCAGCAGTTAGATAGCCCCCCACAAGCTTACTAGCTTTTGTCCCGAGTAGTCCCGTGAAGCATGCTTGGCAGCCTAAGCAGTTGCTGAGATTGAATGAAAGATGAATGTGATTGCCACACAAGCCATGCAGAGACTTCCTTGAAAACAAAACTCCGAGCTAAACAAAGCCACCACAGTGCTTATGAAGGCACCTCCTGGGCAGCCACTCCTGACCACAGTTCACCAAGCGCCAAGCTGGACAAGTTTATCTCTTATTTTCAATGCAACAGTATTTATCTTAGAAGGTATATGGCCTGTAGTTTCCTTTTCCAACTTGTTAGAGTTCCCCTCCATGATCTGTGTCTGGGTATTCCACAGTCACAGAACCCTTACATTTATCACCATAAATATTTTTAGTGAAACCAGTAATGCTGAGCTTTATGAAGAGGCGAGATTCAGAAAAGCCTTTACTACAACCCTGCAGAAATCCCTCCTCTATTCTACTTGTGTGGACTTAAATAAGAAGTTTCTTGCTCATGGGTTCTAGTCTCACCCCTCTCTTTACTACTTGGTTTTGATTTATTCACAGAGCAGCTTCTCCTCAGTTTGGGAAACTAGACTCAGTCTGGAAAGCAATTAAGAAATTATGGAATGTTCTAATCTTCTGTCCGAGCTCTGTTCTAAAAAATATCCCCCCTTCCGGATTCCTTCTATTTCTCTATATCTGTACTACTCGTGTATATTGGTTTCCTCCCTGCTCTATAATAATAAAGAAATGATATGGATGATTCACATACGTATCCTACATATTCAGAAAAACTATCTGGCACAGAATAAGAAGTCAATGTTTATGGTAGAATAAGTAGTGAATGTTGCTATAAAAATATTGGTTGCTTAATCATCCTGGCTCAGTGAAACACTTAGGGCTAAACACCATCTCTACCACACCATAATGAGGAGTTATTTATGCTCTTACCCACAGTTATTCTCTTTTTCATTTTTCTTTGTAAATAAACCTTGTTTAGTTTGTAACAAAGGAGAGCCAAAGGCCAAATTCTGTGATGATTTTAGCTCCACAGGGGAAAAGTAAAAATGGGCTGTCTTCAGAATTGCTGAAAAGATGTCAAACCCATTTGCTACTTCACAAATCATAGCAAAGGGTAATTGGATTTCATTTCTCCTAAAACAAGGTGACACAAAGGAAGATGGACTTGCTTTCCAAAGAAGGGTATTTCATAGTCAAATACCTAAGGACGGGTCCTTAGTAAGTCACTGTCAGATGAAGGATCATAATATCAAGGTCAGTTATAGAAGAGGGCTTGGAGAAACTTCATGGTCAGCCTGCACAAAAGGACACACTGGGACAAAGTAAATAAATAAACAATCAAACTATCTGCATCCGCTGGCTTACTTTAAGCATAAACACAGAGAAAACAAAACAGATCTCTGTTTTAATGTGATGCATGATCTGTATAATGTAATTAAAGACAAGAGTCTCACAGGCTAAAAAGAAATATACATATTCTTCAGAGAATATACAAAATATTCAGAGATTGCTTTTCGTGATTTTCTACCAATGAAACTAAATACTTAGTGGCACCTCAAATAAGTTTCCTATGCCTTCTTATTTCCTAGCAATCCACTATGACAGAGAGAACCTATACAAATTACTATGGTCATAACTAGTTAAACATCTAAGTTATTCTTAAGAGAATGGTCATTCTAACCTACAAAGAGTATCTACCCGAATACAAATAGCTGCCACCTCAGTGAAAGATATACACTTAAAAATTGTGTAACAGTTAATAATAATAATTTTCTTGCTGGTAATAATAATAATAATAATAGATAGATGGATAGATATATAGATGATAGATAGATAGATAGATAGATAGATAGATAGATAGATAGATAGATAGATAGACAATAGATTTTTTATTATAAAAGGATAACCATGCTATAATCCACAGACCCAGAGAGGCTAGGTAATTAGGAGGGCTCAAGCAGTACACTCTGATCTCCCCAGGAAGACGAAGTAGAAGAGACTTCATGGGTGAACTGGAGGCAGATAGGGATGACAACATGAGGGATCAGTTTTGGGTGGGATTAAGAGAAGAGTAATAAAAAAGACAACTGGAAAGGGGTCATTTGAGGGTCAGTTAGCTGGTGCAAGGGAAACTCGCAGGAATCTACAAGTATGACCTCACCTAAAGACTCCTAGCGAAAGGGGCTAGGTAGCTTGAACTGGCCATTTCCTGTGACCAGGCAAATGTGGAACTCAGACAACAGCCTAACCACAAAATCTTTGACTTACAGTCTGTCCTGCTTGTGAGTTTTGCTGTGGTAAGGGTAACACAGAGACTGTGGGAGTGGTGGACTGGTCCAGCCTGAGGCCATTCCACAAGAGTGATGCCACCCCTGACCCTGGCTACAGTGCAAGGACACAGAGGCTGGATTGCCCAGAGATAGAGGCTAGAACCAAACTGGGGGTAGAGAGAAGGTCAGTGTAATGGGAAGAAACTGGAAAACAGCTGAGAAAAAAATGTTAGTGTAAAGCTTCCTGATGATACTCTGCTGTATTCATACATAGGTGCCGCGCCCAGTAGTCTTCAGGGTGGCTTCATCCAGCAACTGGTGGAAACAGATGCAGAGAACCACAGTCAAACATTAGGTCTAACTTGGGGAATCCTACTAAAGAGAGGGAGGAAGGATTTTAGGAGCCAAAAGGGTGAGTGACATCACAAGAAAACCCATAGAATCAACTCACCTGGGCTCGTAAGAGCTCACAGAGACTGAACCCGTAACTAAGGAGCCTGTGCAGGTCTGACCTAGGCTCTCTGCATATACGTGCCAGCTGTGCAACTTGGTCTTATTGTGGGAATCTTAAAAGTGTTATCAGGAGCTGTCTTTGACTCTTTGGCTAACTTTTGGGATTTCTGTCTTGTCCATCCTTAATACAAGGGCAGGTGTTTAGTATTCCTGAACTTGATATGCCATGTTTTGTTGTTCTCCATGCTCCCATGCCTGCCCCTTTCTGAAAAGAAAAAGAGGAGGAGTGGACAAGAAGGGAGGTAGAGCAGAGGTGGGGAGTCAGGGGGAAGGACTGGTATGGGAGGGAAGAGGGGAAACATAATAAAAAGGAAAAGAAAAGGACATGACTGTTTCTAGGTATGGTGGAGGAGAGTTAATTATAGATATGTGGGAAAGCATAGGTAGCAGCAGGGATATCTGGGAGACTCAAGAGTGGCCAAGACTAAACTCAGCTTGGCCATGAGGGAGAAGGAAAGGGCAAAGGAGAGGGTTGAGAGGAGAACAATGAGCAAGAGCCAAGAGACGCAAAGGTACGAAGAAAGAGACAACCAAAAGGGTTGAATTACATAGGGAAGAACATGTCAAGCCACTAGGCTGGAGAGTTCAAGGCAGAGGTTGTGTATGCCAGGCAGGAGGGGCCCTGTGAGAGGTAAGGACTGAGGGATCATAGGAGAACCTGGTGGCCATGTGTGCTTTGATGTATAATATAGGTACCTCAGCCATTTGTCTCAGGTTTAAACCTAATAGAGGGAACCTCAATTTAAAATTTTTTGATGAATATTCTAGATCATATTGCCCTGTATCATGCCCGTGAAGAACTGTCTTCATTGCTAATTGATGCAGCAAGGCTCAGTCCACTATGAGCGGTGCTCTCCCTAGACTGGTGATTCTGGGCTGTATAACCACAGAATAAATCAAAGAACTTACCTGCAAACAGCCTTCCTCCGTGTTTGTTCTTCCAAGTTCCTTCTTTGAGTTCCTGCCCTGACTTCCCTCGGTGATGGATTATAACCTGGAAACTCAACCAAAATAAACCCTTTCCTTTCCAGGTTGGTTTTGGTCAATGTTTTATCACAACTATAGTAATCACACTATAAGATAGAGTCAGCGATGGTAGTTCAATAGGTAAAGTACTTGTCGTACAAGCATGTGGACCTAAGTTCAGATCCAGAGCACCTACAAAAAAACCCTGCAATTTTAGTACTCACAGGGGATATTTGGAATTTCTGGGGCAAGTTGGATAGATAGATGAGACAGACCTGGAAGGTAATGAGTTTAGATAAATAAAGCAATTAATGACAAAGAAAGTCACAAGACATCAACCTGTACATGCATGTATACATGTGTGTGGTCATCTGCTCACATGTGTACCTCCACACATTAGACAACACAGGCATTCCCAACACACACATATATTTGCAAGAATAAGAAAGCAAAAATTCTTTAAAGTCTCAAACGGAATGTCAGATGGTATGTTATTAGATCATTAGCTCTGTCGATCTGAAAGAAAAGAGCTCAGAAATACACCACGTGTCATTATTTTATCCTGGAGACGTTTTCCAGATTCATATGCCAAAAGCAATTACCACATTCCTGATTACAAATTAGACTGGCACAGGTTTCCACTATCTACAGATGGCAACTTAGACGATAGCTAATTTTTAAACCCAATTTTAATTTTTACGTGTTCACACTTAAATATCTAGAGCTATGACATCATCTGTTGATCCAGTCATTCCAGTTAGGAGCCCAACTCTGTCACTGATTGAGCTCAGGCATCTGGAAGAACAAAGCTGTTGATTACCCAAGCTACATGTGACAATCACATCCCTGGCATGCTTGTCTCAAAGAAAAGCTTAAGTCGAGTTTGAGGAGGATTGTGTTTTAGGATTGTCCTTTGTATTTATACACACAAAGGATTCCCTTAAGTGATGACAACCTTATATTGGAAGTACACTGTCTTCAATTTGTTCTCACATTAAAGTTCTGATTAGTTGGATGATTATGATCAGTCTCATAAACATTGATGTCTCAGTTTGTCTTTCTCTATGAGGAGTTGGAATCGTTCTATATCTATTATTAGCAGTCTTTCCAGGAATGATATCAATACTTGGATTCTCTTTCCCTGAAATGTATATATTCATCACATATATTTCTGAGACAATCTGTAAAATCTATGTATAGCTTCATTTGATATCAACAGTACTCTCCTAGTACCTGGATTAATTTAGAGTTTTTATACGATTTTTAATTTTAGAAACAAAAAAATAGTGAGAAAATAGGAAGCAGATAAACATAACATATTTTGCTCTCAGAAAATCTGGCTATTGACTGTTTTCAGGGACCAAGTCAGAAAAGGAGATTTTGAAGGGAATAGAATATACTTATTTCAAAGTTCAAAGAGCAAGAAATTTAAAAAAATCACTATTTAAAATTCTCTTTAACAATTCTTGTTAAAATGGAAAGGCAGTTCTTAATCTGAGAATAAAGTGAATCAAAACATTGTAGTTTTAAAAACAATCCACTTGAATAAATAAAAATGGAAAAGATACCATAACTAAATATCTGTTTGTCCCAAAATTTTACCTAACCCTTACTATGTTATCTATTGGAAAATTGCACAAAGCTTTTAGCTTTTGGGACATTTCACACTTTTCCCAAAAAGTCACTGTTAAACCATGTAAAGAGGTAATAAAGGGACCAAGAGATTAAAAAAGGAATTGCTGAAAATCTAAGAATACAATGACAACTACATGTGAACACCTCACAGCCTCAGCTCTTAACTTTGAAGATTTTTGTTATTCCTTCCTTTGGTCTAAAACAAAGGAGAAAAAAAAAAACCTAATTCACAGACATCATAGAAATGGAAATAACAATTTCCTTGTCTTACTGTAATTTAAACTGTGAACACACGTGTTTGGTAAGGGTCTTTGATAATGTGCATGGAATGTAAATGTTTACCTTTCATCTGATTGGCCTAATGTAACCTGTAAAAACCCAGCAAAATTTTTGGTTCTCATAAACCATCTATTTCAATGAAGTGTCGGGAAAATACCCACAATACATACTAAAAAGTCATTAAACTACTTACAAAGATTATGTCACTGTCACTACCAATTGGACTAAAAGCAAATTTCTTTGTAAGATCCTACATTTTTTTTAATTTATTTATTTATTAAGGATTTCTGCCTCCTCCCCGCAACCGCCTCCCATTTCCCTCCCCCTCCCCCGATCAAGTCCCCCTCCCTCATCTGCTCGAAGAGCAATCAGGGTTCCCTGACCTGTGGGAAGTCCAAGGACCGCCCACCTCTATCCAGGTCTCCTAAGGTGAGCATCCAAACTGCCTAGGCTCCTACAAAGCCAGTACGTGCAGTAGGATCGAAAACCCACTGCGATTGTTCTTGAGTTCTCAGTATTCCTCATTGTCCGCTATGTTCAGCTAGTCCGGATTTATCCCATGCTTTTTCAGACCCAGGCCAGCTGGCCTTGGTGAGTTCCCGATAGAACATCCCCATTGTCTCAGTGTGTGGGTGCACCCCTCGCGGTCCTGAGTTCCTTGCTCGTGCTTCGTCTCCTTCTGCTCCTGATTTGGACCTTGAAATTTCTGTCCAGTGCTCCAATGTGGGTCTCTGACTCTGTCTCCTTTCATCGCCTGATGAAGGTTAATATTCAGCAGGATGCCTATGTGTTTGTCTTTGGATTCACCTTCTTATTTAGCTTCTCTCGGAACATGAATTATAAGCTCAATGTCCTTTATTTATGTCTAGAAACCAAATATGAGTGAGTACATTCCATGTCCCTCTTTTTGGGTCTGGCTTACCTCACTCAGGATAGTGTTTTCTATTTCCATCCATCTGTATGCAAAATTCAAGAAGTCCTTGTTTTTTACTGCTGAGTAATACTCTAATATGTATATATTCCATACTTTCTTCATCCATTCTTCCGTTGAAGGGCATCGAGGTTGTTTCCAGGTTCTGGCTATTACAAACAATGCTGCCATGAACATAGTTGAGCATATACTTTTGTTGTATGATAGGGCCTCTCTTGGGTATATTCCCAAGAGTGGTATTGCTGGATCCAGGGGTAGGTTGATCCCGAATTTTCTGAGAAACCGAAACACTGCTTTCCAGAGTGGTTGCACAAGTTTGCATTCCCACCAGCAATGGGTGAGTGTACCCCTTTCTCCACAACCTCTCCAGCAAAGGCTATCATTGGTGTTTTTTATTTTAGCCATTCTGACAGGTGTAAGATGGTATCTGAGGCAGAATCTCTTTATGTAGCTCTGTCAGGCCTGGAACTCACTATATAGACCTTGAACTCAGAGATCTGCCTGTCTCTGCTTCACTATTGCTAGGATTAAAATGCATGTGTCTGCATGCTCAGCATACCACATTATTTATAATCTCATTAAGTATCACATCTGCAGGAATATAGTTGATATAGTAGAAGCAAAGAAATAAAGTGCCATTCCCAGAATCTACTTTGAACACTCTTTGATTCTTCTATCTCCGCCTTGATTCTTTTTAGAAAAATGAATTGGTTAACTGTCCAAGTGCTTTACCCACAGATCAAAAGGTGTTCACTTTAATTTTTGAAAATGGCTAGAAAAGTATGTCTTTTTCTTTGTAGGCTACATGGCCTCTGTTGCAATTGTACCTTATGTTAAAATTAATAATATAAAACACTTCTTGAGACAGACTCTATAATCAAACGATCTGTTCTTTTAATGAATTTGTTTAATGGGCTGTGCCCATGAGGATTAGTGTCAATGAAAAGAATGAATACAGCAAAACTTAATATTTCGTTTCATGTACTTCAAGTGATGGATCAGAGATGGCATAGCTATCTGTTTTCTAATATTATGTGACCTTTAGTGATTGGTTCAGAAAAGTCCCTATTAACTTGTCCAGTTGGTCATCATAAGACAGTTCTTAAATAAAGGAGGCAAATCATCTAAGTAACAAAGTCAAAGAAAACAATCATTTCCTGGGGTGTCCATCTAGTTGGAAAGAAGATTGAGGGGTGTTTAGACAGGAGGGCTGATGGAATTAAATTACTGTCACCAAATATTCTGACACTGGTTTTACACAACCCCAAACCTAAACTATTAAAATCATTCAATTCTCATATTGCGTGAAAACTGGAGAAAAGAAATGTAGAGAAATCAAGCATACAGTAATGAGCATCTAGAGAAACCAGGTCAGCCATGTGAAGCCTAGAAAGCAACACAGGCATTCACTCTCAACAGTTGCTTGAGATTACCATTAAACACATCACCAACAGGAAAGATTGACTTGTCACACCAGGACTTTCCACAGCTGCAGCTTATTTTGATTTGTTCTTTGATCTTTTGTTATTTTCTCTTCTAATGCAATTTTCAGGATGTTCAAAGGATCCCATTCTGCAATTTAGATGGTAACAAAATAAAGGAGACAGTATAGGAAGCCAGGAAGGAAGCAGATTCCGTTCAACAACTTAGTTCGTGTGAGTCTTTCGAAATGAGTACTTAATGAGATGTTGAGTTGGGAGTAAAGATAATAGAGATGTTAGAAAGCATGTCTTATTCTAGGTACCTTATTCTAGGTGCCAGACTTCAAGGCACTACTGTAATGAAGTCAGCAGATTCAATCGGATCAATATGGAAGCCAACATTAAGTGGCAGGACAAAGTCTCTCTAACATAAGAATAACAAATGATCTGGCATGAGAGTGCACTAGAGGAGCAGAAAGATGGGAAACCTAAGTAGGAAAAAACTAAGAAGGAGATAAGTGCTTTACAGGAATTTCAAACCAGAGTCCTTTGAATCCCACATATGTACTGTGTTACTATAGAAATGTGAAACAGACCACAAATTCTTATTCATCCAATGTTATCAAATGTTCTATGAAAAAGAAATATTGACACCCCTATAACATACAGCAAGATTCAGTTATCTTCCCAAAGTCACAACTCAGAAAAGTGTTGATTTGGAAAACACAACTTGTTTTCCTGAACCGCAAAACAATCCACACGGAAAAAAAAGTTAGGTACAAATCAGTTTTTGCACTTGGCAATGTATACAGCTACAGAGTATAAAAGGGGAGTGATGCAAGGTGTTATTTAGCAGAGTACTCTGAGCATAGGATTTTTAGGTGACTATCCACAGCAGGGAAATTTCTTAAGGAAATATAGGAGAGCAGCTAGCAGTCAAGTGACGTGCTTACAAAACCTCCATCAAAGTAGGACAAGAGGCACATGTTGTCCTGCACACCTGGTACAGGAAAATGCATAAAAACAGCTCGGAGCTGAGGAAACAGCATCAGCAGGATGGTGATACGCCCCGTGGGTTCTTGCCCTACATTTAGCATCTGTTCTGTCAACTCAATTTCCCCAGATGCCAGTAGGGGTTCTGAGCAGGAAGCAGCAAGCAGTGACCTAGGAAACCAGCCAGGAGGCAGCTCTGGAGGAACAGCCACTCTGGGAAAATGCCAACTGTCTTCTTTTGGGACTCCAGAAGAAATGAATCCTGCAATGCAAAACGGAAAGTATTTTCTTTTCCTCAAACTCATTTCTCTGTCCTGGTTAAACTCTGACACCCGAGAATGGCCACCCTTAGGTGTAGTTCATAGATGCTGATTCACGATAGCCTTCTCTATGCTGACAAAAGATGAAATGAATAAAGTTTCCTAGGTACTTTGGAACCAGGGTTGTGCTGGTAAAGGTTTAGCAGTTGGTCATAGTAACAGTTGCTCTCTCTCTCCTCTCTCTCTCTCTCTCTCTCTCTCTCTCTCTCTCTCTCTCTCTCTCTCTCTCTCTCTCTCTCTCACACACACACACACACACACACATATGTGTATACTCATGGATTCTTGTGTTTATGTGACCTTTCTTCCTCAAGTTCAGTCTACTGATGTGATTCCAGGCTACTTTCAATGTTGAGGAAAATTTAGCAGTTAAGTGATAAGAAGAATTGTCTCCAATTAATTGGTGGTTAAAAATCCTTGTCTAAAGAGTTGACACACAGAGAAAGAGAGCAGTTTCTCCCTCTGTATATACTTGTATGTACACACATAAGTGTGCTCTTGTACCTGTGTATACATACAATTCAAATCGGCAGGCTACACAGTTGTAAAACCATAAATTAATTTTACCATGTCTTTGTCCTTTGTCTCACATAAATTTTCCTTTTTGCAAGGATATAAGTTAATGAAGATTTATAGCCATTGCAAGGAGTCTAGATACTGCTGGTCTGGAAACTCTTGGGACTTCATTTGTCAAGCTCAAGTACCATGTCTACCATATAGCTGCCACTGTGTACAGCCTGCTCGTCAGTTCATCTTTAATTGGCTGAATGAGAATGAGTGTTTGATAGCTGGATTTACTTTCATTTCTCTTAAAAAGAAAAACTTTCATCAGGATTCCTAGAATGAAACCAGATTAGGGATTAGGGAAGGAACAGTTAGGGTTTGGAACCATGGTAGAGACTATACTGACTGTAATCCACCCAGATCCCCTTTCTTCTGCATCAGGCAAACCGGAGTAGCTGACAAGACATAAATTCCTTTTATGTGGCTTGGGAGCAACCCACAGCCAATTTCTAAGTTTAAAGAAGATGCAATTTTAGGGAATAAAAGGACTATAGATATATTTCAGTCTAAAACAATTATTTGTCCAGCATTTAGATTTTAGTCTCTCCTCTCCTCTCTCTCTCTCCCTCCTTCCCTCCCTCCTGTCTTTTTATCTCTCCTATAACAATACCAGAGGTTGGTTTACTCATATATACACAAATATATTTATGTATATTCTTGCATGTGTTTTCATGGTGCTGGAGTCTAAGAAGTCAGGATGAAGACCTTGTATCAGATTAGGGACATTTTGTTACAGCAACTCATGGAAGCACGAATCAAAGAGGTCTACAAAGGGGGAACACCAGAGGAAGGGAAAAACTGAGAAAACAATAAATCTGCCTTCAGGACCAAAGAATGAACCCATTTAGTACACCCTGTAGCTCACCTCCTAAACCCTGCTATTGACCTTGTCCAATACCATTCGTCACCATAAGGATTGCTGCTAGTTTCTTACTGAAGTCATGTTGAGTATGCAAATGAATGAGTGACTGTGTAATCAGCAATTCTTAACACACTAAATCTATAGCATTGTTAGAAAGGTCACTTGATTCGCAATTGAATGTTGAAATGAACTTGATAAGAGATTTAAAAGACACCCAAAATACCAAAATATACATACAAAAAAAAGGTACTTCTTCTCCCACTCCTCGCTTGCCTCTGTGCATTCAAGACAATCAACACTGCCAAACTGGAAAGTGATGGAAAAGGCCACACACAGGTCTAGAGTAAGAAACACATGTGGGCATGACAAAGTGTACACACTTATTCATTTGTTTGTTTTGTTGTTTCCCTGGTATAATAAACATGCAACAACAACTTTGCTGGTCCTCAAGATTCTGTATTCCCTTCTTACCTGAGTGGATGTTAAGTAGTTTGTGGGTATTTTTTCCAGAGGCTAAATAAGTAAAGTGGCTTCCTTATAGCAAGTAAAAACGCCTAACTTTTAAGGTCATGGTCCTGAATCTTAGTAATATTATGAGGATGAAAGATTTAAGTTCTTAACTATAACGATTCAGTCTTGACCTCAATTTTCATCAAATAGCTTTTTTTTTTTAAGTACTGAAACACTTAGATGACATGGGAAGCATTATTTGTTGGGTTACAAAGACATTTTACAATTTTGGTAAGTAAATTTTCTCATCTGATCTCCTTTGGTTGAGGTTTGCACCGTGTTTTCTAGGTATTTTGTTTTTTTCTACCAAGAAACTTATACATTATACAATGTATCTCAGCTTTTAGATCATTCTAGCTGCTTAATACAGCCAGAAATGTTGAAAAAAAGTTCTACACAATTTCATTTCTTTTCTGTTCATAAGAACTTCAAATTTATATTTAATTTTCTTTGTTTAAAACTTTGTCTTTTAATTAATTTTTCTAGAAACTAGATACTACAAGGGTAAAATTTGTATCAACTAAAACAATTATATGTATCCAAAGAGAATGGAGAAGTGATTTTTGCATCGTATCATTTCCAAAATAATACCAAAAATCAATTATTCTCTTTGCTTTTTAACATAGTTTTAAGGGCCTTTGAGAGGAAAAAATATTGTTATTGGAGACATACATTGTGAATTCCAAATTTCAAAGAAAAGAGTGAGCAGGTGCTACTTTATATTTATGGATACAAAGTCTGGGCTACTAATGGGATTCAGGTGAGAAACACTAAGTGGAGTTTTGCTGGTTAATGAGATGTTTAACCTACTTACAGAACAGTATCATGATAATCTAGACATTAAACTAAGCATGTTTTTATTTCTGCTCTAGAGATACCAAGTCCGAGTTTGAGGAGAACATTTCCGTGTTATACAAATGTCTCCCTGACTTTCAACATTTCAGTAGGTTCACTCATAAATGAATTTAAGATGCTCAGCAATGCCAAATGTGATGGAAAGGGCATCAGTCTAGAGTAAGATATGCATCTGAACAGGACAAAGTGAACACTTTTCTTTTTGTTATTTCACATATATAAGAATGTGTGAGAACAACTTGGCTAACAACGATGCTACATGGGGTAAGATTCAGGAAACCCTCTGTACATGACAGATAAAGATCAATCAGGAAGAAATGCTTCTCCCTGCAACTTTCACAAGACCTAATTTTCTAAGAAACACACTCTGCTGTAAAGTCAGTCTCAATGTTGGGGCACCTTTCACAGTTTTTACTCTCATTTCAGGTTTATGAGCCTCATGCTTGATTTGATATTCTCCTGTCATTATTTATAAATCAATAACACACTTGAACAAGAAACCTTCACTTACATTTTTTACTGAGGCCTACAAAATTTCTAACTTGTCCTCCTTAGTTAATGATACCACAAAAAAGGGATGGAAAAATAATTCATCTCCTTGGCCCTCAGAACCCAGGTTTACCTAAGCTATGGGAAAGATGAATTCTATGCTATTACCTGGAATGCATGATTTGAAAATGAATTGCATAGTAAAGGGAAAAAAAATAGGAACAAGTATTTCCAGAATTACTTTTTCTGAAATATTTGGAAGATTGTTGAACAAATTCTTACCTTTAGTTTCTGAATTTCATCTGAAGCATTGACATAAGCTAGAGAAAATGATTTGTAGTGCAATGTGTGACTTTTGAAAGTTGTAAAGTAAATATTGTATGGATAACAATACATTGTATAGCAGAAGTTTAGTAAGAAAGTGAGCCAGCCTTGTATCATGTGTTCTTACCAATACTACTACTATACTAATACTGCTATTAATAGTAGTAATAGTAACACTAATAATAATGAAAGAAATGAAAAGAAATGAGTAGGTAATGGATATTTCTGCGGCCTTAAATGGTGGTGATGGTCACACAGGCTTGTATTTTCTTCCAATTTCTAAATATGTATAAGTTTTCCAGATGTCAATAGTACCTTTGAAAATTTAACTCCTGAAATAATATCAAAGTAAAATTAAGAATGTTTCATTAACTCTCTAGGCTCTCCATATTGGGGAAAAATCCCTGAACCCCTCCCTCAACCCCCTTGGCTTTTCTAGCCAGCTAGCAGGGAGTTCCCTGTATGTAGGTCCCCCCAAACCAATACTCATCCAGGGGACCCTCCAAACTACTAACAACATCCTGCCCCCAAACCCGCCTATCCTCTTACTCTGAAGCACAGCTTGCTCCCATTCTGAGGGGACTTAAGAGGTAAGTGAACTGTCAAGTGTAGGGACACCCCACTCTCTAGGACCTCCACAATGGGACAAAACCCCAAACCCCTCCCCCAACTCCCTTTGTTTTCTAGCCAGACAGCATGAAGTTTCCTGCTGGTAGGCTGCCCCCAAACCAACACCCATCCAGCAGCCCCTCTAAACTATTAGCCACATCCCACCCCCAAACCTGATCCAGCAACTGATGGATACAGAGGCAAAGACCCAAATCGGAACACTGGACTGAGCTCCCAAAGTCCAGCTGATGCGTGGGAGGAATGAGAATATGAGCAAAGAGATCAAGACCATGATGGGTTCACCCACTGAAACAGTGGTGAACTGAGCTAATGGGAGCTCTCCAACTCCAGCCAGACTGGAAAGGAACAAGCATAGGATCAAACTAGTCCCTCTGAATGTTGTTGACAGTTGCATGGCTGGGGCATACTGAGGGGCCACTGGCAGTGGCACCAGGATTTATCCCTATAGCATGTATTGACATTTTGGGATCCTATTCTCTTTGGATGGATACCTTGCTCAGCCTAGATATAGTAGCAAGGGCCTTGGAATGTCCTGTCACAAATCAATGTGCTATACCCTCACTGAGGATTAGACTGGAATTGGGTGGGAGGGTATGTGTAGGGAATGGGAGGAAGGGAGGGAGTGGGAATTTGGATTTGGTATTTTTAAAAATTTAATAAATTTGAAAATAAAAGAAAAAAGAAAGACTCATTAACAGTTTTTGTAGTTCAGTATCATCTAAATGGCTGTAGCACAATTTAAATAATTCAAAATGACATGAGTAGAATAAAATGGAGTCAAAGTGATCCTTACCAACTTAGATAAGTACAGGAAGGCAGTGACACTGGATTTCATTGACTTTGATCAGGACATAGATAACGGTGCCATCATCAAAGATCTAAGTGTACCTTTCCCAAACACAACACCTCTAAGTTGCCTTGAAGTTTCCAAATTTTTAGTTAATCAAACATAATAAATTAGATAGTGCTTAAGTGGTAAGCTTCATCTATCAGAAATTATTGTTAATGATAAATAAGTAAACAGTAAATATGCATGCATATAAACACATTTTATACCCATAAGCCAATAAGGTATCAAAAACTGAAACCATCTCTCCTCACTGAAAAGCAGCCCTCTGCCTTTGTAGTTTAAAAGTTAAGCATGATCTTCTTCCCAGTGCTCATTCACTAGCATCTAAAATGTATCCTCAAATTCTTGTTTATTATTTATTTCTCTAGTACACCATGACACAAAAGGAAATATATGCCACAATAGATGCCTGCAAGAATTTTTAGTGTTGAATCTCATAATACTCATTCCTTCAAGTCATACTTATAATAAAACTGAATTTAAGAAGTATGCACAGTAAATGAATAAGAGCAATAGCTAATTATAAAGTACAGTGATCATAACATCATTCTGTGAGCAAAATATGTGCACGCTATCTGATTCACATCCAGACTGTGGCAGAACAAGACGACCTGAGATTACATTGAACCACTCAGAGTGATTATTTAAAGCTCATGTACAGCCCATTTCTTAAATATCCCATTAATATTTTTAAGCAAAAGTCCAAGAGCAAGTAACAAAATCCAACCAAATCCATAGAAAATGAAGCTGTAAATAGGAGGGATAACTGTATTTCTCATCTCCAAATCAACTCTCCTCAGTAATATTACTGTTTGCAACAAATTAAACATTTAAAGCAAGTTAGTTTGATGAAGCTACTATGGCTTCCTTATAAAAAGATATGGTCACAGTACAACATATTTTAAGAAAAGATGAATTTTAATAGTAATAAATTAAATAAATATAAAACTATTCAATTTCCATAATGATCTAAACATCAAGAGTGCTTTAGTACATCAACACCATTTGAAAGATTCTTTCCAGAAATAATAAATCAAGAAATTTAATGGCCAACATGATGCCATTGATAATGCAGACCCTCAGATGGCAAAGTGTTTGTTATGCAACCACAATTCAAATAAAACCTGTTAGCTAGGCATGATAATGTGTACTTTCTTGTAATTACAGCACTCAGGGATGTAGACTCAAGCAGCATGAGAGAATGGATGGTGAATCCTGAGGAGCAAAACTCTTAATTCATCTCTCACCGTCATTTATTATCTTTTTAATTTTATGTATATGAGTGCTTTGCCTACATATATGTCTCTCTATGTATCACATGCAGGACTGGTACTTACAGAGGCCAGAAGAGGGCATCAGAGTGGCTGGAACTTTGAATTATAAGCAGTTGTGAGCAAGAATTTGGGTGCTGGGAATTGAACTCAGGTCCTCTAGAAGAGGAGCCAGTGTTCTTATATGCTGATCTATCCTTCAAGCTCCAACAGTAGATAATTTAATTATTGTTTAGAACATTATGTTCACTAAGTACAAAATTCACTTCTTTTCAAATACACATGAAATATTAAATTAACCAAGTCACTATATATATAAATTAGATCAGTGACAACTACTTTAAAATACCAAAGGATTGCCAGGTGATATATGGATGCATGGTAACTGAACTGGAAAACAACAAAAGCAAGAAAATAAATGATATTCAAGTGTTTAGAATTTAAGTAACCAGTAGCAAACACAGAAAATTCAAATAAAAATTAGAAAAGACTTAAAATTTTCCTTTGAAAGAAACACATAACAAATAGTTAATAATCCCATGAAAGGCAGCCATTTTTTTATGCATCAGAGAAATACACATTAAAGTTCCTAGAAGTGGGGTCTGGAGAGATGGTTCAGTGGCTAAATGCTCTTGTTTCAATCCCAGAGGATACAAGCTCTGTTCTCAGCATGCACAGCAGATGACTTACAGTCACCATAACTCCTGCTCCAAACAACCAACTTCCAGCACCAACATACTTGTGGCATGCACCCATATAGACTCCTGCATAACCTTCCATATAGACTATGGGAGAGCTATGAAGGACTATGGAGGGGTATGGAGGGTTATAGAGGGTTATAGAAGGCTATGGGGGACTATGGAGGGCTATGGGGGGTTATGGAAAGTTATAGAGGCTTATGGAGGGCTTAGAGGGCTATGGAGAATTATGGAAAGCTATGGAGAGCTATGTAAGGCTGCTTCACAGCAGGTGGCAGCGATGGAAAACTCACAGTATTTGGAAATTTTTTCTCCTAGATAAACACTTAAGAACAATTACTATACTTGGTTATGAAAGAAATATCTATAGCTTTAAATACTGTCTGTTAGGCAGAGCAATAGTATTGAGTTCTCCACTGGGCCTATGATATTTCTATTCAGGTTCTTGAATTTTTTTTGTATATTTTTTTATTGATAAAAGGACAATAAAGAAAGAAAAAAACAAATTTCCACCTCCTCCCAGCCTCCCATTTCCCTCCCCCTCCTCCCACTCTTCTCCCCCTCCTCCCACTCTTCTCCCCCTCCTCCCACCCCTCTCCCCTTCCCCCCACTCCTCTCCCCCTCCCTCTCCAGTCCAAAGAGCAGTCAGGGTTCCCTGTCCTGTGGTAAGTCCTAGGTCCTCCCCCCTCCGTCCATATCTAGGAAGGTGAACATCCAAACTGGCTAGGCTCCCACCAAGCCAGCAGATTGTGTAGGATCAAAACCACGTGCCATTGTCTTTGGCGTCTCATCAGCCCTCATTGTTCGCCATGTTCAGAGAGTCCAGTTTTATCCCATGCTTTTTTTGGTAACAGTCCAGCTGGCCTTGGTGAGCTCCCAGTAGATCAGCTCCACTGTCTCAGTGGGTGGGTGCACCCCTAGTGGTCCCGACTTCTTTGTTCATGTTCTCCCTCCTTCTGCTCCTCATTGGGACCTTGGGAGCTCAGTCCAGTGCTCCAGTGTGGGTCTCTGTCTCTATCTCCATCCGTCGCCAGATGAAAGTTTTAGGATGATATGCAAGATATTCATCAGTATTGCTCTAGGATAGGGTCATTTCAGGTTCCCTATCCTCATCTGTCCAAGGAACTAACTGGGGACCTCAGCTTGGGCACCTGGGAGCCCCTCTAATGTCAATTATCCTGCCCACCCTAAAGTGGGTCCCTTAACTAAGAATTGTGGTTCCGTGCTCCCCTATCCAACCTTCCTTTATCCCGATCCTCCTGTTTCCCCAAGTCCCCCCTCCTTCCCTTCTACCTTTTCTCTCCCCATCTCCCCTTACCCCCATCCCACCCCACCCCCAAGATCCCACTTTTCTCCCCGGCAATTTTTGTCTACTTCCCTTATCCAAGAGGATAACTATATGTTTTTCCTTGGGTTCACCTTCTTACTCAGCTTCTTTAGGTTCGCCTATTGTAGACTCCGTGACCCCAGGTTCTTGAATTTTTAATAGTGCCAGGTATGGGTTCCATGAACTATTGCTGCTATACCTATATACAGAAGTATCTATCATTTTATTTCAACTATAAATGCATGCAAGAATGCAGATATAATGGTTATATTTAATAGGTAAGGACTAAATCAGGAAAAGCAAAAATTTCAGGTTTTTTTTCAACTTTGACTCAGTACTCAATTATGTATATAACAGTTCAACATCCCATAACAGATTCATATAAGAAAATGTGGTAGCTGAATAAGCCTACAGACCATTCACGATTAGATATTTATACATTTCTCATGCCATTTAATTTATAGATGGTTAATTTTTGTTAACAAGACTGCACTTGCTCCATCCTATATGGGTAAGTGACCATCCATGTACATACCATTAGCAGTTAGAACAATTGTGTTGTTTGCCACCTGCCTTAACACCACAAACCAAGTGGGAGATGTCATGGGAAGAGACCCAGCATAGTTATTTTATGAAACCTACTGCTATTGTGTCTTTAAGATTATATTATCATAAGATTATCATATGTTTGCTCATCTTTTATAGTCACAGCATGCTAACCTTTTTAATCAAAAGTTGATAGTGTATTTTGATAGTGTAATCTAAATATGCCAATGCAACAGTGTTTATTATAGGAAACTATCTACCAGTTTCTGTTACTCATTATTCCCCTGTAATAATTTTGAAAAAGTAAGTTTATACTAATGTTCAAGGTGAAAAGCTTTGCTTGCCTTTAAGGCAATACTTATGCCATTTTAATTATTATTGAAATAATTGTTGAGAATACATTCCTGCTCAGGATGACCATGTGTGCTTGTAACTCCAGCCCCTGAGATGCTTAGACAGAAGGATTCCTTGTTGAGGTTAACATGCTGTCTGTGGAGGTTTACACCATTCTGGGTCACATAGGGAAAAAAGTCTTGAAATAATATGAATTAAAATGTAAGATATGTGTCCCAAATTGTTTATTTTGGGACAGAGATATAGGCGGAACTTCCAGACAGAGAGAGGAAATGGGAGATATTCATGGTACAGAAAATGTGAGGAGACACATAAGAAACAGGATGGGCTCTATAAGACAGGATGTAGATTAATAGAAATAGGTTAATTTAAGTTATGAAAGCTCTTTTGAACCAAGGCTAAGCTATAGGCTGAACTTTCATAATTAGTAATAACTCATCATATCATTATTTGGGAACTAGCTGGCAGGATGATGAAAGTCTTGTTAAAACTATTTCTTTTATTTTTAAATCTATAATATAAATATAACATCCGCCTTCCTTACCCTCACTTCAAACCATTCTATATAAACCCCTTGCTCTCTTTCAAATTCATAAACTCTTTTCCATAATTGTTAATGCATGTATGGATATACATGAGTATACATAAATATTCCTAAATATAACCTTCTCAGTTTGTATAATGCTACTTGTACGTATGTTTTTAAGGATGACCACTTGGTACTGGATAACTAATTTATGTGTTCTTCCTTGGGGAAGACTATTTTTCCTACCCTCAGCATTTCTTAGTTGTCTGCACAGAGGGTTTCGTCCCATGTGCTTTCTCTTGTCCACTTTGACCAATCTTTGACTATAGACTGTGACATTTCAAGAGTCAACCTTTCATTCCTAATGATGCTTGAGACAATGACTCTTTAAGTCATGGGGAAAGGTACTTGAAGTTAATATGTGAGTTTCGATGAAAAGAATGCTATTCTCCTAACAATGCCCAGGGTGTGTGTGACACTGTTTGACACCAAGTCCCCAAGGAAGACCTGAGCATAGACAATTCACATCTCATCTGATATGGAACTCATCCGACTTCACTTAGTAGAAGTTACTTCCTTTTCAATAATGCAAGTAAATGTAATATACACCATCCAATAAATATTTCATAATCTCACAATCCTAATAGTAGTTTTCATTAAAACATATTATCACTTTAGCATAACAAGATAGTGTAAATGAAATGGGACTGAAAACTTGTGAAATCTTGATAATTAGTAGCAGGCCTACTACCATATTCTAATAATGTGGGGTTTCAAGTCATAATTGCTTTCTTCTCTCAGATCGCTAAGAGCCTCCATCACAATTCCAAAATCTGCCATTACTTCTACAAGCAAACACAGAAAAGAGACAGTGTGTGAACAAAAAAAAAGCCTTTATTTTTATGAGCCAGTATCTAGATAAACAGATTTGGCTTTTAGTCATACTGTGCCATACACTACACTAAAATGGAAAGTCAGATATAAAAGCTAAAAATTTATGGAGATCATGATTTTCTGTTTGTTTTGTGGTTACATAAGTTTGGAGGCATGATGAAACAATACTCAGGAGATGTTGATTTCCAAACATAAAATGAGGTTAGCATCCTTTATACTTTCTCTTTCACTGAAGCCTGAGATGTACCAGATATACAGTATTATAAAAAACATTCTATAAACCAGCAACCTTAGAGACTACAAGTATTCAGAGTTCAAACCTACTCATCAAAGATCCACTAGATTTTTTTTAATTCAAACTGTGAATATTTACTAAAATATTTCACATATATACATGAGTCTATAACTATGTGCAAACAAGTAAAAAAAATTCCAATAAGCAAATAGAAGGAAAGGTGCTCAGGTTGGGACTACATATTTTGTAGAGTGATCAAAGAAAGGTAAATTG
Organism: Microtus pennsylvanicus; assembly: GCF_037038515.1. Classification (NCBI taxonomy): domain Eukaryota; kingdom Metazoa; phylum Chordata; class Mammalia; order Rodentia; family Cricetidae; genus Microtus; species Microtus pennsylvanicus. The sequence goes on from NC_134592.1 coordinate 24,367,842, forward strand.
TAACTTCATTTTTCCTAGGTTTGGTTTCTTTCTTCCTTTAGCCAGACTTTTGTATTATACTGGAATCTACTGTGCTAGTTAAATTCCCTGTATTTACTGTCTTTAAACTTTTCTCTCTAATAAAAAAGAAATAAAGTTTTACCAGATCATTAGGAAAATGAAAAACACAGATGTTATTAACAAAATATCCTTTAAAATTAGACAAATATTTGTACTGAACTTGCAAACAGTAAAATTAATAAATGGTCGGATGTGATTTTTCACATATGTGTTTGACAGGCTGAGGGAAGTGAGGAGGGAACACTATACGACCATATGTCTCCCACCCACTCCCTTCTCCATTCATCTCTGTGCTCATCAGTCGGCATCCAACATGAAGCAAATATCTTGAGCCTTACATAGTGAAATGTTTCCTAATGCCTCTAGACACATCCCAGATGCCTGATTGATAATGTGTGAGAGCAGATGAATGTAGGGATGTTTCTCAAATTATGAGTCATAGAGGATTGAGTGTGCATGTCCATGAATTGCTGCCCTTTTAGCCTGTTTACACATACAGCTAGAGTTGCTTCACTGGAATTAAGTGTTAACATTGAGTGACCTAATTAATAATAGGTATCGATTGTTTTTCTTCTGCTCCTGATCTTTTCTCACTTTCTTACCCTCAGGCAGGTACCTCTGCCTTCCATGTCCTTAAGAAAATGTTACTTGCTATAGATCCCATTTAACTCATCAAAATAGTGGAAAATAGGCATTAAAGGAAAAACTATCAAGCTTTCTTAGATACCAAAGTTTGTGCTTAGATAATGTAGCTTTTAATGCCAATAATTAATGCTACCTTTGTGATGCATTTTATTCTTTATTCATGAGGAGAAATAAAATTACTGTAAACAAAATATTCTCCTTATACCTCTAGACTGCTAGAATCCATAGATGGATTTAAAATATCTGCATCAGCCTACATTTGGGCAGAATTGTTTGACAAAAGCTGGGTTTTGATATAACTTAGAATATCTAAATTAATAAGAACTGTGCTGAACAGATGATAAATGGGCTAAGAAAGAAATCAGAGAAACATCACCCTTCACAATAGCCACAGTAGCATAAACTATGTTAGAGTAATTCTAACCAAACAAGTGAAAGACTTGTATGACAAAAACTTTAAATCTTTGAAGAAAGAATTGAAGAATACACAAGAAAATGGAAAGATCTCCCATGCTCTTGAGTAGGTAGAATTAACATAGATAAAATGTCAATCTTACCAAAAGCATTCTACAGATTCAGTGAAATTCCCAGCAAAATTCTTCACAGATCTTAAAAGAACAGTACTCAACTTCACACGGAAAAGCAAAAACTCAGGATAGTCAAAACCTGCACAATAAAAGAATTTCTGGAGGCATCACAATCCCTGACTTCAAACTATACTACAGAGCTACAGTACTGAAAACAGCCTGGTATTGGCATAAGAACAGACAGGAAGACCAATAGAACCAAATATTAATATTAATATAAATTAATTAATATTAATCCACACACCTTAAAAACCTGATTTTTGACAAAGAATCAAAAATTATCAAATGAAAAAAGAAAGCATATTTAACAAATGGTGCTGGCATAACTGGATATCAACATATAGAAGAAAGAACATAGATCCATATCATTCACCATGCACAAAATTCAACTCCAAATGGATCAAAGACCTCAACATAAAGCCAGCCACAAGGAACCTTATAGAAGAGAAAGTGGAAATTACACTTGAACACATTGGCACAGGACACCACTTCCTGAATATAACCCCAGTAGCACAGACACTGAGAGAAACAATTAATAAATGGGACCTCCTGAAACTGAAAAGCTTCTGTAAAGCACAGGACATGGTCAACAAGACAAAATGACAGCCTACAGAATGGGAAAAGATCTTAACTAACGCCACATCAGACAGAGGTCTGATCTCCAAAATATACAAAGAATTCAAGAAATTAGTCACCAAAAGAACAAATAATCCTATTAAAAGAATGGAATACAGACATAAACAGAGAACTCTCAGCAGAGGAATCTAAAATGGCTGAAAGACACTTAAGGAAGTGTTCAACATCCTTAGTCATCAGAGAAATGCAAATCAAAACAACTCTAAGATTCCATCTTACATCTGTAAGAATGGCCAAGATAAAAAACACTGATGACCACTTATGCTGGAGAGGTTGTGGGGTAAAGTAAACACTCCTGCATTGCTGGTGGGAATGCAAGCTGGTACAGCCCCTCTGGATATCAGTGTGATAATTTCTCAGAAAATTAGGAGGAAATAACCTTCCTCAAGACCCAACAATACCACACTTTTGGGTATATAACCAAGGGGTGCTCAACCATGCCATAAGGACATGTGCTCAACTATGTTCATAGCAGCATTGTTTTCATAGTCAAAACCTGGAAACAACCTAAATACCCCTTGACCAAAGAATGGATAAGGAAAATGTGATATATTTACACAATGGAGTACTACACAGCAGAAAAAAATAACAAAATCTTGAAATTTTCAGGCAAATGGATGGAGCTAGAAAACTCATTTTGAGTGGCGTAACCCAGACCCAGAAAGACAAATATCATATGTACTCACTCAGAAGTGGTTTTTAAAAATAAAGCAAAGAAAACCAGCCTACAAATTATAATCTCAGAGAACCTAGACAACAATGAGAACTCTAAGAGAGACATACATGGATCTAATCTATATGAGAAGTAGAAAAAGACAAGATCTCATGAGTAAATTGGGAGCACGAGTACCTTGGGGAGTGTTGAAGGGGAGGGGAGAGACAGGGAGGAAAACAAAGAAAAATGTAAAGCTCAATAAAAATCAATAAAAGAAAGAACTGTGCTGAAGGGGAATGCCCAAGTAAATGAGTAGATACACTTTTCCAAGACCATCTTAAAGTGGAGACTGGGATCATATCGATCCCAGCTGCTTGCTCATTCAATGTCAGGAGACCTGTACAAGAGGACTGGCTTTGTGACTGGTTTGCTTTTGATGGAGGAAGGTCATTGGTTAAGTAATAAAGAAACTGCTTGGCCTCATAGGTTAAAACATAGGTGGGAGGAGTAAACAGAGCAGAATGCTGGGAGGAAGAGGAAGTGAGCTTAGAGACGCCATGCTCCCCTCTCCCAGACAGATGCAATTGATGAAGTTCCGACCCAGGATGGACGTAGGTTAAGATCTTCTCTGGTAAACCACCTCGTAGGCCACACAGATTATTAGAAATGGGCTAGTCCAGGTGCGAAAGTTAGCTGAGAAGAGGCTAGATATAATGGGCCAACAGTGTTTAAAAGAATACAGTGTCCGTGTAATTTTTCAGGGCATAAGCTAGCCAGGCAGCCAGGGTGCTGGGGACGCAGCCCCGCTGCTCTTATTACAACATGCTTTAGAGTGAGCCTTATTCTATTTGATGGCCCTTTTTCCTAACCTAGTTTCTCCAGTTTTAAGAACATCAATCTCACCCTGCTTCACCATTTCGGAACACTGTGATAGCACTAGTCTATTATACATGCTTCCTAAAATGTGTGCCTCACAGACTTTCAACAGGCAGTATAATGGTGCTGAAGTAGAAGACTTAAATGATGGCAAGAGCTTTGTTGTTCACCCAAACATCCTCTTCAACAGTGGGTACATTATAAAGTATAGTTATATACAATGTCAGTTTATCTGCTCAGCCACTGTGCCAACACGAAAGAACGTGCAAGTGACCCAGATACAAAGGGCAGACGCTCACTCTTCACTTTCTTCAGTTCGCCTCCTCTCTACTGATTCATAAACTTAGGCTCTTCCAATCCTCACACCCATTGGAAAGAAATATTCTTAGAAGATGTTGTTTACTGCCTGTCTGTGTGCCACTACTGCATCCTTAGACTCCTGTGGGAAAGTAGTCTTCTCCAGAGAAGACCACACCTCTTTACTATCCAATCTCATTCCTGAACATACACAAACACAGAACATTATATGGACTGAGAGAGCGTATTTATATATTTAGGAATATATAAGTGCAACAATGACTAAAGGAGGCCATGGATTTAAAAGAAAGTTTTAGGGGCAATACAAGAGAGTGTTTGCAAGGTGAAAATGGAAGCAGAAATGAATACAGTAATATCATACTCTCAAATTTATATATGTATATATATGCACACACACACACACACACACACACACACACACACACACACACACACAGTCATTCTGAAAAGGTAAGATTGGGGCCTGCTAGATGACCCAGCAGGGTAGAGGCACTGTGGGCATAGGCATGATGATCTTCATCCCGTCCTTAAATACCACAAGATGGTAGGAGGGAACTGACTCCTCAGGCTTGTCTTCTGTCCTCAGACTTGTCTTGCTGTCCCATGTATGCACCTGGACACACACACATACACACGCGCGTGCGCACGCGCACACACACACACACATTAATAAAATAAATAAGTTTTCATGTATTTAACTCATGGGAAAATATTCAAATCCAAATCCCTGTCTCAACAGGATGGTTGATTTCGTGACCCTCAGCCTTCTGCTACCAGAATGAAAGTTCCATCTCCCTTGAAGGTAGCCAACTATGCCAGGGAATTAGGTATCTTTCTTCAATTCCTATACAAGCACAGCGTAGCCTGACTAATTGGCAAAGACTGTTTGAAGCGACACCAGGAGGCATATTATAATCACTGGCCTCAGTCAGTATTGCTTGATAGCTTGCATTTTAAATACACACCAGTTGGGACTCACTCTCAACTTTGATGGTTAGCACTGACTCTGCAATAACAGAAGCCATACAGCAACTGCATCCCTTTCCTTTTCTCTACATGTTTATCAAAACCTGGCAGGACATCAGCCCCAACTGAATAAACAAAACTAAGATCAGTGTCTTTTTCCTCAGGGTGTTCTGTCTTTGCCACAGGAAGCTGTCAAGCTGACACTTTTATTCACAGTGCTGATAACCCAGCAACTTTCCTCAGCATCTCTGCTACTCAGGGGAAAGATTATGTGATACAGCGTCTCACTTCTTGTTTTCGCTCTTGGTCAGGAACAAGCATTCTGAGATACCCTACTCCTGTTATCTCTCTTGACCCCTCCTTGGGGGACCCCCCACTATCTGATGGCTTGACTGCAGGTTTTTTAATAGCATATCCCACCTGCAAGGCCCCCATTGTTGATTCTTTTTTTAGGAAAGAAGTTTTACCTCTATAATTGCCTCAGGGAGAAGAAATGCTCCAAAGGAAAGGAGATAGCACTTTTGATCCTAAATGATTCTACTGGGAAGTTTAAATATAATCTCCTCATAGAGAACTTCATTCTGTTTTACCTGGCACCCTCCAGGGGAAGGTGCAAGACCCAGCTGATTTGTCACCTCTCTGGAAGTCCCCTGACTCTGGAGCTGCTGCTAGGCTGCTCTTCTCCATGGTTCTCAACTCCCACTCATTGTTCTTCTTATCTTACTGGATTTTAATTTTCTGATTATCTGCCCTATTGGATTGCAAGGTCTGGAGACCAAGGACTGTGTCTGGGTAACACATCCCCATCATCTCACTCTGCTCAGCAAGGAGACATTTCATTTAAAGAAAAGAATAACTAATGCATTTCTATCTCCCCTTTGATTCTGAAAGAAAGTCAGGTAACTGAGTAAGAACAGTTATTCCTCATCTTGACCTTAATACCTTCAAGTCATTTCTGGATCCATTCTCAAACCTCAATGATATCAAAGAGTATTTTAATGGCAACAATTTTTTTAAAAACTGAATCCTAATTAGAGAATTTCTTATTGCCTTTACACTCTTGCTTACTGAAAATAATATATGACTTGTAGATGTAGCCATGATCAAAAATAAAAAGAACAAAATTATAGTATTTGTCTTTGACTTTATTTATAATCATAAATGATTTTATAAACAAAACTAATTTTAAAGCTCAAGTATAGGTTGAAGACAGGAAGCAGAAAAAAAAAATCCTGCATCTTAGAATTTTTTTCTTTCGGGTAAACAGGGTATCTAACTAGTTCAACCAGATACCAACAGAAGAAGATGTAAATAATAACAAGAATGAAAACTATAGGTCACCTGTTCTGCAGAGTATGAGTACTACTTCCAGTCTCGGCTTTTGACTGCTCCTGGTGGAGCCATGAGAGCTCAGAAGCTACCAATAAAAAAATAAACTTGTAACAAAAATCAAGTACTGCCAGCTTTGAGGGCAAATCCATCATGGAACAAGATGCTGGATGAGTGATGGCAATGAACTCCCTGAAGTTAGTAATGGTCAAAGGGGAGTGAAGGAAGCTGCAGATATAGCCAGAGATGGAGTTCTAAAGAAACACTGGGAGTTGACCTCATTAACTGCGAAAGATGTTTGAGAGTTCATAGTAACAGAGAAATGGCTCCTACCATCTGTGACTGCCTAGCTCTGGGGCTGCTAGTGACCTATGTTCTTATAGTACCCCAGAAAGAAAAGCACAGTACAGCATGAAGAGCCAGGATCATAATCAAGTAGACCCTCAAAGTGAGAGGCAAAATCCACTTTCCTACTATCCATCGTCAACTTGAAAATGAAGTACTTTCAGTAAATATACTGCAGATAGCTCATGCATATGTACTATACAAAATATGCAAGTAATACAAAATCTACCATGAAATAGGAAGAAATTTGTTTAAGTCAGTAATTCTAAATTTTTGAAATGTTTACAGTTGTCCAGTTTTTCCAGAGGATGTTTCATGTGAAAACTATACTAAAATTAATAATCAAAAAATGATTAAACTTTTAAGCTATCAGGGTAAAATTATCAAGTTTAATACCACCTACCAAATGAGAGAAAATAGACATAACTTGAAAAAAAAGTTAGACTCATTTAAACATTTCTTTAAACAGAAATCAATTTGTCATCTTTGAAATATCATAAAGAACAATGTGTTAGGTATACATAAACTATACAACCCCATGGAAGAAAAAAACTAAAGTACTACATAAGCCTAACATATTGTCTTAAAAATCTTAGAAGGTGTATGAAGAAAAATAATTCAGAACTACTCAGATGGTTTGGAGAGTAGAGTGCTTGCCATATAAGCACGAGGATTTGAATAGAACTCCAACACTCAATAAAACAGCCAGATGGGGCTCAACACATTGGCAGTCTCAACACTGGGAGTGGGAGAAAGGAAGGACCTAGTGGCTCATTAGCAGCAAATCTGCATAAAACCCCAAGTTTCAGAGTCAACAGCTTACTTACTCACAAAGCCAAATGATGGAGGAAAACACTCCAACATCCATTTCAGACTTCCACAAGTATGTGATGAATAACTTCATATGCAAACACATATATCCACATATGCATACATATATACACACCCACATGGAACACACACACAGAGAAAAGAAAAAGCCTGGTGTATATGCGAAGAGTGGGTATTAGAGGTACATTGAAATGTAAAAATTCAATGGCTGCCCAGGAATCTGGAGTGTTCTGTTGTTTTTAAAGGCATACTAATGTGTTAAGCTCTACTATAAAATTCTTCCCTGGTTCAAGGAGCAATGCTGTTCTCCTTCAGTTCCTAGGAGTCAGAGAGGTAAGCAAACTATTCAAACAGTTCCAAAAATCATTATTACATCATGGAGTATAAGTTCCTTAAACAATTTTTATATTTTGTCTTTGATCTTAAGTGGAGAATGTGAATATTCTATCACTATTTAAAAATATTTTTCTTGGGCTATTGAGATAGCTAAATGGGTAAGGAAACTTGAAGCCAAGTCCAATGGCCTGGGTTAGAATCGCAGTACCCATGTAAAGGTAACAAGAGAGGACTGACTGCACATAGTTTCCTGCTGACCCCACATGTGCATATTTACACAAATATGTATACATACAATAAAAATTAATAAAAATATCTTCCTTAGTTTCTTAAAGTATAAGTTTTTAAATGACTTGCAATTAAAAGTTGCCTTTATTTGTGATGTTCTATGATTTATTACCTGTAGGCAGAGGCTGTTCATTCGTTCCTGGCATCTCAGACCTGAAATAATCACACAGAAATTATATTATTTGCAATATTGTTTGGCCTATAGCTTATGGGTATTTCTAGCTACCTCTTATATCTAAACTAACCCATCTCCACTAATCTGTGCATCACCACGAGGTCATAGCCTACTCTCAAATTTTCAGTGGGCTCTGGTGAAGGTATCTGCCTTCTGTGGTGGCTACATGGCTTCCCTCACTCTGCCTACTCTCTGTCTATATATATATCTTTTCCAGCCTGGCTATATTCTGTTAAGTCATTGGCGAAAAGCAGCTTCTTTATTAACCAATGGTATTCACAGAACACAGAGGAGGAATGTTTTAACTTTAACGTTTTAAGATTGCACACAACAGAGCAAATATCAAGCAATAATTATAGTTACAATATTTATATCTACTTTATTTTTTATTGTAACTAAGAAAACTATAATTATTACTATCTCTTCTTCAACTCCATCCAAGACTCCAGAAGGAAATAATATTACCTAAGCTAACAGGAAGTGCAAATTATAAGCAACTTCCAAATTCTAAAATTGACAGAGACATCTCACTGCCTGGACAGTCACCTAAAGTTCTTCTGTAACATTGAGACACTCATCTTCAGCCTACAGTCTCATAATATCCAGCAGGAAATTTCAGACAGTTCCACCTATAATGGCAGTTGGTCACTTTCTTCTGTGTCCTATAGAATGTCTCGCCCACTCTTTCATGAAGCAGGAACCCTGAAGGACTTCCTCACCTTCTTTAGGCAATTTCAGCAGTCATTTTTCTGTGGTTCCTGCATGTCCAGTTTACACAGTATAACATCCACTAGTACATGAAAGAGCAATTTCTTGACCAAGTGGCTAATGAAATTCATAAGGAGCTTTGATGCCCATCATCCAATTGAAGTAATTGGTGCTGCCAGGAGCAGATATGTCTCATCATGAAAAGTCCTAAGTTCTTAAAACATTTTACATGCCATATTCTGTAAGTCTTTGAGAGGTTTAAAGAATATCAATCTGAAATATATCTCTGTACACCTAGAAAACCTAAGTCTGACTATTATAGATGACTATCTATTAACCTATATTTCTTAATTACACATTATATTTTTAAATAAGCTGCACAAACACAATACTTTCATTAAGAGCAGAAATATACATATTAACAAAATTGACCTTAAATTTGTATCAATAAACCAAGATCCTTATCACTGCAAACTATTCATCTTTCTATAGCATATCCCCCTTAATATTTAAACAAACACTTATAAATATTGGGAATTTGGCATAGTTCTTTCCAAATTGCTTCCTGCTGTTTATTGGGTGAAGCGTTTCTAGGGTTTACGGAGGCCTCTCAGGGGTCTTTTTCCATCAAACCACATTAGTCTTGAAGGAAGCCACAGTTTCTCATCTTCTGTGGAAATAAAAACAGAACCTCTCTTCCAAAACAATATATCATTAGACCCAAATATTGAAGTCAAGATACCTTTAAAACATATAGGTTGGTTTAGCTTAGCAGTTCCCAGAAACAAATGTCTCTCTGTAGTCAAAAATTCAAAGAAGACACAATAATATGCATAATCCAGGCTCTCTGTGTATATTCCATTTCTTATTTTTCTTTATTCCTTTAATCAATGATTGTCTGTGATGTGTCTCTTTAAAGACTTTACCTTTTTTTAACTTTTATACTCTTTTTCCTCTCTCTCAAGCCTATGTACATTTATCCAACACTGAGACCCACTTAGAAATTTTTTTCATCTGAATCTGTTTTTATTGTATATCTATTTATTTTTTTGAACATGAGCACTTGTTTTTTAAAGTGCTAAGCAGGCATGGCTAGGACCAATTACATGATTCTGTCTGTTGACTCTGTCCAGTCCAGCATTGTGGAAACATGTTTGCTGGCCTGAGAGCCATGCTCATAGCCATATCTTCAGTCACACAGTGTGTCTATATTGCCATTAAGCAAGTTGTAGTACTCTGCTCACACACCCCACTTTAATGTTTCATAGACAGACCTCCAGAAAGATTCAGAGCCATTTGAGTTGGCTAACCAGGATACCACTGTTTTTTTTTTTTAAAGCTGCGCAGTTTTTATTGCATCTCCCTTAAAGGAGCTATGATGCCTCTGCTCACCATGAGGCCAACTGGAAAAGGTGTGACACCAAGAAGCTGCACTAACATCTGTTTTCTGTTTTCTTGAGTCTAGGATTCCTTTCCAAGCTTTTTCAGGTTTTATGTGGATTTAGTCAGCCCCACATTGGTCCACTAATCTGTTGCTGGGGGCTGTCTTTTGTTTTAGGCTGCTCAGACCTGAAATAATCACACAGAAACTATATTATTTGCAATACTATTTGGTCAATAGCATAAGCATATTTCTAGCTAGCTCTTATATCCTAAACTTACCCATCTCCATTAATCTGTGATTTCCATAATGTTGTGGGCTACAGGCAACGTTTCAGATGGCTCTGGCTGAGGTGTCTGATTCCTATGGCAGCTATATAACTTCCCTCGCTCTACCTACTCTCTCTCTATTTTTTTTTCCATCCTGGCTATATTTTGTTAAGTCATTGACCAAAAGCAACTTCTTTATTAGCCAATGACATTCACAGCATAGAGAGGGGAATCATACAATAATTATCAGTTATTTAAGTGTCATAGATGTCCTAAGAGGACCGTATTATTCTAACCATGACCATGCTGGAAATTTATATCTGGGCTATTTCCTTCAACAGCCAATACAATGTTCAATATAGTAGAGCAAGAGAGAAATACAGGAGAAAAATCCTCTAACATGATGAGTGTGGTGAAGGTGATTTCAAATATGTCCAAGCCTTGGGCTAGAGAAAAGGCTCAATAAATAAGAGTATTTGCTGCTCTTTCAGAGGACCTGATTTTAGCTTCCAACATTTGTATCAGAGGACAGGATGCAACATCAGCTGTAACTTCAACTCCAGGAGATCTGACACCATATTCTCACCTCTATGAGCACCCAAATTTATAGTAATCCATACATACACACAGATATACACATACATGCAGACGTACAAACATAGACATAATCTAAATTAAAAAGAATTAATATACCTATGACAAGCATCCAAAATTAATTACATATGTGATACATATGTAATGTGTGTGTATATATATATATAACATATTTTAATTAGTATAATTAAAAGCCTCAATAAAAATTTTAATTGTGTGTCTTGGATATACATCTTGCATATTTTAAACAAGTCATCATGTTGCTGCCTATTAAGATGAAATAAAGTTTCCAACCCACATTTAGAAGATTCTAAAATCAATTATAACAAAACTGAAATGTTAAAACTGAGATAAAGAAAAGAAAGCACTTAATTTCTGACAATTTGTGTTATATTTTTCACCAGTCCTGGTGACATAAATGATCATTCCAAAAGCACCATGTTTAATTATACATAAATCAGAATTAAATATGACTATCCCATGCTAAAAGTAGAATAATTTAAAGCTCACGATAGTATCATAGTAAACAAATTCATACACATTTTTACATTTTATAGAATTACTGAAGCAAAATGTGTTTTATGTTAATCCTGAACAAACTCAATACTTTGTTTAAGTTCAGATTTCAGATAAGAAGACAGCCTTGAAATACATCTTACTATATTGTGTCTGTGTGTGTCTATGTGTGTGTATGTGTTTAAATTTTCAATTCTCCTGACTGACATGTTATTTTCTCTTGTTCAATTCTCAAATCAAATATATATACTGGATTGACTAAATGAATATGTTTTCTATTGATAAATTAAATACTTCCTTGAAAATTACATTTGAATATCAATTTTCTGCAGTATTCTTTCATGAGTAAAAGTGACAAGAGAAGGTTTTGGCAAATTTTCCAAACTGAAGAATGAATTTTTATCTTGCAATAGTGACAAATTCAAGCCGTCTCCCTTCAAGTACAGAAATAAATCAGTGGTGTTGTATTGGACATAAAAATAGAAAAGTGTCTACATCTGTATCATTTCAGTACTCTACAACTGAATTTCAGGCTAAGATTGAATTCATCCGTGTCACTCCTAACACAGAGACTAAGAAGACAAAAAATAATAGTGACAAAAATCTATGAATAATATGTGTGCATGCATGTATGTATGGGCTTGCAATTGAGTGTTTGCATGTGCTGCATCTCTACTTGTATATTTGTATGTGTGCATATATGTGTGGATTTATACATCTATATTTAGGTGGATGTATGTGTGTGACCATTATGGGTGTAGCAAGGGGGATAAAAAGACTATCAGTAACAAGGTAAATGTTCCCATGAAAGAGCTTGTCAAGATTGGAAAATCTGGAAAATAAAATTTTAGGGTAGGTTTCCTCGAAGGATACAACATGATCTTAAATTAGTTAGAAATCACTCTGGACCAATTTCAAAAGCTTTTCTTGTGTTTTTGAAACATGATTTATAGTTTTCATCCATGCATTTGTACATATGTCCCTTGTGCAAGTGCCAGAGAAGGCCAGAACAGAGTGTCAGATTCCTTGAACCTGGGATCATGGGCAGTTCCATGCTGCCTGATATGGGCTCTGGGAACCAAATTCAGGATCTATTATAAGAACAAGATATAATGAGAACCACCGAACCACTTCTCCTGCATCACCCAAAAAGAGTCAAACTAGAAAATAAGGGCTGACTATTTTAAAATTAAATTTAGTCATTTATTTTATATTCTGGCCACAGTTTCCTGTACCTTCTTCCATACCATTTCTTGCCCCCACTTCTCCTCTGACCCCCAATATATTCCTCCTATGTTTATGTTTAGAAAGGTGCAGACTTCTCATGGGTGTCAGCAAAACTTGGCATATTAAGTTGAAGTAGGTCTAAGCCCCTCCTTTTGTATTAATTCTGGGCAAAGCACCAGTATAAGTAGACTTTTTACGTGGACTCTAAAACCTCAACCTGACTACTATTTGATTCAAAGAAGATAGAGCAGAAGAAGCAATCTGCATGACAATGAGAAAGCAAGTGGACTAAATAAACTGGCAGATTATTAAAATATTCAACTTTAAAACACTGTCAATTATTAAATAAAAGAAGATAGCTTTTGCTAATCATTGACCTTATTTGCTCTCTTATACTCATTGATCTCTACTTTTTTTAAATTTTTCTACAGTATTATTTTTTTATAAGAGGTAATGGGATTAGGGAAGAGGAAAGGATCTCCCAAAGAAGGGGAAATAGGATACATAGAGATAAAGAGGCAACTAGTGTTGGAGGATTAAATGGGGATCACGATGGGGGAGAAGGTTAAAGGAGAGAATACAGGGAGGGATAACTAATAGAAAAGACCTTTGAAAAATCATACAGATGCCTACTACTGTGGAATCGTTTTGTATATACATATATAAAACTAATATAAATAAAGTCACTCTATAATAGTAGAGACAATGCCCCAAGAAGACATTTTATACTGTAAACAGAAACTACTTTTTTCTTCATATTTTATTTTTTTTATTAAAAATTTCTGCCTCCTCCCCACCTCCCTTTTCCCTCCCCCTCCCCCTACTCCTCTCCCCCTCCCTCTCCAGTCCAAAGAGCAGTCAGGGTTCCCTGCCCTGTGGGAAGTCCAAGGTCTCCCCCCCCTCCATTCAGGTCTTGGAAGGTGAGCATCCAAACAGGCTAGGCTCCCACAAAGCCAGTACATGGAGTAGAATCAAAACCCAGTGCCATTGTCCTTGGCTTCTCAGCAGCCCTCATTGTCTGCCATGTTCAGAGAGTCCGGTTTTATCCCATGCTTTCAGAAACTACTTTTTTGTTTACCAGCCACCCAGACCTGAATAATCACACAAAGCTATATTAATTGCAACGCTGTTTAGCTGATGGCTCAGGTATATTTCTAACCAGTTCTTACATCTTATAATAACCCATTTATTTTAATCTGTGTATTACCACGAAGCTGTAGCTTACTAGTAGGGGTCTGGAACAGCTACAAGGCATCTCTCTAAATCTGCCTTCTTTTCTCCTCTCTGCTTGGATTTCCTGCCTTGCTATATTCTGCCCTACAATAGGCCAACCAAAGCAGCTTCTATACTAACCAATGGTAATAAAAAAATGTATTCATAGCATACAGAATGGAATCCCACATCATTATACCGCTAATTTAAACTGTCAGTGCTAGAAATAGGTTATACCTTATTGAGTTATTGGCCAAAGCAGTACCATGAATCTCTCAAACATTACAGGCTATTGCCTTTTCTATTTTTTTCTCTCCACAACCTGACCCTATTGCTGAAGATAGGTCATAGAACTATAAGAAAACCGATTCCTACCATTCTGATAAATAAATTTGCAAAAATACTCCTAGTGGTGTACTATATTTATCCCTCAATACTGTGAAACTTTCATCAGAAAAGCTTTTCTTATAGTAGATGAGAATCAACACAAAACCCCACAACCGGACAATATGCAGAGATTTAGACTTTGGAGCATTCAGTACCAAATGGGATTTCTTTATCTTCTACTCTCAAGTATCAGGGCTCTATGGAGAAGAGGAGTGAAAAATGTAGGACCAGAGATGATAGATGACTCCAAAGAAACAGTGTCACCCAGAGACAACAGGATTGATGCACAAATGAAATCATAGAGGCTATGGCAGCACATACAAGACTTGGACAGGTTATGTCAGGCACTGTGTTAATACTGAAAGAGAAGAGGACACAGCGTTTTACCCCAACTAAGAAGCTATATTCAATTAATAACTGCTGGGAAAGAACAAATATATTCAATCCAGTGGCATATCTTAGTATATCAACCACACTCCAGATCAGTCCTGTTTCCAGGAGTAGTTGACGAACACAAAATAAGCTCCCTGTGTTATCTTTCATTTTTGTGCATTTTCAGATAAATAGGTAGATAGATGATATATAGATGATAGATAGATAGAAATAGATAGATGATAGAAAAAAAGAAAGAAAGAAAGAAAGAAAGAAAGAAAGAAAGAAAGAAAGAAAGAAAGAAAAATAATCTTGGGTAAATAGGATCTGGGAGAAATTAAAGGAAGGAAAACATATATTATATGAAAAACATTTATAAAATAAAGTAAAACCTAGAGAAGTAGTGGATTCAATATATAAAATGAATGAATAAAAAGATAGCAAAATAGTAAAATGTTTTGCTAGTATCTAAAATGTCCTCTGTTCAATCCCCAGTATAATTAAATAAATGACATTTAAAAATAAAATAAGCCCATGAAGTCTCTATCAATTAAAGAATGTTCAAGAGAAAATTTAGGTTATGTTTTTCTATCTAAAATTATTAGCTTCAAAAATAAACCATCTTAGCATATTCTGAGAAGATGTAGAGAGTTTTATTCAACAATTTGATCAAATTTCCCTCATCATATATCAGTTGTCTTGAAATCAAGTCCCAGTTTATCATTTTATGAAGTAACTCAATGACACAATATTTGGCTTTGACTGTCTGGCTCAATATTATTGTTCATAGGTATGCATTAAATGACTTATCTCCATTTAAAAAATAATTTTAAAACACATTAAGTCTTTTCCACATACTAGTTTCATCAGTTAATTTAACTGTAGTGTAGGAATGAGTTTATCTTTTTTTGAATGAATAATTGAAATTATGGAGCTTTCAATAATAAAGACAGAAGATCCATTGCTTAATGACAAAGATACCAGGATAGTTTTAAGCCCTTGCCTAAACTGAGTCGTCAATCCCTGTAATTATCTAAAATGTCTGCCAGTGTTACTGTGAGAAAAAAAGACAAGGAAACTGAGACACAAACATTTGTTTAATTTTGTTAATGTCAAAGAAAGTATAAATTGGACAGCCAAATTTGAAGTCTATGTGATTTGACTGTAAACATTGAGACACTGAGTTCTTAAAAACACCAACAATATATTGATATCAATATCAACAGAACTAAAAAAAAACAAATTTTAGAAAAAAGAATAAAAAACTATGGGAGCTAGAAAGAAACTGATCAAATATTCTTGCCTTCACCAAACACCATTGTAGAGAATAGTCAAGGAATTTAGGAATAAAGAATATCATGTTCATAACTTTTTATTAAATATAGTCAAATGGATTTAGATTATACTGTCTTAAAATGACTTTATAATGGTCTAGGTATTAAGTACAGAAGATTGGAGAACAGATTAGTTAAAACAGCCCTGAAGACATTTCTATGTGGCAGCAGGTCACTGGGGCCACATGCATTGTATTTATACAATGAGTCAAGCCATCTTTGGGGTTCAATAATAGCCAAATAGTGACATAATTTCTCCCACTACAAATATTTTAAAATCAGTCTTTTGTAACTCAAAAATGAAAGCAGTAGCAAAATAAGAAAGTAACATGTTTGAATTTGAACAATTAGGTGGTGTAATTCAGACCTGTGAAGTTCTACATTTAAAATACTCTACCATCCTAATGAATTTTGCCTTTGGATTTTTCAGGGGACTTCAAACCACTGTAAAAAACATCACGAGAAGTTGTTGTTTTGGACTGAGTTCATGTAATAATCACCAATATATCAGAACATTTTGCGTGCTACATAACCAAACTGACAAGTTGAGAAGTAGGGAGGCCCCCAAACAGATGAAGCTTCCCATTAAAGACATAAAACTCCAGTCTTCTTAAATACCTTCAAGAAGGAAAGACTGGCTGTTTTAACTTACAACATGCATCTCCTGGAATACAGAACTTTCTAATTGTTCTGTTTCCTTGTTCCTGCATTACAAAATTGACCACTCTGTGAGTCCTATTAAGTCTTAAGTCTGTTTTATAGATAGGAGATTGTTGGGATTCATAAATTCCAAATATACTACACCAATTAGATTTGTATATAAATTTGTTTTGATTTTGTCATTTGGCAGTAGTTATCTCCGGGCTATTCTAACTTGCAGATACTCTTGATAACTTAGATGCAATGGCTGACTCAGGAAAGTTGAAGAAGTAGTTCATTGACATCATGAGTAATTGGTCCATCATGTACACAGCCAGTCTGTCCCTAATGGTCAACAGTAACCTGGCATGGATTTATGAGATTCCATTGATTCCCTTAACCTGACATTCCCTTGAGTTTTCTCTAGATATAGAGCATCATGCCAAAAGAAAAGATAAATTGAGAGTCACTTAAAACACTAAAAGTAACACTTTTTCAGAGTAGCATTAGATAGACTTTTGTTGATGGGAATGATCATTATTCTAAATAAACTTAGCGTAAATATAGCCCATGCAAATAGGAAAATTGAAAAGGAAGAAAGGATATTAACAATAAAATAATAAAGGTCTCCTTCCTTTCTCTATTTACTTAAAGGTACCTTTACTTCTCAAAGTACTTTGAATAAGATTTCTTTTACCTTGTAATTTTTGTATTCATATAAATAGGCATGATTTTGCTTGATGTAAGGATCAGACACTTAAGTGTTTCAATCTGAAAAAAATTAATTTTTAAAAGTAGAATGACAGAAGAAACAACATCATCTAGCAGAAAAGCGATAAATAGTCTTCTCTTTAAAGAAGCTTCATGAAAGTCCCCAGATGTCATTTAGAGTAGTAACTTGACTGCTTTATTCATGAAGCTAGCTTTCAAATTCCTCTAAGACTATCCTTTGTTTTCAGATCTTCAGAGAAGCTTTCTAATTCCCAGTGTCAATGGCACAGCAGAATCTGCAAGCAACCGAACTCATCAGCATTAATTATTGCTGAGCCAGATCTGTAAACAAATGCAATCATAAACTTTAAGCATCGGCCTCAGTGAGAATGCCACCTATTTTTTTGGCTGCTCATTCCCAGTCTGTCTATAGCTCTCTTTTCTCTCATGAACTGTTGTAAGCTTCCCACGCTTCTGAGTGCTTCTGATTTATATCTTGTGTTTTGCTTTCTCTCTGGGTGGGCACATCTGCTTTCCTGGCTTTAGCTAAATTCTCTATTATAATGAATACTAATTGAACATTTCAGCCATCCTACACCTGTATTTCTGACTGCCACAAAGGAAACCCACACCACCATTTAGAAATAGGTTCATGCTGTTCTTCCTTCTGATTGATGTGTGCTCCTCCCTTCTAGAGTTCTTTCTGATTCTTGGCCAATGTTACCACATGGCTTAACGAAAGTTTCTAAAAAGAAAACTTCAGGGGTAGCCATAACTCCAGGTACTCCCTTCTTTCCGCCATTTTCTAGCACATGCAGTCACCCGATCACAGACCTCTATAGATTTATTTTTCAATTTAGTTGACCATTACTTAATGTCAACTTTTTCCAATTACTAACCTGAATAATTCCTTATCAGTTTTCCCCTAACCTCTCTAACAACACTCATACAAGTGTTATCTTCCTAAACACCAACATTTTCTGGGCAGGGAAGGTAGCTTTTTTTCCTAAACTACTTGATGCAAGTGGATGAGACTTCAAGTTCTATCTATAGAAGCCTCATTAAAAACCCAGATGGTCATGCAAGCAGATCCCTGGGACTATCTGGCCAGTTACCCTAGCCTACTTGGTGAATTACAGGGCAATGAGAGACAATGACTCGCAAAACAAGGCAGACAGCTTCCTGAAAGAACACTAAAGGTTGGACTCTAGAGTCTGCACATGAGCATACCTACACACATACACACAAGCTGATAGTCAAATATTTTACCCCTTCATTTTCAAAACTGTAGTGAGTAATCAAGATTTCATTTGCAATGTTGACAGTTGCTTTTGTGAACATAAGTTTGCTTTACGTTGATGTCAGCTTAAATCAGTCCAGCCTTAAATTCAAGAAAATGGTTATGATCTTCACATTAGACATGATCTTATGGTTCATTCATAAATTTTACTATTTGGAATAACAGAATTGTCCGTAGATCACGATAAGTGCCTTAATGGTTATTGGCATAGAGTGTACATGGAACATTTGCTAAATAGATGAATAAATGTGTTACTTACTATAGACAACACTTGCAAACCTATTGCATCCTTTTACTGGCTATGGACAAGCTACCCTGTCTCCTGGGTGTTGTGTTCTTGCTCTTCTGGGCCTGCCTAAACCACATTACACTAAATTGTCTCTGTTAACTTAAAGAGTTAACACTCTTCCAAGCAAACTGTGAATCACAAATAAATGGTAGTTATCTGTTTCTGATGAGCACAAAATAGAAGACCTTTTGCTATGTTTTCTGATTAGATCCTCAAGTTGATATGATAACCTCACTGGCTTACTCAGTCCCATGTTATTTTACTGAGGTACATTAGATGAATTATTTAATGTTGGGATTCTTACAAAAAGAGAGAGTTGTTTGAACTAACAGTTTTGAAGGTTCTAGTTCAATTGCTTTGTGCCTCTGGAAAAGGTAGTGAATCACTGGAAGTTGCTTGTCATAGAGCAAACAACTCACATTGTTCCAGAAGGCAAAAGAGGAATGAGAGCCTAGGGAAACACATCTTTTTTAAAACAGTCATGTACTAGTAGCAAAGGCCAGCCACAAGATATCACCACCCAAATGGTTTAATACCTACCAAATTAAACACACACACACACACACACACACACACACATTAATATAAATTAATTTTACCAAACAGAACGGGAAATAAAATTTTAGTTGAAAGTCATAGGAGGCAAGCTTTTAGCACCAGGGCCTGTAGAAGACATTTATACAAAATACATCAATGTTTTACATAGTGATAGTGGCGTTGGCTTCAATGACATCTTTGTTCATCAGGAAGAACATAATCTGTTTTATGGAGTTGTTGTATTGAGTTATTCAGATGGCTTAGGGTATTGGTACATTTGAATATTTATCAGTTATTTTCTGATTTGCCAATTTAAAAATATAATATTGAAAATATACAGAGTAGATTGCATAAACAAAGTATAAAGAAAAGTTTAAACTAGCAAAAGTTCTAAGGAAGGCTTTTCTTAAAACTTATTTCCACATGAGCCTGTCTACATAACTATGACATCCAGCGCCAGCATAAACGTAGAGGGAGTAAAACAGTTTCAGAGTCACTCTATAACCTGCACATGCCATGCTATGCACATGCCCTTGCTTGCCAGTGCGCACACACACACACACACACACACACTATATATATATATATATATATATATATATATATATATATATATATATATATATATGTCATAATCAAGGTGAATATATATTATATATATAATATATATGGAAAAAACCTAATGAGTTAGTAGATTAGTTTCTCCTAGAAAGTAGATGTCAAATAAAACATATATTAATTAATTAGTTAGTTAATATAAATTCATTTCAGCAAACAGAAGAGAAATTACTTTTTTAATTAAAACAAGACAATTGGATGAAAATGCATTCAATGATTATATCATTTTGCTGAGTATGACTTTTAGCATATTGAAAGTTTGTTTAGTTAACATGGAAAATTATAGATTACATTTGATTTGGATATTCTCGTGTACACATCCAAACACATACACATATGTGTATGGTATTTCATTTGTATTCAACCCCAATAACTCTCTCCTGTATTGGTCACCATTGTCTGCTCACATAGTCTCATTTCTATAAATTTACACCCATACTATATAAAATAAATTTGAGTGTAGTTTTATTACAGATAACACTATATTAAAACACGTATCGATTATTTATACCAAGAATCTATGAATGAGAGGGAAGATGTAATTCACAATTATATTTTCACAATAAACTATATACAATTATTTTGAATGTATGTTGTTAATTTAAATTAAATATTCATTGTTGCCATTCACCTTGATTATGACAAGATTGAAAGGCATAGATAGGAGGCCTACACACACCTCTGAAGTTGTAAAGCAAGGTGAAATCCACACTCCCACTCTACCACTGGCTGCCCCCAATAGTGCACAATTCTGTTACTATACTTAACTACTCATGAGGCCCTTGACTCCCTCTGCATTGTTTCTCCTGCTATTTTAGAGATAACCTAGGAAGTATACAATACTAGTCTAAATGGGGCCAGAATCCAAGATCTGCTGAAGCTATCTATGATGAACTTAGCACAACACTTTTGTAAATGTCATAGTTCTCCAGTTCAACTAACACTCCTGTCTAGGACAGTCTCTTTTTGTGCTTGCTTTGGGAAGATGGGCTATCTTCTCATGTGAACTTAGAGAAGAGAATTGAAAAACTTACTCCAAAAAATAAGGTTTATGTTTAAGAAGATAGTTCAGCTTCAGTTAATTTACTGACATTGCTTTTTTTTCTTTATTTCCTATGTATGTTTATTTGTGTGTGTAAAGGAACTCATCATCTTGTTATTAATGAGCTTTAAAAAATGAACAAAAGAAAGCACGATTTCTGGGTCAAGGCATAATCTTATAACTCAGATTTCAAAGCAAAATTATGATGAAAATCCAAAGAAATAAACTTTTAGAAAAAAACCTAAAAGGGGGTTGGAAAAAATTAGTGGCTATTAATTATAAGTTATCACTGTTTATGTTTAATAAATGTGTCCTTTTTTGATTCTTTCTCACGTCCTTGGAGACGCGCTAATGAACTTATACCCAATTTTGACTTCTGCCTCCACATGCAGGCACACGAATATAAAAGGTAATCTCAATTTTATCTCTAAGAAATTGGTAAAAACATATGAATACCTTCTTTCACTCTTAGATATGGAATCTTGTACTGGGTGATAGAATGATATTCAAAGATACTGCAAAGCATCAATTTTCCTTTTCATGTGGGTTCCATTTTTACAGCATATATTGGTGGTTATTATTCCTGAACATCATTGATACCTCTCCCTGGGGAAATTGCTCATAACACTGAACTTGTGATTGATTATGGATTATATAAGTGATATTGCCTCTATCTTATTAAGAGGTTTAGTCATTTAAAGCATCAGATAGAATTTAATCAAAAGAACAATTTATTGTGTTTAAAGTTGTGCTTTTGATTTTGGCCTACAGTGTCTGAATAAGCATAGAGCAAACTCTACCTTTCTTACCCTGGCAAGTAGGTTTCTATTGTACTTATTTATCTGTTCTTTGAAATAATTATTACTGGTATGGTGGTCTACACCTGCATTCCTGCTGCTTGGGTGTCAAAGGTAAGAAGTTACAAATTCAAGACCAATTTGAGCTACATCCTGAGTCCAAAGCAAGATTGGTATGCATAACAAGACTCTTGGTCTCAAAACAAACTTATTTTTTTTCTTTGATTCCCTAATTGACACGTTAGCTTCATGAATACAGGGATCATAACAGTTCTATTCAGTTCTGAGATTAAATGTTGTATAATGTTCATTGGGTATTACTGGGAAGACTTAATTTTCCCTTTAGTAAGAATCAAATAAATTCAATAGAGTTTTAGCTTAGTTACAAAGAGAGAGGAAGAGAGAAAGAAATGGAATCCTATACTACTGAGCCAAGATAAAATTTCTTGGTTAATGATTTTGTGTACAAACATGGCATTGCTTTTGTCAGTGTGTAAATCTGACTTGTTTTCACATCATAAACTGAATGATGTCATGGAGTAACTCCTCTGGATATATCATAACAATATAATTTACAACATATTATCCTCTTCTTATCATATTGATTTCTCATGCTGAAAGGATTCCAAAACTGCAAGAGAAGCTAATTCCTTGCTAAGCAACAAGAGTCTCCAGTTAAGTGTTAAGGCATTAGTCAGCTCAAACATGGATCTGGTATTTCAAAATAAACATATCCTACTCAATAGTGCTGAGTTTTCAGTCCTAGGGTTTTATATGATGAAAATATCTCAGAAACAAAGATAGAAAATTACAATATTGACAGGAGCCAGAAATGAGACATCTCAGCAAATATCAACCCTGAAGTGTATCATCATTAGAAAAATAATCACTTTAACTCCAAAGAAAATTGATTTTATGAAATGCATAAAGAAAAAATTTGTGCTAAGATTGAAGAAATGGATAGACATCATTCCTCCTTCAGAATTCCAAAGCTTTCATCACAGAACCGTATCAGTGTTGACTCACATATGAAGACTCTTACATTGTTAAAGTAATTTTTCAAAATCAAGCTTTGAGTATTTCTTTCATGAATGCTGCATCATTTCCACTGACATATGTATCTCTACCAACTCCCCATTCTCTCAAATTCATGATCACATCTTTAATTATTATTCTTAAATGTGTATGTGAATGTGTGTGTCTGTGAGTCTGTGTGTGTCTTTGTGTGTCTGAATGTGTCTGTGTTTAGGGTAGACCACTTGGAGTTGGATAACTTTAGGGGATTTTCCTTGGAGAAGAGCTATTCCCCACATCGCACAAACAATTAGTAGCTTATAGTTATTTATTTTGGAGTGGGATCTTATGGTATTTCCTTGATCTATATTGGCATCCAGGTCTTGTTTAAGTAGCTCTCATTTTGAGAGTTCATGGATGTATCTTCATTGACATATCTAGAAGAAACTATCTCATAGCAGAGACAAACTGGTGGTCTGGTTCTTACACTCTGTATTTCCAAAGTTCCACAATGTTCCCTGAGCATCAGATGTAAGGGTATGTTGCAAGTATATCAACAACACAGTGAGAGATTTTTTTTTCTGCATTTTGACGTTTTATGGTTTCTGCTATTGTTTCCATCTGTTGTAAAAAAGAAGCTTCTTTGATGAGAGTTGAGAGCTACACTGATCTCTGGGTATAAGGATAAGTACTTAGGTAGCAGTCAGACATTATAATGGTTTAGTACAGCAACAGTAAAAGGTTACCCTTTACTCTAGAGCTGATGAACTCACTAGTCATGGATACTTCTCCAAATTTACAGTACCAGGCAAAATATTCCCTCCTCTCAAGGGGGACATTAATCCAATTACACAGTTGTTGGTTAACACTAAGATATAAGTGCTGCTGTGTCCACAGGGAGATCTTGCCAGGATGTTCATTTTTATGGTTCATAGTCTGTACCACTAGATATGTCTACCAGTTGCTCTTCACCCTTGGCAAGTTGCATGACACTTTTAGTATGTTTCTAGGTTAGCTCCAGATTGATTCTTTCAAGTCTTATGACCTTAATGTGTGATGTTTTCAAAAACAGAGTCTTACTTTCTCTTCTGGGAGGCAGTCAAGGACAGTGGCAATAGATGGTTTTGTTTCAGGAGTTTCTTAGACTCCATTGCCTAACAACTTAAAGAGAAGTTTCTATAACATGGTTCCTATTTTTTTTTAGGGGGCATAGTTTTATTTAGTTTGTATAATAGTGATGTAATTTTATTTTAGATATTTATCTATCCCTGTATTGTTTTGTTTTGTTTTAACAAACAATGCTGGTGTTATTTGTTTCTCTTCTCACCATTTCTCTCTATTTTGCTCTCTCCCAGAGTTTAAGTCCTTCTATTGTTATTTCCAGATCTCCTCTCACAGAACTTTGCTTATATTTGAAATGCCCCTTGAGAAGTCCCGAATCAGTCCTTAGATTAGGTATGCAGGAGAAACTTCTCAACAACCAATTTAAAGCCTTCAAACCTGTCTTCACTTTTTAAAATATAATAATGAAGAGAGGCCAATATAAAACAAAGAATTTTAATCTGATTTATCCCTCTGTTCTTCAAATCTATGCATGTTTAGGTTTGTAAATTCAAAACAAAGTATAGCCTCCAAGAATGATTGCTTTCATTATTTATAAAAGCATTATAGTCTAAAGAAATCTTACATGTAAAATGTAGCCACAGTAAAAGAAAGAACTCTTGTGCGTCCTCAATCAGGTGCATCAGCAGAAATGTAGCCACAGAAAAGAAAGAACTCCTGAGCACCCTTAATCAGGTATATCAGCAGTTATTAAATTTTCTTCCATTTTGCTCTTTTACAGAAAACATTCCACATAATTCCAGAGAAACACTGACACGGAAGCCCACAGAATTCATTTTCTCCATCAGTAATGAATTAACTTTACTTCTAAGTGTTTTCAACTGATTAAATCTGGCCTAGTTAGAGAATCTGAATTCTGTTTCCTTACCTTAAATAAAGTGGTTTTGGTTTTCAAACATATTTGTGAAATACTTTCACAGAAACATCTACCGTACCATTTTAACACTAGGGTTCCAGAGTCTAGCCAGTTACCGTCTCAAAACAAGCAACAGGAAAAACATAAGGTAATTCACAGTAGAAAATTTGGGTTTTCTACTTTCTATGTATTATGAAAAGTGCTTAAGTAAATATTTTTCTTTCAGGTTTCCCTCAGTCTTTTTTTCTTTTTAAATTTTTCATTTTGCTTGAATGTTCACCCGAGTATATACATGCTGGTTAAGTAACGAGCACTATGTAAATGTTCTGAAGAAATGTCAACAGGTTTTCCATGGGATTACAGCATTTCCAAACACCATCTCTGTAGGGGATGGCTGTGAAAGGCCCAATTTCTCTCCATCTACATCTGCACACATCTCTTTGTTTTGATTTTACAGAGCTAAGAAGTTCATGGGAGGTGTAGTTTGCACTTACGTGTTGGCTAATGGTGTTAGGTACCTTTTCTGTGCTCATTTATGAATCTACTGTTGTCTTTGCTTCTTTTGCCTAACAGAGTAACAATGGGCTCACCAACCAACTGGGGGAAAGTCCCTCATTTGTTCCACCTTCCATATGGTGTTTGAAGGAAGAATAGTTGATGAGAACAGATACTAACAATTTAAAAGTGTTTGGTAGAATTAACCAGGAAAGTTATGATCAATACACACACACACACACACACACACATATGTCAAGGTTTTCAGTTTGTTGATTTCTCCAGTTAGCATTTGGTTTTGTGTGTTTGCCTATTTCGTTTATTTTGGTACCAAACTTGATTATTACTTCATTTTATCTGCTTTACATGTAGCTAATTTTATATTTCTACCATATTAGGCTAAACCTTAGGTTGTTAATTTTTGTTATTTTTTAAGTATGTATTCATAGTTATAAATATCTTTTACAACTCTACTTGACCAGAAATCAATTATTTTGTTATGCTGAGTTCAACCTTTCATTATTTAAAAGGTATTTTCCAATCTTATGGTTTCTTCTTCAACTTCTTGATGCTTACCACTTTGAAGTAACTTTGAGAATTTGTCAATGAAAGTGTGGAAATAGTTAATACTTTCCTGGTCAGTTGAGGTTTTACAATAAGAGAAAATGTCAAAAGGTGTATTTTTTCTGATCACAATGGAATTACATTTAAGCATTTTGTTCTTATTAATTTAACACCCCACATGAGGTTTTTTTTGACATTTGAAATTCAGTATACTCACTGTCACCAAGCAGAATGCTCTTTGGAGGCCTGTCACATATTCTCTCAAGCACTTCTAGTAGACTTTTCATTTCATTTGCTGAAAATATTACCTGAAGAATTTTCTCTTGCTCTTATTTTATGTTTCACAGTTCTTTCTTGAAATGTTCTATTTGATGAGGCATTTTAATGCTTCCAGCTACTTTAGGTGCCATCTCTACTTTGTTGAATACATTTATATTGGTTATTTAAAGTGGCCTAGCCCCATTAAAGTAGCTACATCTCTTTAAAATGCCTTTTTGCATACTTGATGCTACTCTTTACATCCATCCTCACATGCTCTCTTTCTTGAATATATGTTGTTTAGTTTAAATTGAGATATTTTAAAACGGTGTTTTGTAGGAACTCGAATTGTCAATTTCTTTCATCCCCAGGTTGATAGTACCTGTTCAGTTGCAGATTTAATTGCTACTGACTTTCCATCTCCTGCAATGTGTGGCCAGTGAACAATCAAACACCAGTATATATATATATATATATATATATATATATATATATATATATATATATATATCAACTTTTTAGCTAGAGATTTTGATCATCACAATCAAGTCTCTGAGTAAAATCATTAAATTCTTCATTTACCTTGGATTGATATGAGACAGGTGATATGAGACTGCTGTTCTGGTTTAGAAATTTATATCTGTTCCTGGAATCTTTTCTCCTTTCAAGTTTTAACTGTTCTAGATTTATCACTTGGCATATATAGGTTCTCTGACTCTTCAGTTGTATGCCTACACTGAATATGAATTACTCCTGGGTCATAGTACAGTATTGTGCAACTAGTAGGTAGGAAAAGGTCATTTGGAACTTCTCTTGCCAGTAGTTCCCAGTCAGTGTCCATGCTTGTGAATTTGTGTTTCCAAGTCTATCTCACAACTGTTACTGAGAAGATTCAGTCTAGTGTATATGTACTATCTTCTCAATCTCCAGTATTGAGAGCAGTTACTGGACCCTTCAAGGTCTTTCTTCTGCAGTTGCTGTGTGCGTGCTTGTTTGCTTGGGTTTTTTTAAATGTTTTTTTTATTTATTTTTAATTAAAAATTTCCACTTCCTCCCCTCCTCCCATTTTCCTCACACACACACACCCATTCCCTTCCCTTCCCTCTCCAGTCTAAAGAGCAGTCAGGGTTACCTGCCCTGTGGGAAGTCCAAGGTCCTCCCCCTTCCATCCAGGTTTAGGAAGGTGAGCATCCAAACAGACTAGGCTCCCACAAAGCCAGTACATGCAGTAGGATCAAAACCCCCTCTCGTCAGTTGCCCAAGGATCTAGCTGGGGACATCTCCATGGACAACTGGGAACCTTTCTAGAGTCAAGTCTCTTGCCAATCCTAAAATGGCTCCCTTAACTAAGATATATTTGCTTGTTTTTTATACCACCCTGTCATAAAATTAGACATTCTCGCTTAATAAAGGTAATTTCCTAGTGCATCACCAAGGCTTAATTTTGTTTAAGGCTTTTTTTGTGTGTGTGTGTCTGAGATGTAGTAGCTCTGTACTATTACCTAGAGGTACAGGAAGGGGTTAACCCTGAGTTTTCCTGGATTGTCTTTGCTAGTATAGAAGCAGAACCAGTGAACTATCATTGCATGGTAATCTGGTCAGTTTTCTTTGCCTGCCATATGAAATACAGTTAGATGTGGAAGATAGAAGCTGACTCTTCTGCTCTACCTCTTCAGAATAAAGCTTCTGCACTGTGTGCCAGCAGGTGGGAAGAGATGCTTATGGCCAGATTCTTCTTAGGAGAAGTACCTCTAAACTTACAGCTAGCTGGGAGAGAGAAATCTCATCAAAAATATGAAGCCCTGGTGCTTTCCATAAAACAGACCTAGGGTTAAAAGAGTAGCCATATCTGAGAGATCAGAGATACACGTTGTTTGTAACAATATTTAGTTGAGTGAAAATCTCCCTTTACTGTATCCAGAGGCAACACTTTCAGGGACTGATGTTTCTAAAATAGATTTTTCCATTTACATGAAGGCTTGTTGAGGAAAGAACTTATTGCACTCTGGCCTCTCTCACTCTCTCGCTCAGAATTCAATCTGAAAACTTGTTATTAATACAATACATGTTCTCAGACCCCAGTTATGAAGTTTATATCCTGTCATTGCAAATATGCAACTTTGAAAGTAGATTTTGTTAAATAGTAACTCCTTAGAAAAGTTTGGTTCTAATGTATGCAATATAGGGTTATTCTTTAACACATCTCCTTAAAGCATATATGTTATATTAAATATATAACTTAGAACTAAGTAAAAAAGACACTATTTAATATTATATACACTCAGCACTATTACTATCAAACATTATTTGTAATTTGTATCAACAAATTACAGAGAGGAATATAATATAGGTTCTGACTTGAAGGGACTTGTAGTCCAATGAAAAAAGTTTAAAGAGAAAATTAGAAGGAAATATAAGATATGTACTGTCATTTTAAATATCAAAGACAGACATAGTAATAAAATACATAAAACAAAAAAACAATAAACTTAAATGAAAGCAAATCAGATTTTATAAGTTGATAATTTACTTGGATCAATTATTTAGTCGACATTTGTTATGTGTTTTGGAGATTCATCACACCCCATATCATTCCTTCCAAGTTTGAATCAACTGAAAACAAAACATCAAATCAGACAGATGGAGAGAAAAATGGAAATTTTATTGATGGGTTAGCTGGTACAAATTAAATATGTGGCCACAGTCACACTTCCTGTCACTTAACTGGTGGGCACTGAAAACTGATCAGTGCCATATACCCACTTCCCACATGGTTGGAAACTGACTACAAGCTTAATGCATGAAAAAACAAAGAAGACAGAAATATGTGAGATTGATGTACAGGATGCTCGAGAACAGAAAGTCTAAGAGAGTAGTCATATTTACTTATCCTTTGAGTCTCTGCAACAAAATTGATTGGAAAGGTATATCAAGCTTAAATCTTAGTATCTGAGGTCATATATGTTTATTTTAGGGTCTGTGTGGTCAATAGTGGAGAATATAATCCTCAAATCCCTGACCTCAAGGAGCACAGAGTCTTGTGACACTCCTTCAAAACCCACCATCTTCCCTGTATTCATGTGCACTGTTACAATCTGGTGACATCTGCTTATATTCCCTTACAACATTTAGTTTCCATAGTACTCATAACATTAACGTGTAACTAAAACCTGCATAACATCAAAGATATCTTTATTTCCAAGTTATCTTAAAATACCCTTCTTTGGTATGGAAATGAATATTCTCATGGACAGAACAGTATTTTATTCTATGGCCCCTTCCAGGATATTTTACTATGTAACATGTAATAAAAATATCCCTATATATTACATTATTCTGTGTATTGGCCATATGTCCCTCTATTTAAAATGAAGCCTGCTACTTTCATACAAGACAGAACATGATCTTGGTTTATCTCTCAACTGCCTGGTCTGGAGGGTTACCACCTGATTTATGGTACTACAGAGAAGTTTTGAGTTCATCAACAACTCTCCACTTAATATTTTTAGAAAGAAGGTACTTTGTATCCATCTAAATTAAATCACAGGATCTCTGAAGCAGGTATGTCTTCTTTGCCTGTATGTTTTACTCAGGCCTGTGAACACTTAGCATACTCCATAAATATTCTCAGATAATATTTATAGCAAATTTTACATGGAAGCAATTTCATCAGGGTCACTGTACCATGTAGATTTAAAGCTACATAAATTATAACAGCCACTCACTTTGTGATATTTTACCTAGAAAAATATAAGGTCCAAAGCAACTTTCCGATTCCTTGAAAACATTCAGGAATGAACTAATATCTTTTCTCAGTCTCTGGATATAAAAGAAGACTATGACAAATTCAAAGTAAAAGTACTCTTAGTTTGAATCTGTTTAATTGAGACATGTGTACTTCTGACCTCTGTTTAACTTTAGATTTTTATAAATCTTGCTTCTCTCACTTGTAGAATGGATATTATAACATTAATTATACCTAATCCCAACTAAGTAGAGTCATTTAGTTTATGTTCAATATTTCCTAGCTGGCAGAAATTGTAGAAGAAAGATAGAAATTAGAAATTATGGGTGGACATATCCACAATTTCAGGAGTTGTAAAGTCTATGCAGGTAGATCTAAAATATTGTAAACAGAAAGAGGAGAAAGAAAGGGTATCTGGAATGCCAAAGCCTAAATACAAGTTTATGGACTTTGGATACTGGATCGAATTGTGACTGCCATTATACCAATTATACAATTGGTATACAATTATACAATTATGTACTCACAGTTTAAAAGAAGGTTTTGTTGACAGGAACATGGTTTCTTTGAAATCTAGATAAATAAAAAGCTATTAGTGAGAAATATACATGTCTCATCTTTATTGACTAAAAGAGGTTGTCTCAATCTTTTGGCAAGAAGGCAGACCTTGTTTTAATTTGCCAGGTCTATTCTCTCTCAAGAGGGTGACACATCACACTGTCAAACTGAGCAGCTTCTGGGATCACCCAGCTATCTCCCCTTGTCTACAATGTCATGATCTTGAGTTCAGCTCTGTTGTGAGTTGGCAATCAATGACCATTTCCTTTTAGGGGGAGACTTTTGGCTGCCCTTCTAATTAACAAGTGGACATTTTTGCTTGCATAGCTATCCTTTCTAAATTGAGTAATCAGTCGCAGAGATATTGTTCAACTCAAATTGCTCTCACACTGCAGGGTTCCAGGAACCTAGAAGCTTAGAAACAGGTCTGGAAATATCATCATTATGCAAGATACACTCAAAGTTCTGCTTTCTGACCTCATGAGGTGCTTCCTCTCAGTAATCACTGTAGCACAACCCAAAAATATGAAATCAGAAAGTCCCACTCAACCCTAGCCTAAGAGAAAAATATCAGAGATACAACTACAATTTTGGAGTCTAGTTAAAACTATGCTTCTGCTTCCTATAGAAAAATTATATCTCCTATGTATTACATTGTCATAGACTAAAACATTAGGAAGTAATGAACATTGGGAGGAACAAGAGGAGTCAACGGAGAAAATAAAATATGAAAGCTAAAACTAGACATACTTAATATTAGCAATAAACCTTGCCAATGAGTACATATTTCCTTTTACTCCATATACTAATTGAAAAATGCATAACAGGGATGACTGGGTTAAACTTAATAGGATAAATAAAGACTTTGGAACAGTCTATGGATTTAGTTTTTGTTCTGTGAAATATTTTACTTTATGCCTGGACCCAGATTCCCCTTTGTCAAAGACCTGAAATAAAGAGTGCTTCTAACATATTCAAACAGAAAGTCTGGTACTTTCTGTTCAGCACGCATAACCTCATTATGGTAAACACTATGCTTCTGCTCACTGCAGTGGATGAACACCAGGGCACACATTAATTTCTATCACGGTGACTTCCTATGGAACTATGACTTCATTTATAAGCACTCTAAACAACCTCAATTTCCTATGTTTACAAAAGCACATTCTACAGACGATCTGAAAATTCAGTTCTCTCTATTACTAGCTTTATTATCCATGGCTCTGATTTGCCCCACAACTAACGGTGGGATTTCTAGTATATGAAAACATGGTTCTGTACAACATTTCACACTATTTCTTTTTTCTTTTTTTATGTTCGGCTAACATTGAACAAGGTATCTAGGCTTAACTTGCAAAAAAAAAAAAAGAAAAGAAAAGAAAAGAAAAGAAAAAAGGAAAAAGGTGTTTACATTGATTTAAATGCAAATATTTAACAACTGCAGTTCTTATTCCTACAGCTGAGAAGGGTTACAGAAAGCAAGTATTCGCAATTGAGTCATTACTTTCAGAGAGTCTCATAGGACAATCTTCGGATCAATAGGTCTTCTTTGGATATTAAATAAGGCTGAATTAAAATTACTTTAGGTAGAATGCAATAAGGTACTGTCTTGAGAAGGACAAGTATATTTACTATAACTACAGAATGCTTATATACTCTAGAATTAGAAACCGAAGTTTAACATTTTCTCCTATTTTTGGTGAATTGCTGCGCAGATTACTTGCTCCCCAGGGGTTGGAATGTTATCCCTCAGTGTGTTTGTGCAGGTCTGTGCCTGAATCTCATATGGCAAAGACATGTTCTTAAAACTGATGGTAACAATAGATACTGAGAATGCAACAAAAGAAAACCCATTTAAAATTGGTTTGGTTGGATAAATGCAATATTATATTTTTTATGAGCTACCTTCATTTCTGCACAATTTTTCATGCAGTAAAATAATTGGAAATATAATTGTACATGTGACACTTCAGTTTATGTAAGTAGCACTTGATTGTATCATCAAAAGTCTGTTCATTTGGTTATGTATACATCATTTTTTATAGGTTATTGCTCTTGTATCAAGGCCATCTGCTCTCAAATTTCAAAAATTGGAAGCAAAAATAGTAGCCATATTACAATGAGGAAAAATGCTCTACAAAGTGAAAATTAGAGAAATATAGAAACAGTAAAAGTGTAGGGGCCCAAGTGAGGAGTGTCAGTAAATCCATCTTAGACATTCTGTTATTTTTGTTGTTATCATTTTATATTCTATTTATTTGGTCATTTGTTTATTTTAAACATGGTCTCCCTGTAGCTTAGAACATTATCTTTAACTCACAGAAATCCACCTGTTTCAGTCACTTGGGTGCTGTGATTACAGGCGTGTACCAGTCTACCCAGATTTTAAAGTAATTTTATAATTAGGCAAAAATTATTCATTTTTACTGTGATAAGTATGATCCATTTTCATCTAAATTTTCATCTAAAATTGCTGCAACAATTGTAAATATCCATTTAAAACTTTAGAGGCTGCAAAAAACAATCCTTGACCCTTATAATTTTCTCAAGATAGTGCTTTTTAGTTTGGTCAGAAAAATTATGCTGAGTCAAAAACTGTCACTTCATTTATTACAATTAATCACATTTCTTTGCCACTGATTATGGGGATACTCAAATAATAATAGAACTCTATAACACAGGTAAAAAATTTCTTCACATATTTTACTACATCCTCTATGTATTCATTTAACATTTTGAAATATCCAATTAATCAGGTACTATGGCATTTTCTGGAGACATGATAGAAAATCATGCTCTTAAGACTTTTCTCTCATAATGATAAGACTACAGACTGTATGAACTCTCCTGGGATAGTCCTTTGAGAGTTCAGAGAGGAAGGAAAATATACATGTTCATGTAAATAAAAGAGAGTTCTGCAAGCCCATGTGTTAGCATACACCTGCAATCCCAGTACTTAGATGCTAAATCCAGAGGATTTACCATGAGATCAAGGCTAGCCTGAGATGCACAGCAAATGATTGTGTAAAAACACAGAGACATAAATACTACACCAGTTTGCACCATCCCAGCTGTAAAGAAGAACTCATCTTTCCACATATCCACATGAGCATTTTTCTTTTTTTCTCATTATTTATTACTTTAGAAATAATACCAATCAAAATTCCCACTTCCTTCCCTCCTCCTACTTTCCTCCTACTCCCCCACACGTCCTCCGCACTCCCACCCCCGTTTTAAGAGACAGCAAGGCTCCCTACCCTGTGGGAAGTCCAAGACCCTCCTCCCCACATCCAGGCTTAGGAAGGTATGCATCCAAATAGAATAGGATCTCAAAAGCCAGGACATGCAGTAGAGACAAATCCCAGTGAAATTGTCATTTGCCCCTCAGTCTGCTCCAATTTTCAGCCACATTTAGAGGAACTAGTTTGATCCCAGGTGTGTTCATCCCCAGTTCAGCTGGAATTGGTAAGCTACCATTAGCTCAGCACACTGTCTCAGAGGGTGAACCAACCCCTCATGGTCCTGACTTCCTTGCTCATATTCTCCCTCCTTCTGCTCTTCAGCTGGACCTTGGGAGCTCAGTCCAGTGAATTCTCAACAGAACAATTTCAAATGTCTAAAAGATACTTAAGGCCATGTTCAACTTTAGCTGTCAGGGAAATACAAATCAAAACAACTTTGAGATACCATCTTACACTTATGCTGGAGAGGATGTGGAGTAAGGGGAACACTCATCCATTGCTGGTGGGAATGCAATCTTGGGCAATCACTTTGTGTGGCGGTTTCTCACACTAGCATTTTTCATCAGTTGTGCATTGATTCTTAGTCATTCTAATAGCAGTAAGATACAATCTTAGGTTGGTTTTAACTTGAAGTTCTCTGAGAGCTTATTTAAAAAATATTCTTAAACATTTGTATTTTGTCTTTTGAGGAGTCTCTGTTTAGTTCCATGTTTCATAGCTTCTATTCTGAAAATCTTTTGAGTCGCAACCTCCCTCAATTAACCTCTCGAACTTTCTATGTCCAAACTTGACTAACTTTTATAAAATTGATTCTTCAGTCTGTCACTTTAATTAGTACCTAAAAGAGGACTGTTATTTCTCTTCTAAAATGCCAGCAAGTACTCTTTGAGTCCACTAACTAAAGCATCTTAGGCTCAGCATCACTCAAGGCTGCATGATGTCATCCCAGTTTATCTATTGTAGTGATTCTGGGTTTCCTTCCACCCTTCTTAGGTTAGTAGATCACCTTCAGTACTGTTAGTTTACTCTTATACAAACATAACTTCAATTGTATTATTATGTGCACAACATATCTCTGAAAGTATTCACTACTGAAAGGAGACTTAAACCTGTTTTGCACAACTCATTAAAACTAGGGTGCTGTGTGCACACGAAGCATTCCCACATCACTGTCTTCACCTACTCTCTCCTTCTTGTCTGTGTTGTATACACAACCAAATTATTGAGTTGCCCAGACTTTTGTGGAAACACCCTATTTCATGCCTCAATACTCCCTTAGACACAGTGGATCCTGTTTGAAATGCCTTCTTTTATTTGAGTATAGATTGCTCTGAAGGTTTTCCTATAAAACATACACAGTTTCTGCTTAATTTTTTTGAATTATTGAGCTTATCACATAGCATCTTGTTTGTAAGCTTTTCTAGTTCTTCCCATAGACTGCAGTCCACTTAGGAGTAAACTTAATATTTTCTTTCATCTCTGTGTTTCCAGTACAAAGCACATACTTATTAAAGATAGTGTGGGTTTAGAAAAAAACTGCGATCATAGAACCCAGTATATACTAAGATGATGGTGCACTTTAATGGCTTCTCTACATATTCAAGACTTATAGGGGAAGAGCAAATTCAAAATGGCCTTGGTATGATCAGTAAAGTTTCAGAAGATGAGGAATGATTGCAAAGTCACCCTTAATATAGAAAAGGATGAGATGGAGATGAGGAAAAGAAGAGAAATAAGGAGACAGATATATGAAGAAGATTAAACCACTTATCTTTAATATGTGTGAGAATTTTGAAATCCACTCTATTCAAAGATAACGTTTTAAAAAAAAATACTTGAAATTGAACACAACATATATATGCAGGAAATCACAGAAAGCACCTAAAACATGCAGCACAATCTGCTCCCCATGTATGGGATAGTTTATTTTATATGTCCATTGTTCTCAAGATACACTGCATATTCTGTGAATAAAAGTACACACCACACTGGAGCTACTCATTTGACATCATCCATTATAGCATGCTGTTTTCAATTTTAATAATTATAGTAATTAATTTAAGTCTTAAGACTAATTAGCAATTTTAATTTAAAGACAAGTTTAATCATCTTTAGGAGGAAAAGCAAAGTATTTGAAAAACATTCCAGCTCAGGTACAAAAAAATGGAAATTTTCTCAAACTTAATAAGACATCAGAGAGACTTCTTGCAGCTGTTGATGAGAGCAGATGAAAAGATTCACAGATAAATGTTAGGTGGAGCTCAGGGAACCATACAGAAGATGGGGAGCAGGGACTGTAGGATTTAGAGAGGTAGAGAACACCAGGAAAACATGGCCCACAGAATCAACTAAGAAGGTATCATGGGGGCTAAAATAGTATTCACAGAGTCTGCATGGGTCTGGCTAGGTCCTTTATGTACATACAATGGTTGTTTAGCTTGGGATTTTCATTGGATTCCTAATAGTGGGACCAGAGTATATCTGACTCTTTTTGATGCTTGTGAGACCCATTCACCCTACTTGCTTGCCTCATCCAGACTTCTTAGGACGGTTTCTCCCTAGGTTTACTGCACCTTCTTGTCTCATGTTCAGTTAATATTCCTCAGAAAAGGACGAGATGGTTTCACTGCAGAATTCTACAAGATTTTCAAAGAAGAACTAATACCAATACTCTTCAAGTTGTTCCACACAATAGAAAAAGAAGGAACATTGCCAAACTGTTTTTTGAGGCTACAGTTACCCTAATACCCAAACCACACAAAGACACTACTAAGAAAGAGAATTATAAACCAATCTCACTCATGAATATTGATGCAATAATACTCAATAAAATACTGGCAAACAGAATACAAGAACACATCAAAAAAATCATCCACCATGGTCAAGTATGCTTCATCCCGGAGATTCAGGAATGGTTCAGCATATTAAAAACTGTCAAAGTAATCCACCATAAAAATAAACTGAAAGAAAAAAAAACCACATGATCATCTCATTAAATGCGAATAAAGCCTTCAGGAAAATTCAACACCCTTTCATGATAAACGTCTTAGAGAGAACAAGGATAATAGAAATGTACCTAAACATAATAAAGACAATATACATCAAGCCAACAGACAGCATCAACCTAAATGGTAAGAAACTCAAAGCAATACCAGTGATATTAGGAATAAGATAAGGTTGTGCACTCTCTCCATATCTGTTCAATATAATACATGAAGATCTAGCTAGAGCAATAAGACACCAAAAGATCTAGGGGATAGAAATCTGAAAAGAAGAAGTCAAGCTTTCACTATCGGTAGACAATATGATAGTATACTTAAGTGAGCCCAAAAATTCTACCAGAGATATCCTATAACTCATAAATACCTTCTGTAATGTAGCAGAATACAAAATTAACTTTAAAAAAATCAGTTTCCCTCCTTTAAACAGATGATAAATGGACCAAGAAAAGAAATCAGAGAAACATAACCGTTAATAATAGCCCACAAATAACATAAAATACCTTGGGTTAATGTTAAACAAATAAGTGAATCACCTATATGACAAGAACTTTGATTCTTTGAAGAAATAAAATAAAGAAGACACCAGAAAATGGAAAGATCTTCCATTTC
This sequence comes from Microtus pennsylvanicus, assembly GCF_037038515.1. Lineage (NCBI taxonomy): Eukaryota > Metazoa > Chordata > Mammalia > Rodentia > Cricetidae > Microtus > Microtus pennsylvanicus. The sequence continues at coordinate 24,405,287 of NC_134592.1, forward strand.
CTTGTATACATATAATTAACATAGAAAAATGGTAATCTTACCAAAAGAGGTCTACAAATTCAATGTAATGCCCATCAAAATCTCAGAAAAATTCTTCACAGACCGCAAAAAGCAATATTCGGTATAGTCAGAACAAGTCTGTAAAACAACAACAACAACAAGAAAAACAACAAGAAAAAACTTCTGAAGGCATAACAATTCAGTACATTAAACTCTACTATAGAGCTACAGTACCTGAAACAGTCTGGTATTGGCATAAAACATCAGGAGGACCAATGGGATTGAATTGAAGGCCCAGATATCAAAACACACACCTACAAACACCTGATTTTTGACAAAGAAGCTAAAAATACAAAATAGAAAAAAAATTTAACAAATGGTGCTGGAATAGCTGGATATCTATATTTCAAAGAATGAAAATAGACCTATATCTGTTGCCATGAACAAAACCCAAGTCCAAATGGATCAAAGACCTCAACATAAAACCAACCACACTGAACCTCATAGAAGAAAAAGTGGGAAGTACACTTGAAATCATTGGCACAGAAGACCACTTCCTAAATATAACCCAGTAGCACAGACATTGAAAGCAACAATTAATGAAACTCCTGAAACTGAGAAGGTTCCATAAAGCATGGTCAACATTACAAAATGGCAGCCTAGAGTTTGGGAAAAGATATTGACCACCTCCACATCAGACAGAGGACTGATCTCCAAAACATACAAAGAATCCAAGAAACATGACATCAAAGGAACAAATAATCCAATAAAAATGAGTTATAGACTAAAACAGAGAGTTCTCAACAGAGAAAGCTCAAAGGGCTATAAGACACTTTAGGTAATGCTCAATATCCTAGCCATCAGAGAAATGCAAATCAAAACAAGAATTACAAACTTGTACTTCTTTTTTGGAAAACTATGGCAATTTCTCTGAAAATTAGGAAACAATCTATCTAAAGACCCAGCAATACCGCTGTTGGGTATATACACAAAAAACACTGAATCATACCACAGAACATGATCAACTATGTTCATAGCAGTATTATTTTTAATATCCAGAACCTAGAACAAACCTAGATGCCCCACAATCAAAATATGGATAAAGAAAACGTAGTATATTTATACAATGTAGTATTACATAGCTTAAAAATGACATCTTGTAATTTGCAGGCAAATGGATTGATCTAGAAAAAAACATATTGAGTGAGTTAATTTAGACCAAGAAAGACAAATATAATATGTATTCACTTATAAGGGGCTTTTAGACATGAATCAAATAAAAACCAACTTACAGGCCACAACCCCAGAGAAACTACACAACAAAAATGACCCTAAGAGAGATATAACATAGATCTACATAGGAAGGTTAAAATGACCACAAGATCTCCTGAGTAAACTGGGAGTGTGGAGGTAATAGGAAAGGCTAACAGAAAAAGTGGAGGATGAGAGGGGACAGCAGAAAAATGTATAGCTCAATAAAAACAATTTAAAAATCCCAAGGAGTCCTGATCTTTTCTGAAGGAAAATGACGGACTAGTGGGTCTGGGCAGGGGGTAAGTGGCTAGCAGGAGAGGAGGTAGGAGTGGTTCTGATTGGGATGTTTTGTTTAAGAGAAGCAAAAAAAAAAAAAAAAAAAAAAAAAAAAAAACAGAAGACAGCCTACCTTAGCCTACAAATGCATCAATTCTGCAGAAAAGCAATGCATGAGCCTTCTCTAATTTAAGTCAGCAGATGAAAGAAATGGGAGCCTGAGAAGGTGCCTCCGTGAGTAAACTGCATGCATACACAAGCAGAAGGACCTCAGTTCAGATCTCCAGCTCCCAAATTATGAGCTAGATATGAGAGGCAGGCAGATGTCTGTTTGAGACCAGCATCATCTACAGAGTAAGCTCAAGACCAGCTAAGGCTATACAAAGAAACCCTGTCGTGGAAATCAAAAGCAAAAATAAAAACACTAGATATGACACTGCGACTCTGTGATTCCAACACTAATGGGTACAGGAAGGAGAATTCCTGGAGCTCCCTGGACAGACAGTCCAGTCAGTGGGTGAGCTACATTTCAATGAGAGATCCTGTATCAAAAATATAAGGTGGAATACAGTAGAGGAAGGCATTTGATATTAACTTCTAGCCTCCAATGCACAAGAATGCACTCATGCACACACACACACATACGTGAACACACACACAAAAAATAAATGTTTAATTTTGCTATAGCTCTTTATAATATTTAATAAAACTGGATAATACTATTTGTAATTAATACAACTTATTGCAAGGATATCAAGTCAAAACAAATAAGCAAATAAAATTAAGTCTAATTAAAATTACATTTTATAGATGGGGGAAAACAAAAATGAGCCAAGGTTAGAATAGAGAAAGAGAGAGAGTCCCCTTTAAATATAACAGCTTGAGTACAAATATGAATTCAAGTGAAAAGTTATCCAACATTGGGTAGAATGATAGGAAATATGAATCCATGAATCTTCCTGTTGCTGTGAGTAGTTCAGTGTAGCAGTTTTGGTGACCAACAACTGTGCATGTAAAAAAAACTGTATATGCAAACATTATAGGTAGGAGTACTGATAGTTATGAGGGCTGATGTGGAATTCCCCTCTGTATGCTGTGAAGATGTTCACTAACTTTGGCTAATAAAGAAGCTGTTTTGGCAAGTGGCTTAGTGGAGTAGAGCCAGACAGGAAATCCAAACAGAGAGAGAGAGAGAGAGAGAGAGAGAGAGAGAGAGAGAGAGAGAGAGAGAGAGAGTAGAGAGAGAGTGTGTGTAGAGAGAGAGTCAAGGAGATGCCGTGTAGCTGCCAAAGGAGACAGACACCAGGAACTTTACCCAGTAAGCCACAGCATTGTGGCAATACACAGCTTAATAAAAATGGGTTAATTTAAGCTGTGTTACCTAGAAATACATTTGAGCCATTGGCCAAACAGTGTTGTAATTAATATAGATTCTTTGTGTTTAATTTTGGTCAGGGTGGCTGTGAATGAATGAGCTGTTTCTACCTACAAAAGGGGAAACAAATAGTAAGTAGTCAGGAAGCAAAATGAAACTTCCTCTTTCTTTTCTGCACCAGCCATGGTCAGTTTCTCTCATTTAGTCTTCCCCTGAAATGTGTTTTAGATCAATTGTCTTTCATTTCACTGATGCTTTTTCCTGGTCATGAGGCTGCCAGGGTCTCCCAGGGGACACAGAACTATCTTAGAAGAAAAAAAAATGGGAAGAAAAATAATGTGAAAGTGACTCACATTCCTCTTCCTCATCTACAGATGGCTTGTATTGAGTCACATGGGCACTCTGAACACCAAAGGAAGCTGCATTGCAAAGTCAAATTTCTTTTGGAGTAAAGGGAGGGAACACTAAAAGTCTTTATCACTGGTGAAACCATGACATGCTAGCTCTATCCTGATATAAACATATCAGGAAAAAAAAAACCAGCAAGATGAGAATGGAAACATTTATAAAACTGTCAAATGATGTGTGTTCTCTGACTATGTTGTTAAAAAGTGACAGCAGAAAAAGAAAGAATCCTTCAATAGACAATAGGCAATGAAGAGGGGTCATATGGAATTTTGTAAAGTACTTACTGTCCTAGATGATAGTTTAGTGTCACACACAACCACATGATTTGATGTGAAAATCAAAGAATACCCTAGACATTGCACAACACAGTCATCTTCATGGCTATTTTCTAAACTACCAAAGTAAAGCTTCATATTTAGTCTAAGTGTGTGTATACATAAAGGTACAGGAAGTTGGTAAAGAAAAATACATGTCAGGAAGTGTGACAGTACTTACTAAAGAGTGGGCTTAGGGAAGAAGCATAAAAAGCATAAGACAAAGGAGTGAAGGGTACATACTGAATTTTGTTAACAATATGCCATGTAAATTGAAATGTCATCAAATCTCTTCTGTTTGTGTGAGGCTCTCCTCAAGACAAAAGAGCCTAAAGTAAAGCAACAAGATACACATACACTTCACAGGATGTATCACAGAAGCAAAATGCCTCAGATCACTAAAGTACCTGTAGTCCATGGCAAATTCAAGATCTAAGAAGCAAGAAAACATCCAATGACCCATTGTCCCATGTAAAAACAACTTTAACACTCATTGAATGCTATAGACTCAGAGACAGGAAATAAGGGACTGATATTAGATAATCATATAGACTTTGATATGAACTTGAAAATGGACAAAACTGAAATATTCAATTAACTTATAATAGTTATTTAGTCTGAATCAGTTAGAGGAAAAAAAGAGTTCTGGGAAAAGTTAGCATTTTTGAAGTTTGAGCATGTAAATTAAACCTCAGGGGGAAAAATCAGAATTTACAGAAAAAAAGCTGTATTTGAAGAGGGTAGGGAGCATGTGGGAAAACTCAAAAGCATTGACAATTTGAGGAATTAAAGTTGTGATTTAAAAAGGATGAGTCAAAGAGGATTGCCTCCAATTTACAAAAGATAAAGACATTAAAACTTGGATTTTGTTATTCTTAAATTTTCCCTCAAATCTTCAAAAACCTATACTTGTTTATTTTAATTCTGAGTTTAATGAATTCTCATTCATGTTCCCAGAGTCATAGCCAAAGCATATTAATTGTACTGATTGTAGAAGCATAGCTCTCACCCATCGTAAAGAAACTTCCCTTTTCAACACATGAAGTTAAATACAGAAAGCTACAACTCATAAAAATAAATAGAATAACTGATTGTGTAGAACCTGGCTCCAAATGATAAATTCACACTAAAACTTATGCACCCAAGATGCAGGGAATGTCTGTGGATGTAAGTATTTAGAGTGCAGTTAGGAATTATGCTACTATAGTAAAGTGAAGTAGTAGATTTTTATCTAAGATCTATGACCCTTACTAGTCCCTGGTTAGTTGAATGGGAGTTGCAGGGAATAGTGGGAATGCCAATAATTTGATGTGTAATCATATGTATTTTATATAAATAATTAATAACATGAATTTCTGTTGTTATTTTTTTCTCCCCTACCCTTTTTCTATATTGATTCCCTCCCCACATCTCTAATTAATGTTCCCCCTCTTTCCCAGTTTCACACATCAAAACACATAACAAGAACTGACATCAAAATTTTTAGAGTGTTGAATATTGAGGAAAAGGGTGTGTTGCTTATTATTGTTGCTACCTAAGCTAAAGAAAAATGTTATTTTTGAATATAAATTTTGCAAATAGGATCAACCTAGAAGACATGATAACAGATAAAAAAATCCTGATGTCAGCAATGAACGAAACAAGACTGTGACGACAAGAGCAGATGATGTAGCTGAAAGAAAAGTGTCAAGTGTTTGTTTCCAATTCTATTACATTTGGGAATATTTTACTTACATTAGTTAGCATATCAAGGAGGCAACTAAAGTGTCTATAGCAGAGACCTAATCAAGTGTTCAGAATAGAAGAAAAACTAAATTTTGGTTGTTGGAAAACAATGACCATGAAGTACATGAAGTACATGATTTTGTTGTATTTGTTATTCAAACAAAGGCATTTTCCCACTGGTATTGTTATTTCAGCCCCTATTATCACCAGTGACTAAGAAAATAGTGTTTATTTTTCTGTACTAAACTTTTATGGGTTTGTGCTTGAATGTGTGTTTAAGAATCAAGAAATACCCTTAGCTTAATGCTAGAAAACATCTGGTAATAAAGAAACACAGAGTTGTTTGGTCAAAGAATGCTACCAAAGACAGGCAAGAATTTTAGGAAGATAAGCATCCAGACTAGGCTCCCACAAAGCCAGTACATGCAGTAGGATCAAAACTCAGTGCCATTGTCCTTAGCTTCTCAGTCAGCCCTCATTATCAACCATTTTCAGAGAGTCCGGATTGATCACGTGCTCCATCAGTCCCAGTCCAGCTGACCGTGGTGAGCTCCCATTAGATCAGCCCTACCATCTGAGTGGGTGCACCCCACACGGTCCTGACTTCCTTGCTCATGCTCTCTCCTTCTGCTCCTCATTTGGACCTTGGGAGCTCAGTCAAGTGCTCACCTCCTAGACCTGGACAGAGGGGGTAGGACCTTGGACTTCTCACAGGGCAGGGAACCCTGACTGCTCTTTGGACTGGAGAGGAAGGGGGAAGGAGAAGGGGGATGGGGAGGGAAATGGGAGGAGGGAAAGAGGTGGATATTTTTAATAAAAAATTTAATTAATTAATTAATTTAAAAGATCTCATCATCATGTACCTTTGAATATTATGAATAATTATACTTTTGAGTATTTTGATAACCAAAAAAAAGAATTTTAAGGAAAAAAATGTTGGAAAAAAACAAAAGTCAACAAGTGAGAACATTCCTATTATTTTCATATAAGGAGTGTTTTCTCCTTTGTGTGTGACAATGTATAAAAGTAATTCTCCAAGTGGTACCCAAATGAGCATCATTGACGGCACTTAAGAATAGATTTATTTCTGAGCCCCACGTCTAATCCACTCACAATTTCAGAGAAGCATTCCAGGTGTCTACTTCAATATGTGTTCCTCATAAATCTTATCTATTATCACCTTTAACAATTAATGGTGGTTTAGAATGTGTATTAATTAGTGTTATATTGTGTCACAGAATGATAGCAGACTGAGAAAAAAATCGGTAAACTTATATGGAGCTTAGTTACAAACCCTTGTAATAGCAATGGTTTCCTGCATGCAAAATGCACTAGAGTAATGGTGGAACAAAACTTGAAGGAGTAACCAACCAATATGTGATTTGACTTGAGGTCAACTGCACAAGATGGGACCTATATACAACACTATTTGGGTTGTACATGAACAAGAAACAGAGAATGCATAGGGACCTAGTGTAAAAACAAGTGCAGCTGTTCTATAAAATATATAGTGATAAAATGACTCCTAATGACATTCCGCTCTACTCATAGATCAGTGACTCTCTCAGCTATTGGAGAAGTTTCCTCCTGCAACTGATATGAACAAATACATAGACTCACAGTTTAAAACTATATAGAGAGTATAAAAGACATTGAATCACTCAACCCAAATGGCGGTGCTCCATCAAATTCTTCCTGGGGTTATGATAAGAACATTGTGGAAGAGGAGGCAGAAAGAGTATGATAACCATAGGGCATGAAGACACCAAGAAAACAAGGCCCTCTAAATCAATATGATCAAAGCCGACATGAACTAGCAAAAACTGAGCACCATGCACAAGGTTGATATGGGGCTGCACAGGGTCCTTTGCACATATATTATGGCTTCCAGTTTAAGAACTTTTATGTGTGAATGAGTGGCTCACTGCTTCTTATACCAGCTTTTGGAAACTTTTCCCTCTGTTTGTCTAATCCCAGGGTGTTAGTTTTTGCTTTACCATATTATATAAATTAAATTATATTATTATATTATAATATATGTACCTTAGAAGCCTGTTTACTTTCTAATAAGAGACATAAAGGGACTGGGTATGTATGAGACGGGAGGTGGGAAGGAACTGGTAGAAGTAGAGGAAGGGAACACTATAATTAGAATATATTATGTGACAAAGGATTTTATTTTTAATAAAAGGGGGGAAAGACAAAAAAAAGTTATTTCATGAAAGTTTGGGCAAAATTTGCATTCTGTATTTGACTTTTGATTGGCACTAGTACTGACCTTTTAGAAATTTGAGGTTCACAGCGCACATGCTATTAATCTAGTACAGATTTTTGACCTCATCATTGACAGAAAGTTGGCATTTCTGATACTCAAAGACAAGACTATCTGACCTTTTGCACTATAACAATTGTCATGATTGGCAGGTCTTGGCCTCTCTTTTGAAAGGATATGACACGTGGCACCTTCTATTCATATAAAGCAACTTCGTCCTGTCTGCTACAGGTTGAGCAATGACAGACTGCCCCATCTGGTGATATCCTGAGAGTCTGCTGTTTCAATGAGTCCATGGATGGCTATCAGCTTCTTGATATTGAGAGACACTATATAGGTTGGCAACTGCAATTCTGATGCTCTTAGCTTTCATGGATACTGCACTAACAGCCAAGACTTTTTCTTAGAGAGTGGCAAGAGTTGATTGCATCTTGGCAAGGAGACCACATTGAAATTCTTCATCTGACTACACAGGTCTCATTAGCAGAGGAATCTTACTAAGAATATAAGGCAGGAAGAAGCAAGGTGGGCTGCAATGCCTTCATTCATTGTGAAATACAAACGGGATAAAAGATAGACTTTGTCCCATCTGAAAAATCATCAATATCATCTTCAGCAAAGAACATATTCTGAGATAAGCGAAGGGAAAAATAATATTCATAATATGGTTCTTATGATCAGTTCAGACAAATGTTTGTTTCTTTGTGTGTGTGTGCCAGCAAATGAGCAACACTCAGCTCTTGCCTTACAGAAATGACCAAATGCACTTATTTGCTATAATCTGGAATTTGAGCTTGAGGTAAACAGCATCCAACTCTAACTTTCAATGTTTTTAACCAATTCAATCTTGAAAACATGCCAGATGTCTCACAAGAGGAAAAAGAAGATTTCTGTGTGTTGGAGGTAGCACTCTAGGGGCAAGTTTTTTATTTCCAGAATAAGATTTGAATCTCTGAATATTTTACCATCTTAGGACATTCTCTTTTAAAGCTTAGTATCCTTTCACAATGAAAATAATCAAGCCTTGCTTTTGTAGCAATTATTATGAAAAGTATATGGAGCTAAAAGTCCAATTTCAACTCAAATCATATAAATTTTTTATTTCCAGAATAAGATTTGTGCTCAAAACCAACTCCATTGATTTTCCTTTTTGGTTGAATTCATCCACAACTCAACTGGAAATGTCATCAATGGAAATCTCATACCCACACCATTATGAGAGCTATGTTTCCATAAAATTCATTGTCTGCCAAAATTAACTAGTTCAATTGCCAAAAAAAAAAAAAAATCAATCTGAAGTGTGTGTATGTGGAATGGTGGAGTTGTGGGGATTCAGAATTCCATCCAGCACAAGTTTACAGGTATACAAACATAATACATTGAGCAGTTGTAGAAATAGTATTGTAGCTTACAGAGAAACATAAATAAAGAGGGTTGCTTTCCCCCCCCAAAAAAAAATTCTGCCCTGTTATCAGTGGTCCTTAAGTTTTCTGCATGTAATGAAACACTTGAGTATTTGCTGAAGATCCTGTCACCAGTTCACAATTCCATCAAAAAAGCAAAGCCTTTCATGACAAAAGTCAGGCACTGGTGCCTCCTTGTACTGTTAATATTAGAATGCTAAGTAACTACATGAATATACTACCAAACAAGTTTGAAATGCAGATGTCAGGAGAGGAGGGGCCAGGAAGACAAATTTTCTAAACAATACAGACATTCTCCAAATAAAGATCTTGTGTTGGTGATTTATTCAAATACTTCAATTTTTAAATCTTTATCAAATTAATATTATTATTTCAATCACCAAATTAAACCCAAACATGTTTTCCTGGACCACTGAAATGTTTTCACCAGTTAACCCGTATCTGCTATCTTTATAGATGTTCCTGCAAACTTACTCTTGCTTTGCCACACCATTATCATGTTTGATCTTCATTTAAACCGTAAGTAACTTCTGTATTCTAAAGCATCTTTGAGCTGTCCACACTTACCCTATTAATTTTTCTTAAGAGAATTGAAGACTTTTCTGACCACAGAAGGTCATGAATACAATGTATCCATACACTCTAGAATATTCAATAATTTAACCTTCTCAGCTACCCCATGGCTGTGAAGTGGTTGTGGAGACACAGTCTTGGTAGTTATACTCACCTGTGGGCTTGATTTGCATTAGTATCTAGTTGGTTGAATTAAAAGAAATCTCTTTCTGGGGACCTTGCCTTTGACTCCTACAGGATGCCCAGGTGAGAAGTTTTTTCTCCAAAGTTAGTTTTAGCAGTTCAGGCCTTTTTGATATATAAACAGTTAATTTTCCAGGGCTGTGATCCTATGTTAGTTGAAATCAAGGTAAAGGTAAGTTCAGAATATTAGTAGCCTGTGCAGTCAGAAGAGACCAGTAGATTTCATCTTCCTGAGCCTGCTCTTAGAGTGGACATATTACCTCCTGTATGAGGCTCCTTTCTTATCAGTAATAACTGTCAATAAAGAAAGTTTGTAGGGGGGCTATTTTTATGTAGATTTTGGCTATGAGAATGAATGAATCCTTTTTTCACCATGGCTTCATGGTGTTGGGGGAGGTATCCAGTTGCCCTACAAGAAAAGTCAGATTCATCCTCTGCTGGGATATTATAGAAGCGAGAAATGCCATGATTCCACAAGATTTCTACAGAATGCACAGTGACTTATCCAAAGGACAGGTGTGCCCTTACCTCTGCAAATACAGGTTAATCCAAGTGAAGTGTATGCATACAGTTCCCGTGAATAGTCCAAGAGACCTCTCAGCTGTACTTTTATTGTATAGTACTGTGGATGCAGCGCAAGTTCTTTCTGTATATACTGAAAAACTGTTTTGCTAGAACCTTTCAGTTCTCATTTAGTCCACAATTAATAGTTTATTTTTTTCTCTAATGGCTATCATCATGACTCACAAATAATAGAAAGCTTATGCATACTGAGAAACAACAAAAGGGAAGGTAAGAAAAGACTCAAAAGTTAAAACATGTGGAATAGAAACAGAAAAACAGTGATAAGTTAACTACATTTGTATTTATCAGTACTTGCTTCTGCAAAAGCACGATTTTGCATTAGAGAGATTTTTTAATTGTCTAGCCTATTTTATAATTACCAGGGTCAGTGGACGTATCTTCATAAAAATAGATTCAAAGAGAGTATTAACAGTTGGCAGAATATTAGAAAATAAACAAGCATGCCCTGTTTCAAGAGAAGTAGTTCCCGGTTTCACCTCCACATGGGGAGAAATAAATTAGTTTCCTAATATCCTGAAGTGATTTGGTCAAGACCGAACACAATTAATTACAAGACTCAAAGAAGAATGTGGGACTATTGCCTAGAATTAACTTCTTGATATAAACACTGGAAGACTTTTTGATTATAAAATGAAATTATAGCCATTTCCAATCCTAAATAATTCTGGCCAAATAGATTTTGCATGTGATATTTATGAATCCTGTACTCTATTTGGTAAGACTTCCCCAAAGACTCATTAAAGCTGTTTCGTGTGTATTTTTCCCAGCCTTGCAGTTTCATTAACTGGAAGGGAGAGAACAAAACCCACTTACAATGCCACCAGTCCCATGCCAGAGCCCTTGTTTGGCTGTTGTCTTCCTAATGAATTATATGTATTATAAACAAGCAGTACAAGCCAACCCAAGGCTTTCATTAATTTTTCATTAATGAAATGCACCACTTAGCTTGTTTGACATTTAAGCAGGCCACATAAATTTAAAATAGAGGTCACTACGTAAAAAGCATTTGCAAATGTTACTAAAAGAACACGCTAGCAGCTGCTTCACCTCTTAACTCAAATCTGCCCCAAATCATGTTCAAATTTACCACCAGCAGATTAATACCACAACAGAACAAGCAAAGAATATTGTAATCAGTTGCTAATTGTAATGTGAAATTCGCTTGTCTATTCTACATTTAAAAGAACATCGTTTCTTCTTAGTAGTTTCAATTCCTTGTGGGGTTCCAAATGGATCAATTAGCAGGGTGTGCTGTGAAGCCACTTTGATCCAGGAGTATCTTTGTATAAGGTTTTTAATATGTCCTTCAACTTTATAATAATTACGTGAATAAGGTAACAGCAGAAAAATATGCCACGCTATTGCTTTAAACCACTCTGAAAACAGAGATACTAAATGCTTGTAAGAACTTTAAAGCCCAAAATTTATATGCCAAAAAAACCCTAGAAAGTTAAAAATAAGGTTTGAAATAGAAGGCTTTGAAAAAAAACTATCTTATTTCCCTTCCTACTTGATGAACCTGGAGATAATGCTCACTTGATTCATAGAAATCCAAGAGTCACTGAAGCCACACTAGTCCAGCAATTGTGAACCCCTTCGCAGGGTCAATTGACCCTTTCACAGGGGTCACCTAAGACCATCAGAAAACACAGATATTTACATTATGATTCACAAAATTATAGTATAAAGTAACAATGGCTGGGGTTCACCACAATATGAGGAACTCTATTAAAAGGTCACAACACTAGGAATGTTGTGAACCATTGCTCTAAACTCCTTTAGATGAGACATGCTTGTTCCTGATTTCTGTCAAATAGAGCTTCATTAATATGGAATTTATGTTAGCTATGATACAGCACTTCTACCCTAAGCAAGGAAGAAACCTACAGAAAAATTGTTTTCTTTTTCTTTCTTAAAATAAATGTGAAGCTTGGGACCTAGCTGAGTGGTAGAGGATATTCCTGGAATGTAGTAAGACCCTGTTTGGTATCAAACTGCCTAACTGAATAAAATGAAAGCAAATACTATACATGATATTTACATTTTGTCCAAAGTGTTCAGGAGGACATGCACATCTGCATTTCTCAGATATGTATGATATTTATTGTGTGTGTCACATATTGAGTTAAGCCTCGATACAATATTGTGTATTAACCATTCCTAACCCCAGAGAGTTCACATTGGTGATAGTCACAAATGGGATCAGACCACATTAGTGAGACTGGCTAGAACAGAATAGGAGAAAAAAATATCATATTTCAATTCTGCTCCCTCATACTGTAAGATTAAACTAAATCCACTTCTTGTCATAAAGTAGCTGTTGGCTGTCACCTCTTTGAAAGGTTCTCAATTTAATCACATTTCAACAAATCCAAGACATGGGAAAAGTTGTTCCCAGATGTACTAGCACACTTCTTCACAAAATCTTTTAATAATAAATAAAGGAAATGAGGGTGACTAATCCTCATCTGAAAGGAGCAATACCCCTCTTGTATTCTATTGTGAATACTGTGGTTGAGCTGTACTTTTCATTTTCCTTATACTCTGAGCATCAATCTTCCATCCTGGGACTGTGTCTCTTTTCCAGGGATTCTCCAGGGATCCATATTGACTTCCTTCTCTCTTTCCATCTGTCACCATTCACATGTTGACTTGGAGTTTATTACCTCACCTCCATGCACTATTCAGAAATACAATTTTGAAGAAATCCTCATTTCCCCAACCTATTCTTTCCTTTCCTTTTCAGGAGAAGAAGACAAAATGTATTTTGTGTTTAGAGTAGTTTTCTACAGCATTTAGTTCACTAGACCAGATGACAACTGCACCAAATCTGCTGTGAAGCAATGTCAGAAAGGAGAGAATACAGACTAAGTTAAGTGTGTACTGATGATACTACCAAGAGGGGTGTCATTTAAATACCTTCGAGCTGGGCTTCATAAAGCCCTGGCCTTTTGCCTAAATTTCTCTATGCCATCTACTATTTTTTTTTCTAATTCCACAGGGTAGTTGAGAGACATGTAGCTTTTTTCTAACTTAGAGAAAGAAAAAAAGACACACCAGAGAGAGAGAGAGAGAAGGAAAGAGAGACAGAGAGTCAGCTTTTAGGCTACTCAGGTTCTTTCCAATTACTTTTCTTCTTACCTAACTTATTGTTCTGATATGGATTTTTGTTAACTAAGTCTTACTCTTGATCTTTGTACTTATTACCCCAACGTCCTCTATTTAAATAATAATCAATGTCATCATCAAAGATAATATGGTATATATTTCTTTATATGTGAATGTTAGTCAGTAGTCTTTGATAAACAGGATACAATTCATATAACAACAGAGGTTAGTTGTAGATAAGGGACTAGGAATAATGCAAGGATCTCTCTAGGAAGTGGAAATAGATTAGAGAGTTGTGTATGGATGGGGGGTCAAATGGCTAGATTTTACACCTTAATTTTACCCATTTCCATTAATCTGTGTATCTCCACATGGCTGTGGCTTACCAAAAAGGTTCACCATCTGACTCTGGCAGAGGCTCCATGGGAGGTCTTTCTTTTCTCACTTTGTTTTGTGTGGGCATATATTTTTTTAATCTTATAGGACTTTCGGTTATATATTATTATTTCTGGTACATTTCTGTGGGTTTTTCGTGGGCAAATGTGTGTGTCATATCTATATATGTTTCTTGTGTATTTTTTAATCTTTTGCTTATTTATTTATTTGCTGTTTGTTTGGTTTGTCCTATTCTGTGTTTTAAGGTTTTTTTAAATTTTATCTTACCCTATATTTAGATGCCTATTTGTTGTCTAATGAGAGAGAAAAAACACATGTATATTTGGGTAAGTGTAGAGATGGGGAGGATCTAGGAGTTGGGGAAGAGGAAAACATAATCATAATATATTATGTCAAGGAAAATCTATTACACACAATAAACACACACACACACACACAGAAAGAGGTGGGGACAGAGAGAAAGATTCTTCTTCAAATATGCGTGTTTTCTTCAAGTCATAATACCACCTTCTTTATGTAACCCTTATTTACCATCCACACTCTAAAAGCAGATGCACTAGTCATAACAGCATAAAAAGGAACTGGAAAAGGAACAAATTTGAGTTTATTATGTTCTTATATTATTGCATATTATCTGGAAAAACCACAGACCAAAAATATATACAGACAAATATTATACATAATTGCTAGATTGTGTATGTCAAATTCATTCTCTATGATTTTACCTCATGACCAACATTTTTCAGACTGTCTTTATTCACTATTAAATATTTATTCCCTATAGGGTAACAATGCATTTGTAATAGCAAAGAATGCTACGATCTCTCTGAAATTACAGATTTAGTTTATTTGTTTGTCTTCTATAGAACAGTATGGTTATTTGCAAATTTGAGAAATTACAAACAGCACTTATACAAACAGGTCTATCCTCAAGTAAAGGAAATCTACAAATGGCCACATCCTGCAAGAAGATTGGTTCTCCTTTCCCTAGCAGCTCTCAACTGTCAAAGCTTTATAGCAATTTTCCATCTATGTTATAATTTTGGCTAGCTTAATCTGATCCAGGTAACCACAGCAGCATGAGCTCATAAGTACAATAGCCAAGTCGTTCATACCCACAAATCAGCATTTAATGCCAGTTATCTCTCTTCATTAGCTCTAAGGCTCTTTCTGTCGCTTCTTTTGTGATACTCCCTTGAAAGAGGAAGTGTGATGAAAAGGGTGTCTGTCCTACTTAGGACTGAGAACTTGGTCCCTTATTCTCAGTACTTTGACCAATTATGTGTCTCTGTATTTACATCTTCCTACTACAAATATAAATGTTTCTGATGATGGCTGAAAGCAGCCCTGGTTTAAGTATAAGCATTAGAAGGCAATTTGATAGCATGATCATTCAGCAAAATAATAATAGAAGGTTCCAACACAGGGGTTTATGACCTTCTTGGCACATTTTTTTTCCAGAATTACAGAACAAAAAAATGAGATTACCCCTATGAACTAGGCCTCAAATATAATCATAAAATTTTACACAGAACAATCATGTCACTATTGGATCGATAAGCACATCATTTTTGGCAAGCTGATTTTGTAACATATACGGTTCAGGCTTCAATGATGACCAATATGACAGTTGTCTTTTCCTCTCCCAACAGAGCCTTCACGGAGTCTCCTGAACTTTGTCAGTGGCCAACAGGGAGGAAGCTTCCCATTGTGTTTGAGATTGAGTTTTCAATAGCCTGAAGGCAAAGCATGGCGTAGTCAGCAATAGGGCCTTATCATTTAACTATGGTGGACACTAGGTCTGACTGCCAGAGCTTTGCTGTTTTGGAGACATTTTTGGACTCCTCTAATAACTCTTACGGAGGTATTCTGTCTTTCTCGGTCTTGCAGTGTAACAAATTCAATAGCTCATGGCATCTACAAGAGACACCCTCTGCCACAAAAAAAAAAAATTAGAAATCTTTTTTTCTTTTGTTGCTGCTGCTGTTACTTTTAGAAATGATTTTAACTAGTGAACTGCCATGAATATTTTTAAACTGTGCATAGCTTTGTATAAACGGATTACTATCCCTTTTCTCAATCATGTGTCAGCCTTTACCACTGCTTCATTCTTCGACCTTCAGCATCACCTCTTTCCTTTAGTATCACACGTATTCTGCTCTGCATCCTATTAGATGTTTCATCTGACCTATGAGACAGAAGGCTTCCATAGCCTCTTCAGATGCTCTTTCTTTAAGGAAACCCTCCCCTTTGCATTCCCTCTCCTTTCCCTCCCTACTTCCATGCACCTCCTTCCTTAAGCCCTTTGGCCCCACCCATCCCCCTTCTACTCCCATTTTACCCAAATGGCACCAACTTACCCTGAACCTGTCACCTATCCCCAAAGCTTCTTATCACTTTTTTCTTCTACTTGTGCTCTAAGCTAAATACACAAAGGGAAAAAAATTGAAGCTAGGTTCTGAATAGGGTAGAATGCATCTTTATGGGACTGAGTTACTTTACTCAACATACTGCTTCCAGTTCAATTAATGTGCCTGCAAATTTCATATCTCCATTTTTCTTTTTTTCTTTTTTATTACTTTATAAATAATACAATTCAAAATTTCCAACTCCTTCCTTCCTACTTCCCTCCCACTTCCTCCCTTCCCTTCTCCTCTCCCCCTCCAGTACTAAGGGAGGGCAGTGTACCCTGCCCTGTGGGAAGTCCAAGGCCCTCCCTCCTCCATCCAGTCTTAGGAAGGTATGCATCCAAATAGAATAGGCTCCCAAAAAGCCAGTACATGCAGTAGAGACAAATCCCAGAGCCATTATCATTGGCTTCTCAGTCTGCCCCAATTGTCAGCCTCATTCAGAGGGTTCAGTTTGATCCCATGCTTGTTCAGTCCCAGGAAAGAGCGCAAATAAATGTGAATGTAAATGTTAAAAGATGAAGTTCCTTGGGGATTTGTTCAGAAGTGGTGAGTCATAAGGCAGTTCTATTTCTAGTTTTTGAGAAACCTCCAGGCTGATTCCAAAAGGAATTAATATACATTGTTCAGTAATAATTATGACTCTAATGGCCTCAATTCTCCAATAAAAACACAGAAAACAGGATCTATCACAGAGGTAATCCTGCTGATTTTGGTCGCCTAGATGGTAACACATGGGAAGCCTGGTGTGGTTGTCATAAGTGGAGAACCATTATCTATCACGCCGAGGCATTCTCTTTACTAGAAGAAAAACAAATTTGCCAACAGGGCTGATGTCACTCAGAACATTGGAGCCAAATATGCAACACATTCATTTTTGTAGAGAATCCTTCCAATGAGACGTGAAGGAGGTTGGCTAAAAATATTTCATTATAATGAAGCACTGTAACATAGAATTTATTAAAATTCAACTCATTTCTTAATTAAGTCACATCAGTAAAATATATGCAAATTTATGGGCTTTCAATGAGTTTGGCAGTAGAGGTCTGATACATCATTTGTATAAGCAACAGAGCTGTGGACACACCTTTCATCTCGGTCTGATCGTTGGGCAGAATGACGTTAGATGAAAGGCTTGGCCTTTGGACGTCATGTAAATGAAGTGAGGCAGCAGAATGGGAAAGTAGTGTAAGTCAGACCATAGACAGAAATACCTTGAACAATCGCAGGATGACTTTCAGAGACCCCTTTAGCTGTTTATTTCCTAAAAATGAGTAATTCAGCTTGAACAAATCTATGAATGACATTCTGAGACTCTCCACGCAAATAAGAAATGATTGTAACAACAATCCAATCTTTTCCATGCTTGAATTTTTTCACATATGTACTTCGATAGACACAATTATGAAATACATAAATATAAATGTGATCATGTGGACCTCGTTGTTAATTTAAAATTCTTTGCTTAACCCGTGTCTCTCCCTGAATGCTGTATAGCAATTCCTCCCAATTAAAAATTTCCTTCCCGGAAGGAAGACAAAAACATTAAGCAACCAAATCTCACAAAACTGGGAAAGCTGAAACTTGTGAGATTCACAAGGCCCCTTCCGAAAATTAAATAATCAATTGCCATTGCTGGGCAGAGGAGACTCCAACTTGTGAAGATCCACAAACTTAAGGTTGGCATACCATAGATACAGCTTCTGCAAGTAAATCATCACCTAGGTGGAGATGGACATTTGGTGATTTGTTTTTGAGTCTTTCGTGCTGCTGCAAGTAACTCCTCATCCTCTGTAAATCAATGAGTAAACTCGGTTGTTTTCGGAATTCTGTCATCAGCCAAATGTATTGTGGCAACTTGGCCCAATGGGTGTGGTCTTTTCTGGGAATGTGGGACCTGATAAAAACAGAGTATGCATTCGCTTGCTCTCTTGAAATGTGGAGAGTTTGCTGGTAGTGGCAGCTTGGTGACCTTCCCCACACCTCCCCAATAGCCCTTGAGAACAAGAGGATAAGCAGCTGAAACAACAGCAGGGCTACAGCCTCATTCTCTACTGCGAGTGTACTTTATAATCTTTACCTGTTTAATAATTCTGACCTAACCACAGAGGTCCATTCCTCTTTAGTCAGTGGTTCACCATCTTGGACTTTGGTGGCATTATTATAGTACTTTTCACTATCATTGCTCCCTTGTCTGATACTGAATTCATATTTTTTTCCAGGAAAAGTCCCACAGTGCTACATAAACTAGGTCAAGATCCATACCTGGGAGGTCATAACCATTAGAGTAAACCTATTGCTTTTGTTTTCCTAAATAGGTGTGTGCTCAACATGTACCTCAAATAGTTACGTTTCTACCCATAGGCTAATACAATGCTGAACCTTACTCACAGAAATTTCTCTTTGCATTGAAAACAGAGACACATGACTAGTTAAACAGGACACACATACTGGTGCTTCCAAGACTTGAAGAAAGTCAAATGGGAGAGAAATGTAACAGTGGGAAGATAGAAAGAGAAGCCATGACACTGTTTAATGAGTGTGTTGTGACTGTGGTACTCTTGAACTCAGAGCACTACATAAGAGAAAGCATATAGGATAAGATAAAATTTAAAACTCTGAATAGGACAAACCAAACAAACAGCAAATAAATAAATAAGCAAAAGATTCAAAGAAAATACACAAGAAACATACAAAGACATGAGGCACACATTCAATCATAAATAGGAGAGAGACTCATAGGTCTCTACCCTGTTCAAGGTAGCCAGTCACAGTGAAGGCAATGGGAGGAAAGTCATTGTCTTCAGTGATGTAGCCACTGTTGAATTATTCAAATTCCACGGGATAGCTTATCACTCATATCTATGTCAATAACCCTGGTTTACCAAATATTAATCAAAGCAAAACAGTAATAAAACAAAAATACATAAAAGTTGGATGGGAACTTTGCGGGATAGAAAAGATAAAGTTGGTGATTTTGCAAATAGCATAAACATCTCACATTACCACTTAAAATATTACTATGAACTTAGTGACTTAAAATATCCAGGAAATATGTTTTCCAAAAGTTCCGTGGATAATATTGACAAAGTCCAATTGTCATTAGGGTTCATTGCCCTCACTGCTTTGAGGGAGATTGAAGGAACTTTAAATAAACTGACTGCCCTCAGTTTCCAGGAATTATAATATAGACCTATGTACAAAGCTTGTGGAAGTAACCAACAAAGATTCTATTCAATTTAAGGCCTACTCCAAGGTAGAACCCATAATCAACAATGCTTGGGTGACCAAGAAACAGAGACTGAATAGCCCAAGACATAGTGTAAAACAAAATAATATTGGCCTTTGAAAAAGTGACAAAATGACTCCTTATGACATTCTGTTAGATTGATAGTTCAATGTCTTGCTCAGGCATCATCAGAGAAGTTTATTTCTGCTGCAAATGGGAACAAATACAGAGACACAGTCAAAGACTATAAAAGAGGAGAAAGGACCTAGACAGACAGAAAGATAGACAGACATAGAGAGAAACATAGAGAGAGAGACTTTGAAACATAGAACTCTGTGTAGGATAGTTCCATCAAATTCCTTCCTTCAGAGCTCAGGGTATCCCAAAGAAGAGGAGGCAGAAAGAGAGTAAAAGCCAGCAGGGATGAAGGATATCAAGAGAACAGGGCTCCTCTAAACCAAATGGCAAAAGCTCATTTGAATTTACAGAGACTAAAGCAACATCCACATGGCCTGCACAGATCTGCTTCCAATCTTCTGTGTATATATTATAGTTTTCAGTTTAGTTTTTATGGACTCCTGAGTGTGTGAATGAGTGGGTCTCTGACTCTAGTGCCTTCTTCTGACCTCTTCCTTTGCGGATTTGCCTGGTCTAACATGAAGCAAGTGGGTGTCATTGTTGTAGCTGTTGTTGTTTGAGACAGTGTTTCTCTGTGGCTTTGGGGTCTGTCCTAGAACTCTCTCTGTAGATCAGGCTGACCTTGAAATTACAGACCTGCCTGCCTTTACCTCCCAAGTGCAACTTGGGAAGATTTTTTTTATCTTATTATATTTTATTTTATGTTTCATTGTTGTTTCTTAGAAATCTGTTCTTTTTTACTGAGAGACTGAAAGGGAATGGATCTGGATGAGAGAGGAGGTAAGGAGGAACCGGAAATAGAAGAGTCTGTGAAAACTGTAATCAGGACATACTGAATGAGAAAAGAATCTATTTTCAATAAAAGAGGGGTAGAATATTGACCTAAATATCTGAAAACCTTTTAACATGTTGCACATAGTTTTCTATAAATTAAAAATGCAACTATTGGACTATTTTAACTTTATCACAGTTGTATTATTTAAGTTGTAAGTTTGTCATGTTTATCCTTAATTTTCGATGTTTAGTTATTTAATCAAGTATACATTTGACCTGATAAACAATCACCATTTTCTGTTAATACAATCCAAAATGCTTATTTGGGAAATGTCCAGATTATATTTGGGATGCAATTAGAGATCATGAAAAGAGTATGCTTTATACACCGTAGGACTTTTTTCGGGCACAGACCTCTGAACCCTGAAAGTTGAAAATTTATAAAGGCAAAGGATTTATAATAAAAAGTGTCTTATAGAAATGATGGCTAATTCCTTTATTACAGTCTTATCAACAAAAGTCACCCATGGTTCCATCCGCATCTAATTTCTCCTAGAGCCGGACCTGGAAGACCAACTCTATTATAAGCTCATTGATGATATGGAAAAGGAAAGGAAAGAGCAGACACACAGAATGGTTCCAAAACTCGATACCTGTTGGTTTAAATATATAAGTTATTATTTTGATTTAAAGCAGAGACTGACTTTATAGTTTAGACCGGCTTCCAATTTGTGATCTTTCTGTCTTCACCATCAAAGGGCTGAAAATATCTTAACACCTGATCTCAAAACTCTTTACTGGGAGTGGCACAAGTAGCATATCCTTTTTCTTTCCACTTCATTAAGCATTGTGTCCAATGCAGAATTTAGTAAGGGAATCAAATTAGCTTACTTATAGAGAATAGTTCAAGCATTACTCCACTGTGCAAGACATATTACACATATTTTGAATATAACTTATTGATTCATATATACCACTCAGCTATATTTTTTATATTGAGTATCAATTGGAGGTACTAATTTTCCTCAAATAATCCTACTAACATACTCTTGGTATTAAGTGTACAGTACATGTGTCACATTGTATTAAAAGGTAAAGAGAATGAGAAACACAGACAGTGTGTGTGTGTGTACTGAGCATTTAAAATGAAATTTCACCCCATCAAAATATCACACACACAGTCTCCCATATTTTCTAGGTTCAGTATTCATTTCTTCCATAGTTCAAGGCCAAAACGCAGTGCGCATGGTTTTCATTGTTCTTTCCTCCATGCTTTAAACTTATCGTTAGCTCATAAATATCATGAAAAGCAATCAACAAACATGTGTGTGAAATTGATTTCCTTTAATCCCATAAAAATTAGGCCATTAACTAAGGAGCACCCCTTGATAGGTTACAGTTATAATGATGGAAACTGTAATTTAGAAAAAAAATTCAATTTGAAGTTATACTGGTAGAAATCTGTTTCTCTTTGATATCAGCTTATTACAGATCAATAAATATTCACCAGACACCTGTGAACATGTATTGCAGAAATGCATTAAACTTCTAAACATTAGAAACATCACAGTGGGGTTGCTCAATGGAGTAGCATTCTCTAAGTCTCTACACTGTAGCACAGCAGGTAAAGTTAGACCGGCTAAGAATTAAGTCGAATAAATTGCAAAATACACGATTAATCTCCACTGACCATAACTTTCTGGTTAACAAAAGACAAATTAAGTTAAAGGTTCTTTAACTTAAAGATGGTAAATCTTAGCGAAGTATCCCCTTCATTCCTGACACTGAATTAATCCTCAGTGCAGAAAAGCACCACAGGTCTTTAACAGGAAATAAGCAAATAAGACATTTTCAGTTTATGCTTTTGTATAGAACCATAATGTGGTAGAAATAGAACTAATTATAAAACAACTTTATATATCAATGGAAAATATATCTATAGTTTTCATCAATTTTAGAATGTTTCTAAACAGTAATTTAGAACAGGCTTACCTATCCTACTCTTAGGCAAATGATAGCACTGAGGAAAAAACAGAAAGTTATTAGGGGAAGATATAGGGGCTGATGGAGTTGAGTTCAATACACAGTAACTGTGGTGTGTGCTGGCTGAAACATATATTCAGTCCCAATAAGAAAATCACATAAATTGTAAGACACTGAATCACATCCATTTCTTCTACTTTAGTATAGCTAGACCTAACCATGTGGAATATAATCCTTCACTCTGAGTGTGAATTCAAAGACATAGTATTATAATATTGTATGAAATGCAGAAAGAAGAAATGAATGAAAGAGGATGTGAAGCCACCTTTAGTCCCTGAGAACATGAGAAAAGGAATTACGTCTGCAGGGACATAGTATTATTTGCATATAGAATGAAGACTATAAATTATTTTTCACCTGCAAAGAAAAGACAAATGTGATTTATTCTATGTGATTTCACAGACAAAACGAAGACCGTGTTAGTGGCAAGAGAGAAATAGATTTGGACTTCATGCTGAAGCAGAGGAATGTCTAGCAATCAGATAACTCAGAAATAAGAGGGAACAACACCTATTTTATAATATTAGCCATGCCAGAATGAAAAGGCAATCTATCTCATTTTCTGACACGTGCATAAAAACACACCAGTTCTTTAGCTAAAACATTGAACTAAATTGGCCTTGAAAGCCTTTTCCAGTAATTAGTGTCATGAATCTGGAAGAAGGTACTCACTAGCACTTACATCTCTCACAATAGCCACGGCGAGACTATTCTGGATGCTGAGGCCCTTAGCTAGGGACAGCAGAGGGGGTCATGTGGGAGGAAACTGACTCAGGCTTGAGTTTATTTTGACTCAAGCTCCTCCTTGGTTCCCACTTGACACATGCTCCAGAAAAGGAGGAGATGCTCCTGCTGAACTCACAGCAACAGTCAGGAAGTTTAAAACACACGGTGGTTTCAGTAAGAATGGCCCGCATAGGCTCATAGATCTGCACCCTTGGTCAACAGGGCGTGGCACTGTTTGAAAGATTAGGAGGTGTGGCCATGTTGGAGGAAGTGTGTCATTGGGGCTGAGTTTTGAGGTTTGCAAAAGCTCCTGACAGGCCCAGTGGCTCTCTATCTTCCTGCTGCCTCTGCAATCAGATGTAGAATCTCAGCTACTTCTGCAACACCATGCCATTCTGCATGCAGCCATGCTTCCTGCTATGATGAAAATTGACTAACCTTCTGAAACTGTAACCAAGTTCCAATGTTTTCAGGTATAAGCATTTCCATGGTCATGGTGTCTCTTCACAGCCATAGACTCCTGACTGAAATAGCAGTCTTCTTCAAAGTTTTGAGCATTTAACCTATTGTGACATAGTCCTATTATTCTATATCAGTTAATTCTCTAATTATTAAAAGGAAAAGCTTACCTGAGATGATACAAAATAGTTCTGTACTTGCAAACTTGTTTTCATGTGCAGTCTTATGGGTTATAAACATGTACAGTGATAGAAAGACTGGTTGTAGAATAGGAAGCCCACAAGATATTTGCGCCTTATATGCCTTATATTGTGCTTATATGCCCCGAGCACCTTTTTAGCCTCCGTATGGCATAGCTATTTGCTGTTGTGTGTCTTCCATTAGCTGATCTGATATGGTTTAACTTGAACGTATAGGTTTTCCCTGCTTGTCCTGCTTGTGGCTCCACCAGACTGACTGACTGAGTCGTTTATCTTCAGATGGGGTTGACTTCCTTGCATCTCCAGTTTCCCATGCCCTTTCCTCCATTCTTGCTTATACTTTTCCATTCCCAGTTCTGCTTTGATATCACATATGTTCTCTGACCTGTAAAACAACTCTCCCCTAAGGTTCTTTTTCCTCTCTATGGGACCCTTTCTGTTTTCCCAATGTTCACATATACCCAATCTCACATAAACAAATACACACACACACACACACACACACACACACACACACACACACACACTTGTAAAATCTAGGGAAAATAGCACTGTTTAAGTTAATTAAGTATTAAAATTTAAAAACACATAATGATTGAATTATCTAACTCAAAGAAACATGGCATGAAATTGGGCACATAATAATAATGAAAAGAGTTAGCCATCATGTCTGCTTATAAATTGTTTAGTTGAGTAAAATATAGGAACAAAAATTAGATGAGCATGCAGGGGTACAAATGTTGTAAAGAATACAAAAAGCAGCTGGGCAGTGGTGGTACATGCCTTTAATCCCAGCACTCGGGAGGCAGAGGCAGGTGGATCTTTGTGAGTTCGAGACCAGCATGGTCTACAAGAGATAGTTCTAGGACAGGCTCCAAAGCTACAGACAAACCCTGTCTTGAGAAACCAAAAAAAAACAAAAAAAAACAAAAAACAAAATACTAAAAGCAAATAAAAATCCATCCAACATCATCAACATCATAAAATAAGAATGATTAAAGTAAAATTCTTATTAAGTTTTTTTTAACTAAAAGCTTATAGATTGCTTTATCATAATGACTTCAGGTTTATTGGTACTTATTCACATCCAAGATTTTAGAGACATAGTCTGGATTCTTAAATTCCCAGATTTCTTGGAAAAGATACTGCTTATTCTTTCTCATTCCTAATCTTGTCACTTACAAAATCAAAATTCTTTGAATCTGAAAAAGTATAATGTACATGAATATAGGCATATAGGATATCTCTATAAAGACTCCAAACTGTAAGATGACTACAATTGTAAACTCAATACTGACCAGACATTTCTCCTGGTAATCACATATAATTTTATTATTGTGAACTTTTCAGTAGAATGTCCACAGGGGTAAGAAGAATGTACTTAAAGGCAAAATTTTCAGCTGGAATCTAACAATGACATTTTTAATGGCAAATTAGGCATTTTCAAGAAATGTGTTTGACTTTTCTGCCTTTAACATTGGAATTACTTTCCAAAGTTAGTCCATGTAAACTCTTGAACTCATTGAATATTCAGGTAGGCAGGCCCTTTCTTCTTGAAATATTTTACCTCATTCATTTCTTCTTTAAGAATGTCATTATAAAAATGAACCAAAAAGTCTAAGTTCAGATATTAATTTGATATCTAATTAAAAGTAGGTCAATTTTACTCAAATTGGGGCGTATTTTTAGATGTTTTATCATTAATTGAAGAAGGTCTAGGATGGCAGAACTTTCTTCTCAGTAATAAAGTGAAGCATATGAAAATAGGCAATAGCTGCTACTAGCTCATTCACATTCAACTCATAACTAGATTGTATCTGCCTTCATAGAAACCTCTGCTTCGCTGGTGTTAAACTGACCATGACTCAGAGTTTACAGTGCGCTAAGGATTGCCCTTAGATGGTTTATCAGAGGCCATTACAGACTCATGGACATTTCTTAACAACTTCTAAAATTACATTTTTTATGCAGTCAAAAATCTTTTTTGATGAACTTATCTTTCTGAAATACTGTTTCTCATACATAATTCCTGCCCTAAGATGGATACGTCCCCTTTCCTCTAAAAAGGGAATTCTCACTAACCCTTTGTTAAAAAGACTCACTTAAGAGAACATACAGTTTCCACCAATCTTACGTATCATGTGAAAGTGAAGCAATTTTCTTCTCATAAGAAAACTGATTTTGCATTGGTTTTCTGCCTGGTTCCTAGTATCTCAAGTATTGTTTTACAGTCTGAAAAAGCATGGGATAAAACCGGACTTGCTGAACATGGCAAACAATGAGGACTACTGAGAACTCAAGAACAATGGCAATGGGTTTTTGATCCTACTGCACGTACTGGCTTTGGGGGAGCCTAGGCAGTTTGGATGCTCACCTTACTAGACCTGGATGGAAGTGGGTGGTCCTTGGACTTCCCACAGGTCAGGGAACCCTGATTGCTCTTCGAGCTGATGAGGGAGGGGGATTTGGTTGGGGGAGGGGGAGGGAAATGGGAGGAGGTGGCGGGGAGGAGGCAGAAATCATAAATAATAAATAAATAAATAAATATAAGACCGAAAAGTGGACACATTCTTTCCTATTTAGAGTTACTATTGATGGGATAAAACACCATGACCAAAAGTAACATGGGGAGGAAAGGATTTATTTGGCTTCTGCTTTCAGATCACTGTTCATTATCAAAGGAAGTCAGGACAGGAGATCAAGCAGGAAAGACCCTGGAGGCAGGAGCTGATGCAGAGGTCATGAAAGGGCGCTGTTTACTGGCTTACTCCCTGGACCTTGATCAGCCTGTTTTCTTATAGAACCCACGACCCCTAGCCCAGAGATAGGACCACAAATGGACTTTATCATTCTCCATAAACCACTAATTAAGAAAATTTCTTACTGCTATATCTCATGGCGACATTTCTCAATAGAGGTTCCCTCTTTTCATATAACTCCAGCCTGTGCCACATTGACATAAAACTGATCAGCACACATGCCTACGTATGTGTACATGATTTAGCTATGCCTGCTTAAAGGGAAGACCATTGTTGGCCTTTTATGTTCTCTAGCTTGGATTCATTAACTCTCAATAAGATACTAAGAGCTAAACGTACACTCCAGTCATTTTTCCTCTTTTCTCCAGCCATCGCAACACTCGTGTACACTCAAATCTAAAACTTGGCTTGCTATTCTCTAGTCAAAGATGTGACAAGCATGTGAAATTCAAATAATAAATATTTTCATTTGGGGAAGTCCAATAGTTGCTATCAAAATTATTCAACTCTGCGATTTTATCACAAAGTAGCCAAGGCTTATGTAAAACTAAACATGTACTGCAGCATTTCCCCAAAACCAATTCATAAAGTGAAGCAGAAAGTAAAATTTAACCTATATTTGGTGACCCCAGGTATGCCGGAGAGAGAGGAGAAACACACACACACACACACACACACAGAGAGAGAGAGAGAGAGAGAGAGAGAGAGAGAGAGAGAGAGGTGAGAGAGGGAGAAAGAGGGAGAGAGAGAGAGAGAGAGAGAGAGAGAGAGAGAGAGAGAGGTGAGAGAGGGAGGAAGAGGGAGAGAATCATCCTGCAAAGTACATCAAGCCCTGGAAATCTATTTAGCAAAAAACTACACAGGATTTATCTCTATTTTAGTTGTCTACCAGCTATTTTCACAATATCTGAAACCAGAAAAGCAATCCTCATTAAACTACATTAATAATTTTGAGTAATAAAAATAAATATATATCTACCACCCCTATAATCAGTGGACAGATTGCAAAGAAATGTATGAAACTTATTGACAGTATTAATCTACAGAGGTAAAATAATTCACAAAGAGTCACACAAACACATTGACAACATTTTTCTTTCTTGTAATTAGAAAAAAGACTCAAGATGTGCTCCTTGCCATATTCTCTGAATATTTGAAACAGCAATATATTTTCTTCTCCATATCCTGAGACCAACGTGGATTCAACCTATAACCAGAACCTCCCACATAGCATGGACACAGATTCACCAATATACTATTGATATAGAACCCTGCATATTCCATAGACATACAACACTCTACTTTACACACACACTGAACCTTCCACTTTCTATGGATACAGAAGAGTCTATATTTATAGCACAAAGTAATTCACCAAAATATTTGGCCAATTCTATTGTCACATATTGCTTTCTTTTGAAAATATAAACTTAATGGCAACTGATGATGATGATTGTTTAGTAAGAGCCTATATATACATTTAGTTACTCTTTTAAAAATGAGGGGAAGAAAAGCATAAATCTTTACTGGCAAGTTCCATCCTCCACTTCCCTTACTCACATCCCAATCTTAATCAAAAATACATTTCTTCTCCTCCAGTTCATCTTTCAATATGCTCTATTGACTGTTAGACATTAATCAAGTGCCTGAGCTACAGTTCTTGGGAATTTCCAAACCCCTCATCTGTATATGTGTTATGTACCTAAATAGTGGTAGGAACTGGGGAGAAGTGAGTTTAACACAGCATAGAGTCTATACAATTTTCATATTTGTTCTCCATGTGGAAGATGATTTTTATTCTCTCTCTCTCTCTCTCTCTGTGTGTGTGTGTATGTATGTATATGTGTTTGTATATGTTTGTGTGTGAGAGTATGCATTGTGTGTGTGCAGGCATGTATCTTTGTACATGTGTTTATTTGATATGTGCAGCTATACACACATATGCAGGGACCAGAAGACATTAGGCATCATCTTCAGTTGTACTCTTACATGTTGCCTTGAGACTGACTCTCTCAATTAATCACAGACCACATTCCCTATGCTAGATGGTCAGTGAGCTACCAAGATCTGCCTGTCTCCACTCTACAAAGTTGGGGTTACAAGTACATACAGCCATGTCCCACTATGAATAAAGAAAATGCTTTGGACCTATAGCAAGACAGAACTTAGGTAGGCAGGAAAAAAATAAATGAATGTTGGAAAAAAGAAGGGTGGAGTTAGAGAGACACTATGGAGCTGCCAGCAGAGTCAAACATGTGGAAACTTTGCCAGTAAGCCACAGTCACAGATTAATAGAAAAGGGTTAAATTAAGATATAAGATTTAGCCAATACGAAGCTAGAGCTAATGGACCAAGCAGTGTTATAATTAATATAGTTTCTGTGTACTTATTTTTGTTCTGGGCAGCCGGGATGAATAAGTGGCTCTCCTACTACAAAGACATGACTTTGCTGGATTAGGTATGGTTTGTTGAAGGAAGTGTGTCACCATTGGGGTGAACTTTGAGGATTTTTATGTTCAAGACACATCCAGTGTCTCAGACCACTTCCTGTTGTCTGTGGGTCAAGATGTAAGACTCGCAGTTCCTTCTCCAATACCTCATCTGTCTGTACACCACAAAATTGCAACATAATGACAATGGATTGGAGCCTCTATGGTGATACACCATGACCAAGAGCAACTTGAGGAAGAAAAGATTTACAGTTCAACATAGAGGAAGGTCAGGGTAGAAACTCAAGGAAGGAATCTAAAGGCAGAAACTACTCTAAAGAATTTCTGTAAAGTGTTGTTTACTGGGTTGCTCACTGTGGCTCATTTATTCTGCTTTCTAATAATACCAGGATCACTAGCCCAGGAATGGCTCTGCCCACAGTGAGCTGATTTCTCCCAAATCAATCATAAATCATAAAATGTACCACAGGCTTTTTAACAGGCTAATCTGCTGGGGGCATCATCTCCACTGAGGTTTCCTCTTTCAAAATGACTCTAGATTGTGTTACATTAAAATAAAACTAGCCAGCACAGCCACTAACATAATAATGAGTCACAATTTTCTAAAATCAATTGGCTTTTCTCCTAGAAGTCCCCAGTTGCAGGATTGCAACTGCTGAAAGATAGAAAGGAAGGAGATGAGGTATAATAGGTTTCTGAAAGTACAAAATTTGAAGTTGATGTATTTGCTTTCTCTTTATCTTTTTTTGGTGGATATTACTTCACTAGTTTCTCACATTAGACTTTTCTCTGTCACATGCATATCCTGAATCCTTTGCACATTCTCCTTTCTTAAAATCACTGGTTGTGTTAGTTATATTTGTTTCTCTGATAAAGTGCATTCACCAGGACATCTTATAAAAAGCAGGGTTTATTTGAGGCTATGGTTCCAGAGGGGGAGTCCCTAACAGCAGCAGAGGCATTGTAGTAGGCAGAGCAGGAAGCTGACAGATTGTATGTTCAAAAACAAACACAAAGTAGAGAGAGAAAACTGAAAGTGGAATGCATTTATGACTCTCAAAGGCTACCCACAGTGATGTGCTTCATCCCACTAGGCTGCATCACCTCTCCAAATGGTGCTCCATATTTAGAACCAAGTGTTCAAACATCTGAGTCTAATGGGAAGCATTTCAATTGAAACCACAACAATGGTTAGATTGGATTAAGGCCTACCCTAATTGAATTTATTTTAAATTAATTTCTATCTGAAAAGCCATACATCCATTATAGTCACATTTTGAGGTCCTGGTGACAGTAGCTTCAATAATTGGAGAACTACATATGAGACTATATGTAGTTGAATCTGGATATATTGGCATAATTCCATGTGTGAAAAGGCAGAACATATAGAATAAAACTGGAGCCACTATGAAAAATGCTCTATTCATATTTGTGTGAACTGACAGCATTTAATTGTTAAAATGAACAAACATTGGCTGGAATAATTCTTTTATGTCAGGCATGGATATGACTGATTAGGTTAGTAGTTTGCTTACTGGATATTTCATTTTATTAGAATAAGGATCAAAATTTTACTATGATCTACATGGCCTGATATTATCTTCAATTATCTCTCAGTGTTTCCTCATTCTGTTTTAATTTAAACTACGCCGCTGGACTTCTTTTCATTCTCTTAATGGTTATTACTTCTTCAATGAATATTTGAAAGTACCATTCATTTTATTATAGATGTTAATATTTACTTATCCATCACAATTTTGTGGATGAGGATTTAATTCAAGCCATAAAACATGTTAGGCAAGGCTCTTCCCTGAGTGACATACTTAATTCAATCAGTCTTTGAGAGATTCCTAGAAATCTCTCACTCAAACCCTCATTAGTTCATATTATACTGCCATATTCTTAAAATATTGATGACATTTAATTATAGGAATTGGAGTTGTAACTATACTTACTTTTCAATATACAAAAAGGTGCATTTATATATGTATATACATATAACCAATGAGAAATAAGTTTTTCTAACTCAAGAAACTATACTATTGCTATAAAATAAACACAGACATGACCCTTATTCTGTGGAAGAAAGTATTAATGTTATATATGTTAATTACTTAATTCAAATCATTATAGAAGGCATTTTACAAAGATGGCAGTATAACTGTTACACCTTATAAATAGGAAATCAGGCACCATCTTTTTGAATTTTTAAAAACAAATTTCTTTCTTTTTTTTTTAAATATTTATTTATTTATTTATTTATTTATTTATTTATTTATTATGTATACAATATTCTGTCTGTGTGTGTCCGCAGGCCAGAAGAAGGCACTAAATCTCATTACAGATGGTTGTGAGCCACCATGTGGTTGCTGGGAATTGAACTCATGACCTTTGGAAGAGCAGGCAATGCTCTTAACCACTGAGCCATCTCTCCAGCCCCCAAAAACAAATTTCTTAATATTTTTTATCTAAAAGAGTATAGGGCCTGGAGCATAATAATTGTGAATAAATCATTTTCCATGTAGTATACTCATTATTAGTTTGTTGTCAATCCATTTCCACTACATTTCAGGAGATTTGACTATAATGCTGTAGGGCAGTGCAATCAAAAGAAAGCTCCAATGAGTTAGATTAATCAATATGGAGTAGAAGAAATTAGATTTCTTTTACCTCAGTGAAACTGAGGCAAGATCTGACTTGCCTAACACCATAAAATGATAATGTGATTGAAAAGTATATGCAGCATTCAGAACCAAAAGTTTTACACTGGTGAAAATGCATTGAGGTCAAACTTCTGCTCAATCATTACAGCTGATGGATTAAAGAGGGACTTCTAAACCAGCGTCTGAGTGATTAAGGGTAGAGTTTTGATATCTTATAAAACAAAACATACACATATACCACTGAACTGTAAACCCTTGCCAATCTGCTTCATCTTTGGCAGAGAATCGGAACATGTTCCTCAGAATAGAAAATATTAGTGTAATTGATACCTTAGAAACACTTACTATTGCTTTCTCAGAGGAAGTCACATCAATGGTTAAGTATTAAAAACTGGAGCCAGAACTTTATGAACTCAAATAAATAACAGCTTTGTGACCTCAAGAAAAGGCATTAGCCTGCAAAATAGAGAACATCGAAATTGTGTAATATGGTAAAAGAATCTAAACAAATTACTGTTTGTACAATACTTAGACGAATCCCTAACACATAGAAAGTTCCAGGACTCTATGGTCCAATCAGAGTATTTATTCTGAATACATTACCAAACTCAATCTAGATCATTCGCATGTACATTATTTTTAGAAAAGACAAAGAGGGAACTACAGATTTCCTAGATCTCAAAAAGGAGCAAAATTACAAATATCTTTGTAACAAAATGTCTAGATACAAAGTCTGAATTTTTAGAGAGGAGTATGTAATCCAGATCTCAATTGCATCTCAAAATTGTATAAAATAGTATTTGTTCACCCTATTGATTTATTTACCTCTCTGTACCCACTTTCTATGAGCCACAATCCACTGTAATTCTCTACAAGGATAAAAACCAGTAAAAATATGGACTAAAAGAATACAATTCCCCACAGAAGCTCAAATTTATACAACAGTTAGGTGATCTGAAAACATGTAGTCAACAGTTGTCATGATATCCAACTAATAACTTTAGAAAATTGGCAATTATATTTCTTCTTTTTGACAAAATATTTTTGTTCTTGTCAGAGTAAGCATGTACTAAATTTGATGTCTTGGATAATGAAGGGAAAATCAAGATGGTCAGATTAAGTGAAAGGGAATTAAGTTAAAGGAGCTGAGACAGAAAGCAAACAAAACAAATAAAAATCTCAGAAGCTTCATCAAGTTTAGATGCCTGATACCAGTAGGAAGAGAATATAAAACTGAATCAAAGAGTGTTCAGTACTTGTTACCACCAGCATGACTGTTAACTATAAATATGTAGATTTCAGCACACAAAAATTTAAGTTCTGCTTCCTAGACTGAACAATTTTCCACATATGTGTTTAAATTATGTGATACATTATATACAAAGCATCATTAAGTAATAAATCATAAATTCTTTTTTAATTAATCAACTCCCCCAACACCCCTTTGTTCACACTCCCTAATCAACTAGCTCTTTATTTCTGTTTAAGAAAAGGCAGGTCTCCCATGGTATCAACAGCATGGTTTATCAAGTTGCAGTAAGCCTAAGCACATCATCATGAATTAAGTATGAACAAAGAGACTTAGTGTCAGAAAGTCAGTAAAAGTGTCAAATATATATTCTTAATCACAGAAAGGTGTGTAGAAAAATAATGAATTCAATTCAAAGTAAATGGGAAAAAACAAATATTAGAGCAAGTAGTAAAAACTGAAAATAGAAAAGCGATGAAAATCAATAAATAAAACAAAAAATGCTAAGCAGGGTAAATAAAAAGAATGAGAAAGGACACAAATTACTAATGCCAGAAGTTATAGCAATATCACAACAGTTGCCATGAGTATAAGACAAAAGGAAGAAAAAATAATGTTGTAATCATATCAATGGATACAGAAACACGAAAAGCTTCTAGTACTCATTTATAGTAAAACACTCTAGAAACTAGGAATAGATTGGGAATACTTTAACTTGATAAAAAGTATATACAGTTCCCATGTAATCATCCATGCAGAACAACTCTAAGCCGTCTTCAGTTAAGTAAGGAACAAGGCCAGGATACATTTTTCTCTCCCTGCTGCTTTTCCACATCGCATGAAAGCACTAATTCTGAAATAATATAAGAAATGAAATGAAAGACATATTCATTATGCATAAGGAAATGAGAGTGTTGTCACTGACAGATGATGCAATTGTCTACATAGGAATATCAAAAGAACCAACGTCAAATTCCCTTGAACTGCTAAGTGTGGTAAGGCTGCAGAATACAAGATTAATATGAAAAGCTTAATATCTACCCAGATTCTAGGAATGAGAAAATAGAGGCCAAAATTTTAGTAATAACATTTATACTATCTCCCCAAATGAAATACATAGATACAAGGCATAAAAAATGCACACGTTCTATAGAGAATGCTACAAACCAGATGAAAGAAGCCAAAGAAATAGACTAATAACAACATATTCTAACATCACAGGTAGGAAAGATGCAATTTATTGTCAAGATAATGATTCTAATCAGCTTGCATTGATCTCTACAGGTGAAATCAAAATCCTAACAGCTTTAAATGTAAATATTTTTAAATTCAAAAGTTTATAGAGTTTAAGCAAAAGAATCAAACTCCCTGGTAATGTATTGAGTTCTTCTCCTTCAATATGACAGGAAGACTCTTACTACCTAAATTCTTAATATATAATATAAAGTATATAGTATCAAGTAAGTATGGAATTGACAAAAGCATACGAGCAGTTAAAATGAACAATATAATGAGTTCATGAGTGCATTCTTTTATTTTATTTTTTTGGTTTTTCGAGACAAGGTTTCTCTGTGGTTTTGGAGGAGTGCATTCTTTTAAATAAATCAATTAATCTCTGACAAAGTTGAAAAGGCAATGCAAAAAGAACAAAGGTAGTATATTTAACAAATGGTACTAGATCAATGGAAACCCATTTATAATGAATAAATTCATTCCTTATAAGAGTCACAGGAAGTTACTTCAAAATATATCACTGACCCATTGATCTTGGGCTTGATGATGACTCTAGAATAGGGCACCAATGGTACAGTACATAAAAGAGAAAGAGTTGATTTGTTGAACATATTTACAATTGAATTTACATGCTAAACAAACATGGAGAAAGAACCTAAAAAACAGATATAAAAAAGACATTTTTAAAAGATATATCTTGCCAGGAAGTGGTGGCCTAAACCTTTAATCTAATCTTTCAAGAAGCCGGGGCAGATTGATCTCTTTGAGTTTGGGACCACCCTTGTCTACAGAGTGAGCTTCAGGACACCCAGAGCTGCACAAAAAAACCCTGTCTCAAAGAAACAAAACAAAATCAACCCAGAAAAAATCAAACAAACGAACAAATCAAATGATATGTGTGTTAGAACTTTTTAGTCAAATTATACAAGGATACATAAAACTAAATAATATGAAAATAAACAATGGAATGAAAAACGTACAAAAGATTCCATACAAACTAACCAGTAAAGTAAACTAACTGTCAAGTTTGCTTTACATAAACGCCATGAAAGAAATGCAAATCAAACAGCAATGCAATACCTTTACATTAGAAACCAGAAATAAAGAGTAGTGGCAAAGTCCAGTGAGGGAAAAGAATGCAAAGCAACAGGAATGCCCAATTATTATTCATGGCAACTTAAATTGCTTAGGGATATCAGAAGCTACATTCAAGAACTCTGACCAACATTGCTGTTCAAATGTGAGCTGAACAGGGATTATACCAATGAATAAGCCGAACTGAATGAAGAAAAATCCATGAGATCTCTATCCTACGCAAAGAAACACAGGTAATTGAGGACAGCTGGGAATGAGAAAAGTGGCTTTTACCAACGAAAAGCACAACAATTAGCCGAAAATCAACTCTAAAAACACACATAAAGGGAACATTATATGGACTGAAAAAACTGTATTTAGGAATATGTATGAAATAACATATTAATAACATAAAATTATATATATATAATATATATGTGAAATAACAACTAGTAATAAAGGACAAAATTTGGAGAAGACTGCATAGGGATATATGGGATGGTTTGTAAGAAGGAAGAGAAAAGGAGAAATGATTTAAATAAAATGTAATTTCAAAAATAAAATAATGGTATATATAATTTTGAAGACAACTTTGATGTTTTTTATAAAGGTAAGTCCATACTATAAGAGTCAATAATAGCATACCTTAGTATGAAAACATGTTCACAGAAAAACTGCACAGACACTTAAACAATCATTTCTCATTGCTAAACCCAGAGGTGAATCTAGATGTCCTTCCACTAACAGATAAATACACTGGGATACTCCCAGATAATGGAATATAATTCAGCTCTGAAAAGAAACAATAATGGTATGACCTTCTCCTCACCCCCTCTCCCCAAAAAAGAAAGAAAACCCCACTGTAAAGTGAGTTGTCAAATTTGGATTTTGGAATTCCACACATCAAAAGTTATCATTAAAGGTTAGAAAGATGACTAAGTGGGTTAAAGGCATTTGCTGCCAATTCTGGGGACCTATGTTCAATATCTGAGATCCACATGGTAAAGATACAAAACCAAGTTCTTCAAATTGTTTCTAGCCTGGAAGCATATGCTTTGGCCAGTACAGGCACCAAGCAAATACAATAAAATGTTTGAACAACACTTGAAATTTGCAATGCCAAACCAATTGTGGTAAAACATGCTTGTTACACTGTAGAACTGATACAGTCTTTATTTCTAAAACGTTCAGAGACAAAGGCAAGTGAACACAATATGTAATACAGATGGCTATAGCTGAAAGAGGTAAACAACCACTTAAGGAAAGAGAACTGCTATTCCCACCCAACACCATGGAGTGTAGTTAGTCACATATCTTTAAAAGAGTACAGACATTGCCCGTATTCAAGCCATTTTATGACAAGTCTTCCAAGATCCAAGAGATCATATTAGAAATGTATAACATAACATCTGAAATAGGTCGGGGACATTCTCCATGGACATCCCCATATATTATAAGTCGAGCTTTATTCCAATCAATTCTAGCCATTTGCCTTGTAGTGGGAGTCTTCTCTTCATAACACTGTAATGCCAGTTCAGTGGGTAATGTTGAGTGGTAGTTTTCTTC
The DNA here is from genome assembly GCF_037038515.1 of Microtus pennsylvanicus. NCBI lineage: Eukaryota > Metazoa > Chordata > Mammalia > Rodentia > Cricetidae > Microtus > Microtus pennsylvanicus. Next base: position 24,442,151 of record NC_134592.1, read on the forward strand.
TTTCTCTGGTACTGAAAATGCCCACTGAATACTGCAGCCTTTGCTTGACAATGGCAGTCCTTGTGCAGCTGCATCTCCACAGACAAAAGAAAACTGTATTTAAATAAATACGTAAATAATTTGAAACTCAAAAGTACCCTGGTGAGTAAGAGGCACAGCAGCCATAGGTGTTCCACAGAACCTGCTGTTAATGTTGTTTCCTTTGTTTGGTTTATGAACTCATAGAGACATGAATTGTTAGCTAGTGTTGAAAAACCTAAGACATTTGCTTAGACATACCTGCTGGCTTCGAAGTTTTCATTCAATGAAATCTCACTGCCGCTGTAATGTTCTTTATACCTCCTGTTTAGTGACTGGAAAATATAGCTTCCATATGATTTTTGTTCAAGAAAATGAGTTCTCTCCTTAATAACTAAAGTTCAAATATACTCCCTGATTATAATTAAAGTCCAAATAATGACAGATCTTGCTCATTAAGTGACTGCAATCACTAATCAATTACCAATGATTATAATGATGCTTTTATTAATGATGAGAAAGTTAATAGCTTCAGACTTATATACTGACAGGATTTAAATGACAGGATTTAACCTAAATCAGTATTTTGCTTGGGGCTCAATGGAGTTGGCACATAATAACTGAAAAAAGTTATCTTATTATGTCATAACATGACATTATTTTGAGATATTAAATCTATTATGCCTGTATTTGTTCTACTTTCATAAGTCCATATCATAAAATATCCAGATTCTAAGCAGTCAGGCCTTTGAAACTCTTCCTCTGAAATACTTTAAGTCAGGTTACTCATATAGTAATTCTTTTGTACTAATTAAGGCCTAAGTGAAATAGGTATCCTGGAGTGGGGAGAATTGTAGGTAAAAAGAGCAGAGAGGTTTCAGGAACCTAAGCTAGCAGTTTCTAGCAGGGAATTCTTGAAAGACTAGCTATACAAAAGATAAGATAGCAAGAGGCTGCTGTGCGTGCATCCACATGGGCGAGCAGCGCACCCAGCCCTTTAGAGTAACTTTTTGTTCTGAAAAAACAAATGTTTCTAAGGCAAAAGTAAAAGCACCAGGAATCTCAAATCCTTAAATTCCCTTTTAAAGGCAAACATGAAGAATTTGAAAAGAAGTGAAAAGAATTCAGGCACAGTTCTCAAGGCCTGTGAGTCCATTAATGACAGAGTTAGCTCCCAAAAGAATGAAAGTGTGCTAGTTGACTTGACTTGGCTCATTGTCTCTCTAAGAATACTAAAGGATCAAAACCAAGGTACCAACATAGTAAGTATATAAAGCAGGCCTGGTTCTTATTGCTGAATTAAAAATAAAATTTAAAAAAGGTAAAACAACTCTAATTTCCCCTGTCCAAGCTAAGAACTCTTAGCTAGTTTTCTATTATTATTCTCATGAAAATATTTATAATAATAATAGTAACCTTGAGGATCCCAATATAATGAAGTGCATATCAGTTATAGTACATCTTTTTGCTTATGTGATAGTGAAAACTTTTCCACAATTTCAGTAGCAACCAAAGCACACAACAAAGCTTTTCATTTGCACTACTTTTCAACATGAGTAATGCAGCTAAGGACTTGTTGTGCTTTCTCAGTCCTAAACATACCATGAGAAATTTGGTTCCCATTATTTTAGAAGTTGAGAATTTCCACAGTGTGGCATCTCAGAGCTGGTGTTCTCAAAATCCTGTGCTGTTTTTAGGTTCAAGACTGTAAGGCTGAGAACCAGGAACATCAAATGTGTAATTCTCAGTCAAGGGCTAAAGACTGATGTTTGCCTCAGGTACCAGCCAGAATGGGTGAATCCTACCATCAAAAACCTTGTTTTCATGGTGGTAGTGCACACCTTTAATCCCAGCACTTAGAAGGCAGAGGCACGTGGATCCCTGTGAGTTCAAGGCCAGCCTGGTCTATAAGAGCTAGTTCCAGGACAGGCTTGATAGCTACAACAAAACCCTGTCAAAAAAAAAAAAACTTTTTAACCTTGTTTTCTCAAGTGCTTTTGAGGCACCTAATTGGTTTGCACCCATACAGTGAGATGGTAACTGCATTTGTTCAGTATCCTGCTTCAGATGCTAACAAATGCAACATCCCCACACAAGTATGTATAGTAAATGATCAAATCAAGTTGACCAAAGAAATTCATTATTACAGTGAGCCTCTAGGATTTGAATGCTTTCCTGTGTGTCTTTTGGTGATGCCATGTGTCCCACTACCAATCACTTTCCATTAGTGATTGATATATGGTCATAAGACCCAATATGTTGTTTAAGATCAAATCTAGGATCTTCTTGAAGTAGTCCTTCAAGGTAATGTTTAATCATTATTTTGATAATTGATTTCAAAAATAATTATTAAATTTAATAAACTACCATTGTTCTTCAGAATGGAATGAATATTTCAAAAAGATAATGTCTAATACTAAAAAAGTATAAAAGTTAATTTCACAATAAATTAATTAAAGGATTAAAAACTCTTATAGTGTAAGGAATGAGTAGAGTTCTGAGATCTAATTCATAATACATAAGTATGGGCTAGTCATCTGTTTCATTGAGGTTCTAAAATTCCAAGGAAAAGCCCCTAAATTACTATTTACGTTAAGAAAATTTTCTCACAATTTTAAATCAACATACGCACACAAGTACACACACACACACATACACACACACTGATAATTCTAAGCTTTCCAGTCATAAGAGATAGGGTGAGAAACTATCAAACACATGATAAATTATCATCTATTCCCAAACACCTTATATTGTTTTCTTTGGCTAAATATTTTATAACTAATTGTTTATTTCTGACACATTCACAGATGTGTAATGGACATCAGTTATTGTCATCCCAGATCACCCTATCATGTTTTCCTTCTTAGCACTCTTAAACCCTTCTTCCAACAAGTCTCTCTCTTCTTTTCATGTCTTTAAAGAATACCTTCTGATTTACACTAAAAACCCCAGTTCTCCTCTCCAGATCCCTGGAGACTGTCATGTAAGCAACACTGAAAAGTATATGGTAGGGTGGCCAGTCTGCTTTGTGCATTCCCAAAATACCAACATCAAGTGCAAATTAGGAGGTACCACATCTTAGAAGTAGAACCACAGTGGCCCCAGGTAACATCAGTGACATTGGCCAGGCAAAAGTCCGGATTGCCTCATTCACAGCACTTCTCCCTTAAAATAAAAGGATGCTGCCAGAGAGTGATGTGGTGAGTACATCAAAATATTTTAAGACATACAATTACATTTTAAGATAACATCCATTTAGGCAAATGTATGAATAAAATATGAAAAGGGTATCAGTCAAGTCACTATCTAAGAATTCAGTTTTCCAAAATTTGACTGCAGCTTATTCAAATCAATACTTATGACATATATTCTTTGTGTTTAAGTTTCTGCTGCTACTATTTTAATTCTCCACTATGTAATTTACTTCTTGACAATAAGCTTCATACTATCAATTATATCTCATTCTTATTGTTCTCTTTCTAAATATGGAAAGCTCTGGAAGATGTACACTGCATTGCATGGATAGACAGTAAAGCTGAGTTTTTCTTTCAGAAAAGCACAGTCCTCAGAAATAGGCATTGGAACTAGAATCCACAGATCAGACACAAAACACACACACACACACACACACACACACACACACACACACCTTCACTCAGGCTGAGTGAGATATTAAAGTCTCAATATTAACTACTCTGGAAAACAGGAAAATCACAATAAAATATGATGTCTCCATTCTCAAAAAAAGATGTATTTCATAACTTGAGGGGGGAAAAGATTTATATAATTATTCATATTTACATATACCCCTTCAGCAGAGATATTACAAAAATAATTCTAGTGAAAGGAATGTTGAACTGGTAAAATGTCTGCAAAAGTGTTTAAATATTTCTTATATGTGTCATTAATAAGTATCCTACAACAAACATTGCTGGTAAGTTTACATGTATATCCTACTTGTCAGGAGAAAAAAAATCTATTGTTCAAATCCTCTGAAACCTATTTATAATGATTTGAAGAAAACATAAAACTGAAACTCAAAATCCATGCATTGCCCTTTTTTTCAAATACATTTTATGGCATTCAAGCTTCATCTTTAACCCCAAGCATGTCAGCAGTAATGAAAGTGTCATATAGCTTGCTAGAGTGTATTATTAAAAAACTAAAATATAAATCAGAGGAGGCTCGAATATTGCTCTAGAATTTACTGGCTGTGAGCTGTGTCTCATATTACTCATCAAAATTGGAAAAGTCATACTTATTCTCACAGGAAATTAAGGAGACTTGAGATGACTTAATGTAAGTTATTTTAACTTACAAGGCAGTTATATAAAAGGAAGCAGATTAAATTCCACTTTCAGAGGAAGCCGGGGCAGAAATGGAGGTAGCTAAAGGGCAATAATACAGTAATGAGATGACTTGATGGTTGAATCATAATTTCTTAGTAGCTCCTTTGTATTAGGTCTTCTCAACTCTGATTTAGAGTCAGTAGTAGGAGGGTGGCAGAAGAGATCAGGCTTGGTGGTCTTGTCTTTATGTCAAGGAGATAAGAAATCATGTGATCAGAATAGTTATATTTCCTCAGGATCAATTTGACAGATAGCTCATGATCACTTCTTAAGCAGTTACCAGCGTGGATTCCATCTCAAGCCCATCATCAGAACAAATCCTAACACTAATGATGCAGAGATGTGTGAATCTCTGGAGCTTCCTAACCAGTCAGTCTATCCTATTGGAGAATTTCCAAGCAAATGAGAGACCCCCCAAAAGAAACTGTAAATAGAACCTTAAGAAGGATACTGGGGTTGTTTTCTGTCCTCCATGTACACTAGCATACATGTGCACATACTAGAAAACAGATGACATAAACACACCTATATGTACATATACACAATAATAATTACTCTTCTAGAGTACTGACATATAATTCATAGGTATTTTAAAATTCTGCCAGTTACAAAAAGTCACATAATGAATAGTTCCTAAAATTATTTATAAAATAATGTTGTCCAGTCTATTAATCATTGTAGTATAATAGCCATGAAATAATGAAATAACCAAATCAATATACCAAAATTAATGCAAATATTTTAAGTGTTGAAGTTACCAAGAGATAGACCTACATAACTATATCTTTCTATAATCCAACGTCATGGAAATAATTAGTGACAATATTGTCTAAAAACTGAAAAAAATACTGAAATTATTAAATAAGTAAATAGAAAACTTATACCTGAAAAACTCCATGCATATTAAAGTTTTTTAAAATATAGTTTACGAAAACTGTAATGAGGTGGTAATTTCAGGTAATTAAAAATTCATCTAGCAGAATATTCACTTACAAGTTGTCAATATCTCTGCCTTTAAACTATTGAAATCACTAGTAATCTCCAAGTCTCATAACAAGCCCATGACCTTATAAAATTCAGAATTTTCCATAGAAAGGAGTACTTTCTATTCTTTGGAGAAGAGGAGTACCAGTAGAATTCCTTGTTGTGGGGAAAACCAAGGGAAGACAGAAAATAAAGTAGTACATACCATCACACCAGCTAGCTAATGTACTGTAAACTTAACTTAAAACTGATTTCCTTTCCTCCACAGTCCTGGGAAAGTGACTATCATGTCCAAGTGACTGATGTGAAGGGTCTTCCAAGTCTCGGAAGAAAGCAGTCTTTCTCCCAATTGGGGTTGTAAACGGATGTGAGGTACATGGAGCAATCTGTAAGACTGAGTCCTCTGAGACTCACTTCTACATGTTGGCAAGAAATAAATCTTAAATCAAGGCAAAATGGTGTTATTCCAAGTGGACATACTGGATAACATGTGAAAAAAGCATTTTTTATAAATATAACCAAAATTTATTATTATTATGAAAATAATAACTTTATAAATGAACATAACTAAGATTCATCATTCCATAAGGAGTTGAACACAAGAAGAATAAAACTGACTAAAATAAAAAACAACAGAGACCAGAAGTTCAGAAAAACAAAATAAATGAAGCAAGATTTTTTTAAATTCACATGTCGTATTTAAGATATCCTTTGCCTGCTCCTCTTTCCTCTCTAAAATGATATAGTACGATTCCAAGCCTACTTAAATATCCTACAAGAAGCTTATGCAGAAACTCAATGCATATTCATGACAAAGAACACATTCATATTTTTACTTATATCACAAAACATTGCAATGACTATTAGCGTTATTTTTTACAAGAACATATTATATGACCTATTAGTCTTACTTTTGAACAGTTGTAAGAGTAAAACTGATAATTCTCTTTACTTATGATCATCCCTGCTAAAACAAAATAACTAGGTCAACGTTTTAAAATAATATAGAATAGGAAGTATAGGGTGAAGAAAATTTTCTCTTCTTCATTAAAGATTTATTTTATTTTTAAATTACTTTATGCATTTGTGTCTGAGAAGGATAAGTACGTACATATGAGTCCAGGTGGCTGTGGAAGCCTAAAAAGGGCATTGTATCCCTTGGCTATAGAATGACAGGTGGATGTGTACTGCCTAACATGGGTGGTAGAAAGAGAACTAGGGTCCTCTGCAAAAGTGGTGCATGCTCTTGACCGCTGTACAATCTCTCCAGCACCTGAAAGTTTTCTAGTCTGGGTTATAGAGCAATGGTTAGCAATATCAGAAGGAATTTTATAAATAATTAATGTATAAACAAATCTAAATGTAAAAATAAATTTATGAATAAAATATAAATGACAATATATTTTATAAATATAAATAAAATCATAAATAAATAATAAATATTATACACACATATATGCATATGTGTATTGTATTTGTTATATTATATAATATTAGTAGAAGCATACAAACTACATATATAAATATTTTATCGGAAGTACCCCAAATAATTCCACATCATAAGCTTAGCCATTTTTACTTCCAAATCCATAAAGAACTACAAGAAGAAGAAGAAGAGGAGGAGGAAGAGGACGATGAGGAAGAGGAGGAGGAGGAGGAGGAGGAGGAGGAGGAGGAGGAGGAGGAGGAGGAAGAAGAAGAAGAAGAAGAAGAAGAAGAAGAAGAAGAAGAAGAAGAAGAAGAAGAAGAAGAAGAAGAAGAAGAACCCAGCCAACCTAGCTAAAACTTTATCAATTTTCACCTATGGGGTGAGAAAGATAAAAAAAAAAAGAACTATCTGACTGCAGTGAGTCTACCCAACAATCTATCCTTCTACCCTGATTGGTCCTTTGTTTCTCACTTGCATCTTTGCCCTTTCATACCCTAGAAAACAGTATTACTGTAAGTCATTATTTATCGTCTCAGTCACCGTAGAAATTTCTCAGCCATCCCTCTAATTGCAGTTTTATTGCCTTTAAGCTTTTTTTTTTTCACAAGAGTGTTATTCGAGCAAGGAACTCAGGACCACGAGGGGCGAGGGGTGCACCCACACACTGAGACAATGGCGATGTTCTATCGGGAACTCACCAAGGCCAGCTGGCCCGGGTCTGAAAAAGCATGGGCTAAAACCGGACTTTCTGAACATAGTGGACAATGAGGACTACTGAGAACTCAAGAACAATGGCAATGGGTTTTTGATCCTACTATACATCCTGGCTTTGGGGGAGCCTAGGCTGTTTGGATGCTCACCTTACTAGACCTGGAGGGTGGGTGGTCCTTGGACTTCCCACAGGGCAGGGAACCCTGGTTGCTCTTCCGGCTGATGAGGGAGGCCTTGATCGGGGGTGGGGGAGGGAAATGGGAGGCGGTGGCGGGGAGGAGGCAGAAATCTTTAATAAATAAATAAATTATAAAAAGAAAGAAAAAAAGAAAAAAACAGGAGTGTTATTTCCCATAGTAAAAATAACCACTCTCCTACTTAACACAGTCCATTTCTATATCGGTATCAAGGCACGTTTGTAAGTTTCTTGTCTTGGCTACTATTGATTCAAGTCCTTCTTAGTCTCTACTTTCATGGGTCCTTAAAACCACACTTCATTGTAGAATCACCAGAAATCTTCCACTGTCTCTTAAATAAATCAGATTTATGATATTTTGTTTTGTTTGCTTTTCACTTTATTGAAAGCATTTTACATGCTCTGTGCTCCATTTACACCAATTGTGCTATCCCTGGGTTATTTGCAGAGACCTGGTCACCTTTGAGATTTGGCTGAAGCTTCACCTCTTCTAGAGAACTGGCTAGGTGGCACTCCCCTTCTTCTGTCATTCCCAAATGCACCCCTCTCTCTCATAGAATGTGTAGTGCATCTACAGTTTGGTTTGTGTCCTACTTCATTAAAATAAGGCAGAATGTATCAAGAAAACAGATTCTGAGATCTCTACACAATGCAGCACATTGTGAATTCCAAGGCACATCTAAAGAGCAAAGTGTAAAAAAAATCTAAATTCATAACCTTATGAATACCTTATGTTGTAGTAGGAGCAGCGGGCTACATTCCTGGCACCCGGCCACCCGCACGGCTAGCCTTATACCCGAAATAATTACATGGAAACTGTATTCTTTTAAACACTGCCTGGCCCATTAGTTCCAGCCTCTTATTGGCTAGTTCTTACATATTGATATAACCCATTTCTAATAATCTGTGTAGCCCACAAGGTGGCTTACCAGGGAAGATCTTAACCTGCGGTTGTGTCGGGTGGAAGAATCATGGCGACTGCCTGAGTCGGCTTCTTTCTCCCAGCATTCTGTACTGTTAACTCTGCCTACCTAATTTTCTGTCCTATCAGGCCAAGCAGTTTTCTTTGTTAGTTAACCAATGAAAGCAACAGATAAGATACAAGACCCACCTCCATCAACCTTATCTTACTACTTTAAAAAATGTAAGCTCGTGCTTTTATGAGAATTAGGGAATATTGCAATGCATAAGTTCAAATGGTGGACAACAGTATTGCACTCTATGTGCATTAACTAAGTAAGTCAATATTTTGAAATGGATTGATGATGAATTATCTCTCAGCTCATTAATTTATAAATAAGAATGAATAGATATCATACGGAGAGTAGGTGCAATTGCTAAGTCAAGAAAACTGTGACTCACAGTTACTATGAAAATTTGCATTCCCCATTAGATGACAAGGCATTTCCTTAAAAGCATGACAACAACAGTGTTTTAATGTACTCACAATTGGTTAAATTTGAGAAAATAGAAGAGCATATGTTGTCTACAATTTTTACTTCATGGTTTGGGATTGAATTAATCAAATGTTTGTTAGTGCGAAGTTTCTGCATCCCATCATCTTAATTGATCCTGTCAAATAGAGGCTGCATACGAAAATTTGGAGGTGAAAAAGAAAAGTAGATAAATAATATAATTTTATCTTAATTTCAAAAGATAAATGCTTTAAAAGTTTTAAAAAGTTATAAAATGACACAGACTGATTTATTTTATAAGCTCGGTAAATCCTTACTTGGAGCTTTTACATACTCTATTTAATTCTAAATAGACTTGATGATTAAGGATGCCTATTGCTATTTCTGGAATAACCATTAAATAATTTCAAAAAACAAAGCTTGTACCCAACAGAGAAAATAAAATGGAAGGGTAAGAAGCTAAGTGACTGATTAGAAATAATTAGAGATTTGAGATTAAGCAACAGGAAAACAAAGTCACCAATTATAGCATATGACAGCATTCTCATTTAAACTCAAACATATCACAAACTATACTAACGATACATGTTTTTACAACAGAGTCAAATATAAAAAATAGAAAAAATGATACTGAGTCACAAATCTGGACTCAACAGATTATTATGCACAAGAGATACTCTTTAAAATTAAACAAATACACAGATTCCCAGTAAAAATCATAAAAAATATTGCATTAATAAGCACAGTTAAGCCATTGTGACTATATTAATATCTTTAAAATTAGACAATACAGCAACAGTCTTCACCAACTGTTAAAAGGGTAATTAAACAATGATAAATTAGAGAGCTAGGACTAAAGAGTAATGATTTTAACATTTATAAATCAAAACTATATAATATAAATCCATAATTGCATTTGATCTAAAGAAATTAGGAGCAGGCCTAACTATCTAATTGGTACACCTGAGTTTCTGTAGATTTACACTGAAATAAATTAATGTTAAACACATTTTTCATGTCTTCAGGTCAAACCAAACAATGGGTTTGAAAATAAGTTACAATAGATTTTACAGCAGAAATTACATAGAATATTGACTGTTACTATCTGGCCTACATGAAATTGAATTAGTATTTATTGCTATGTGGTTACATAATCCCCCAAATATTTGTAATTAAAAGGAAAATTAGTAGATTTAAGTGAATATTTAAGAAAACAAAAGATATACACAGACTGTACTCTTAATTCTATGTATTAAAAAGCCAGGTATTAGAAACAAATTATGCTTCCATATAACTGAACTATAAGAACACCAATTCTCAAATAAAATGGGTTTTTCGGCCAGCACAGCAGTGAGGAAGCTCTATTTATCCATTGAAAAGTGGACCTATGACCAGGAGTTGAGAATAGCAGAGATGACCCAATTCTTGCAGTTCTTGGGAACACATGGAAAAATGAATGTAACAAGAGTTTAGTTAATATTTTCTTCCTAAACAATTACTTGAGAACGCAAATAACTTATGCATCCCCAGCCTGAAATCCATGTGTTCGTTTGTTTTCTAATTTTACTGGGTACTCAGAATCAATGTTGTCCAAGTACATCCCAAAACTTTATAGGAATGGGTTGCCAAATCATATTTAATTCTCATAAACAGAGAAACAGTGAAGTGATATATCATTTATATTTTAATACATAAAGACTGCTTGAAAAACAGAATACAAAACAGCCACCCAGGTCAACCATACAGACCAAGCAGTGGTGGCACACACCTTTATTCCCAGCAGCCACGCTAGTACGTCTTAGAGGCCAGGAGGTGTTGGTGCAGGCCTTTAATCCCACCACTACAGAGGAATATAAGATTTTTCATCTTCAGGTTGAAGCTCAATATCTGTCTCTGGGTTTGAGTTATTCATGCTACAAACATGATCTATGTATGACTCATTAAACCATTAAAATGTGTGTTTCTGTCCTTGAGTTTCTGAATAAATATTGGTTCAGCAAAGTGGTTCATATGAATGCTGCTCAGGAAACTGATCCTGTCTTTGGCCAAACTGATATCTCCAAAGAACATAGAAGGTAAAGACTAACAGTTTGTCTGTCTCATCCATATAACACTTTGACCATTTCACCTAAGAGTTTTTATTGCACCATCTGGGGTTATATGAACATATAAGACCAAGGGCCAAAAAGAAAAAGAAACACTGCTTCTTTCCTCAGATAAGAGAACATTTTCACTGAAAAGCAAAAGAAAAAAATAATATTTACCACCATGATATACATGTGATTAGATATTTCATAAAAATAATAAAAGATAATGAACAATTGGATTTACTTACCAAGATCCAGAGACTGATAAAGCAAGCACACAAATGTAGGTAGGCCGTTTAGTTTTATTTTGGTTTTGTTCAATTGTTTTGCTCTTACTATTTGATTTTCTATGCCTGGTCTGTTGTTAAAACAGATTGAACCTTTTTGAGTACACACCATTCATCACATCCTTAGAAAGCCAGTTTCATTGTAATAAATTTCATTAGACTGTAAAGTTTTGGTTGAAATAACTTCTAAATGTTTTATTTTAGAGCAGGGCATATTTAAAAATCATCCCAAGTAACTTGTCTGTGCATTGCATACACTGGATGTGTCTAGTTATATTCCTTTGGGCCAGGTGAAGTAGTATGTTCTTTTTTGATGTTTACAACTTTTATATGATTTAAATTCAGTTAGTAAAATCTATGGAAGGGCAAGATCTTACTTATGATAGCATAGCATACTTAACCTCTAGGGAACATCTGCTTTTATATAAGTATGCACACTCTTAATATTTATACTCATACTTTGTGTCAGTGTGTGGGGTGAAGTGGCAAATAGATTTCTCTCATGAATCTTCAACAGCGCCAATCTAGTGACACAAAGACACAAACATCTTTTCTTTGGGGATATATAATACTGGGGTGTCTCTATACTTTTCCTTCCCATGTTTTACTTTCTTAAAACCTAAGACGGGAGAGCTAGGATAAAATCAAACAAGACTGGAGAAAAAATGTCAATGTCGTGAAGCCTAAGAATATTCCACTATATTCATAAATTACTGGCTAGCTCAATTGTCATCAGAGAAGCTTCATCCAGCAACTGATGAAAACAGATACATACCCACAGCCAAACATTAAGCAGAGCTTGGGGTATCTAGCAGAAAAGGGGGAGAAAGGATTGTCGGAGCCAGGGGAATCATAAACACCACAAGAAAATCCACAGAATCAACTAACCTAGACTCATAGGGATTCATGTAGACAGAACCAACAACCAAGGAGCCTATATAGCACTGACCTAGGCATTCTGCATATAAGTTACACCTGTGTAGCTTGATATTCTTGTGGGACTCCCTACAGTGAAAGCAGGGGTTATCTCTGACTCTTTTTTTTCTTTTATTATTGATTTTTTAATTAACCTCTACAGTTTTCTTTACTCTCTTCCCTGGCTCTTCTCTCCCCACTTCAACCCTCCCCCAAGGTCCCCATGCTCCCAATTTACTTAGGAGATCTTGTCTTTTTCTATTTCCCATGTAGATTAAATCTACGTATGTCTCTCTTAGGGTCCTCATTGTTGTCTAAGTTCTCTGGGGTTGTGATTCGTAGACTGGTTTTCTTTGCTTTATGTTTAAAAAACCACTTCTGAGTAAGTACATATGTTAATTTTTTCTTTCTGTTTCTGGATTACCTCACTCAAGATGTTTTTTAGTTCCATCCATTTTCCTGCAAAATTCAAGATGTCATTATTTTTTCTGCTGTGTAGTAGTCCATTGTGTAAATGTACCACATTTTCCGTATCTATTCTTCAGTCGAGGGGCATTTAGGTTGCTTCCAGGTTCTGGCTATGACAAACAATGCTACTATGAACATAGTTGAGCACATGTCCTTGTGGCATGATTGAGAATTCTTTGGATATATACCCAAAAGTGGTATTACTGGGTCTTGAGGAAGGTTGTTTCCTAATTTTCTGAGAAATCGCCACACTGACATTCAAGGGGTTGTATCAACTTGCATTCTCACCAGCAATGCAGAAGTGTTCCCTTTCCCTACAACCTCTCCAGCATAAGTTGTGGAATAATAATAAATTTCCCTTAATAAAAATTAGGTAATAATAAATAAATAAACAGAGCTTTAAAACAATTTCTCCACAAGATCTTAATACCTACCCAAACGCTTTCTAATATAACTTCCCTTCACACTAAAAAACGATGAAGAAAAAAAAAACACAAGAAAAGACAAAAAGAAATTTTATTATCTACATGTAAAAAAAATTTAAGTTTTTTTTAAAGAATGGCAACTATGGAGAGCTATGCCTTATATATGATATATCTATATATAACTATATCATATATATATGATACATATATGACACATTACATATGTCACTTCCAGTTTTGCTTTCTCTTATGAAACTAGAGAGAGTAATGTTTATACCAGAAGTAGAGACCATTGAAGGCTGCAATCATCGTTATTGTCTACTGGATGGTTATGAGACTGTGCCTTAAAATAGCTTATTAGATTCTCTTTCCACAATTGAATTTTATTTCATTGGAACTCTAGTGATTCACTGCAGAATCAAACATTGGATAATTCTAAGTAAAATCTTGATGTTCACAGAAGAGTAAGCTAGAAACTAAAATTCCAGGAATTACTATAAAGATTTAGATCACCAAACTTAACGTGTAAACTGTTCATGTAAATTATGTTTGAAATGAGCTTTGTGAAGAACTTGTGTAACGTGACAATGTGGATAATAAATGCTAACTGGATCAAGCACCGTGTCCTAAGGCCTGACAGATGACATCTTCCTAAAATATGAGAGTCTGCTTAGCATTCTAGACAGAGATGAACTCATCCTCCTCCCTCAGCATTCTGGGAATAGGGATATGATGACCTTGTAGCATATGTATCAACAGCAAACTTGAGGGACAGCACACTGGTGAACTCCAGAGGCTAGTCTCTGCAGACATTGTGTGAAAGTCATCATGACCAGAACAACTTATCATCAGGGTTCTTAAATATAAGAAATACACCGACTTCTTTCATTTTTAAGCTATTGCCCATTAGTATTTTCTGCTATTTAAAATAGAACAGCATAATTATAAAAATCATTCACTAAAGAATTCGTATATGCTTAATCAATGAAGCGCCTGCTGTAAAACTGTGAGGACATACATTTGAATAGAGAGCACTAGCATGAAGCCGAAGGCATGGTAACATAAGCCTGTAACCCTAGCACTGAGGAGGATATCCAGGAGGAAACCTGAATCCCACTGAACAACTAGTAATGCTAAAATAGCAAGATATAGGCTTATTGAGAAAACAGTCTTACTAAGTAAGCTAAGGCTATTGAGCAAAAAGAGATACTTGACACAAAACCTGATGAATTCAATTTTATCCTGGAAACCTAATGATAAAAGACGGGACAGAAAGAGAAAGAGATTTCATTTCTCTTAATTGCGCTCTGACCTTTACACGAGATTCATGGCATTTGTGTATCCACACACGTACTCACACTCATTCTAGATAGATAGATAGATGATAGATAGATAGATAGATAGATAGATAGATAGATAGATAGATAGATAGATAGATAGATAGATAGATAGATACTAGATGGAGAGTGATCAAGGAGGATGCCCAATATTAATGCTGCCCTCTGGTCTTCACAGGCACTTACATGAACACCCAAGCACATAGATAAAGAAACAATTCCAAAGTTAGAAGTTGTTCAACGGCAGAGTATGTGGCTCAAATGGTAGAGGACCTGCTTAGTGTAGAAGTTTTTCAATGTATCTGTTGGTGTACAATGAATAAAAACATATTATAACTGTATCTCAAATTTGTATGTTCTATAAGTTAAAATGTCATGTTACTATGGTGATTTGCTGTGGTATAACCCTTTTGTATGCTGTGAATAATTTTTACTCCTATTGGTTACTAAAATAGCTAATTTGGCTTATACCAAGCAGGATAGAGCCATGCAGGAAAGACAAACTAGAAATACAGAAAATTAGTATCAAAGAGCAATGGTACCAGATGAGTGAGACAGAAAGAAAGACTTTATTTGGCTATTTTAAAACGATGTACAGATGGAACTCAATTTTCATTATTAAAATGAGGGACAGTTTTCCAGTCTTGAGGTTTATTAGTGGAAAAATATCAGATGGTATCCTCAGAAATTTGACCAATGTGATAAGCTCATCTGATTTGCACTTAAGGACATTATATTTATACTTTCAGACAAATACAAGAATGCTGTCTAATTTTGGTGATTAGATTTTAAACATGTTTTCTGCTTCCTTGAAAAACACATTGCCTGGTTAAAGTGCAGAAAAGAACACAGTAAAATTTTAAATCTCAAAGGAGTAGAAAAATTTATTATTACAAGTTCTCCTAGGTAAATGGTCAAACACAGGTTGATTGGGGGTCAAGATTCAGAAAGAAATATGTCTAAACTTCAGTGGAGTGGGAGAAAGATTAAGACTGTGTTGGTTACAGTTCAGATTAGAAGAGTCCAGATATCTACTACCACTGAGAAGAGATCATGCCCCTAGTCAAGGATAATTACAAGTGAAAATGATATAATCATATCACATAAAAGTTATGGCTTCTAGAATTCTTGCCAGGAACAGGGATAGCAAGAGGCCTAGTAGTTGGAGACCCTGTTTCTATCAGTTAAGATCCTTTCTAATCTAATCTAATTAATTTCATACTTTACCACAACTCTTTTGAAAAAGAATAGTTACACTATTATTATGAAAAATCTACACCTGTAACTTTTGGGTCAGTGAGAAATATATACAAAAAATATAGAACCATTAAGGTCTGAACAGCCATCCACATTGTCTTCAATATTTCATTCTACCCAAGAAAGAATGAGAGTCCAGACTAGTCATCTACATGGTAAGAGATGTGAAGACATGTAGAACTTTGTGTCTTATTCATAAATATTTTCTTGTTGGTCTTTGTAAATTGAATATAGTTTTGCTGGTTCTGGTTTAATCTTGATTCCAAGGCATAGGTTGTTATCTGGTATAAGTTTATCATGTTCTTTGTAGAGAAGTCCACCAGTGGAATGTAACTTCACCAAAAAGGAGGAAATGTGGCACAGCAAGCAAACCACACAAGCATGGTTCTGGCCTCAGATCAGCTCCAGTTTCCCAAGGGTAGTGGCAATGGAGCCCTGACTAGAGAGAAAGTCAACTAATGATTTAGTGGTTCTTCCGGAGACATTAACTCAGGTGAAGTTATGATTCTTGTCTTCATTAAAGGAAATAATTTCAGGACAAGTCAGTATGAAGCAAAGGTAGAGTTTATTAGGGAAATATTTTAACCTAGTTGTAAGCACAGGTATTAATAGAAGAAAAAAACAGAGAAATGAAGAGAGATATGCAAAAAAATGTGTGGAGGCTTCTCAAAAGAAAGCCAAGCTTCAGTCTTAACTATGGCTATGATGAATATGTGTGTGTACGTATATGTATATTTGTATACCTATTTATAATTTTGGTAAATCTAAAGTTAAACCTTAAAAGGTTGTTAAGAATCTATAAAAACTACCCCTCCAACCCTTTTTCTGGCTCTGTGAAATGAGATCACAAGGCTATTGGAGAAGTGCCTTAGAGAGGATTGCAATCTCATCAGGTGAAACCAGAAGTCACAAGGGTTTCCGAACAGAGTTAAAATATACCTTTTACTGTAAATACTCATTCTTGTGATTTTATTAGAAAAAAATTAAAGGTTTGTATCTTAGAGAAGAGGCAGATCACATTCAAAGGTTATATATGCTTAGGCCTTAAATATGTCCATTGCATTAAAAAACTCTTATTTGAAACATCTTTATAGGAAAGGAATATTGTATGTAGGAAATCTTCAGCGTAAATGTTAGTTGTGCTGTAAGGATGAACTTCTGATAAAACACCAGAAGGATTTGCTCCTTTCTGTTCCCACATCTCTTTAACTTTCAATGTCTTTCTCTCTTGTTTCACTTGCATCCTATTAAAAACCATATGATCAAGATCATGTACCTTTCTCACAAAGGTCAGTGAAATCAAATGACTATTTCCAGACAATATTTTCATTTTCTAGTTATCTTTCAATACTTTTCCCAAAAAGATAAATTAAGGTTCTTTAAAATGTTTGCTAAGACCCCTTAGATATAGATAAAGAAACCCAAAATGTTGTTGATTCATCTCCGACTCCAGCAATTGCCGTTAAACAAGAGTTGGCTTCCTTAAATCAAATCACATGGCTTTCTGAGTAGAGTGTAAAATCATCTACCACCATGCACTGGACATGAGTCATCCTTCAGTCCCGTGTATTCACTCTGAATACATCTGTTCATCACCCTGTTGCTCTCTTGATTATAAGACCAGCTTTCAAAATATTTGCCTCAGAAAGCATAGTCATGTAAATATTCAAGATGCCCCTGAATATTTCTTACTTCATTTCACCTCATATACAAGCATTGAATTATCTCACATCATTAAAAGGATGACAACAAAAATATCCTGAAAGACCACATTCACATGATTATGCTATTGAACATTATTATACTTACTATTGTTAATCTCTTAATGTCCCTAATATACACATTATTTTATCATAGGTATGTGTCCTTCTTAACATTCACTGTCAAATTGACTCTGACTAGAGTCACCTGAGAAGGGAGTATCAGTCAAGGGATTGCCCAGGTCAGATTGGCCTATAGGGAAGTCTTTTGAGGATTGTCCCAATTGTCAATTGATTTATCACGGCCTGCATCACTATGGGAATTAAGATGTCCTAGGAAGGTATGACTAGAATGTCTAACAAAGTTAGCTAAGTATGAGCTTTTTCTTTATGGTTTCTGCATTCAAGTCTGAAATCCTGCACTGCTTCCCTGGTGATGAACTATAACCTGTAGCTTGAAATCAACTTCTTCCTCTCCTCAATTGATTTTGGTGATAATATTTGTCACAGCAGCAGAAAGGAAATCAAGGCAGCACAAACGTATGAAAGAAACAGTACATACAGGAGTTAACACTGTTTGTGACATAAGGCACCTTTGCTGGCAAATCAAACGTGCAGCCCAAGGAAAACAAACAGCAGAGAGTAGCTCTGATTGTTGCTCAGCAAAAAATGATAAAATTACTTAAAACATTATGAGGTTTTTTTCTACCATGTTTAGAAAATCAACTGTGCAGTTTTCAGGTGTGAACTTTGTAAAAGACAAGAAAGAAGGAAACACTATAGTGTGCGGAAAAATGTACATGTTCTCAAATTAAATTAGACTCTTGAGCACTTAGGAGTTAGTTGATTATATAAGAAAAATTCTCAGTTCTTCTCTATCTCCAATAAGAAAGAAGTCTAAGGTCTGAATTTTAACTGATGAGGACTGATGCGGAGATATAAACCTGATGGCAATACTGAAAGAATTAACCACTCATCATTCTTGACCTGGGAAATGAGGAGGTGGGGTGTAGCATCCTGGATTATATTAACATTCTTTATTGCCACTTCACAGATTTTTGTCACAACACTAATGAAGAAACTTCATAGAAGGAACAGCTATTGATAGCACAATGTAGGCAAATGTCCTAGCTGTGATTCAATAAACAAGAACTAGATGTGCAGATGCATGCACTCAGCACTTGAACTGAAAGTAAAATGTTTGGCTACTGGTGCCCTTCTACCGTTTTCAGCATTTCTCTCCAGTTACTTCATTTGCCATGGGAATTCCCAGAACGGCCATCTCTCTCCTACTCTTTTGCATATTCTCTTAGAGTTCATGTCCCAACTGTGTTGCTGTGCCTGCTCTCTCCTTTAACTCAAATGAAACTTTTATTTCTCAAAAGCCAGAGACTTCCAGCAAGTAGTAAGCAATCTTTTCTAAGTGTCTACAGAGTGCGTGTTTTGTGCCATAACATTTGTAGGAGGGAGGTTACCAGCGGCTGAAGTGCTTTAAACTCAATAACGTGAAACTTCACTGGAGGTTATCTTTTGACCTCTATGCAATCACTCTAAGCCAAACCAACTCAAATGACAGCTAATGCTAGCGTTATACAAATGTACACTTACTCAAATTTCTGTTCATTGGAGTTTGGGCTGAGTTTATATGTCAAGAATATAAGGAAGCAAGTGGTGTAATGTATATGATTTTTGTTCAAAATCTCAAATTGCAATGGGAGCCTTAAAGTCAAAACATGTTATAATCATGTTGTAGTTAGCTGTAAAAAAAATATGTTGACTTAGCTTATTCAGTTCTGCGTAATGTTATCACAGTACACATTTTACATAAACACATTTTCAGTAATATGCTGCGAATTATCTTTCATATATCATGAGGTTATGTAGGTTTTCAATAATATCTTCTAGACAGTACAAATATAGTTATTAGCATCTTCCACTAAGAATCATTGCTGTATATTTATGACCTTCATAATAAGAACAATTTCTCTACTTTCTGCCCTTACTACTTGCTTGTATAACCATTTTATTCAAATTCCTAACATGATGCCCTTTCTAGAAAACTTTTACGACACTTTCAAATATATAATCCACAATGTAATCTCATTCAATTGAGTAAAATATAATGGCCAGATCATTCTGTAACGGCTAGAAGAGAAACTCAGTGCTATAAATCATTGTAGTACCACACCTGACCCAAAGGCAGGACACGCTAAATGCAACTAATTCCATATGATTACTACCTATAAAACTAATTAGTATGTATTCAAAGGAAGTACCTTACAATTACAATGTTTATTACCAGAAATGCTAACTATATCAATAAGTATATATGTTACTATATCATTTGGGTACAAGAACATATCTTTATGTGCACATTTATAACAGAAGCATGTGCATATACACACGTATGTGTACATGGATGTAGCCATAGGCACATTCTTCATGCATGTATGTGTATCTCCTATATATTATTCCAAATGAGGGCTCTATAACTCTATTACTGCTCTCTAATACGGTGGCAAATGAGACACCTTACATCTGTTCTCCTATACAAGGAACTCAGGTTTGGAAAATTATTTCCCAGTCAGTTATGTTCTATATGTCTAACCTAATGCATTAGCCACATCTCCAAACCCAGCTGCAGAAAAGTGGCACATCCTGCCTGCATGACTAGAGTTCCTCGTTTTGAATTAGTAAGAACTACTTTGAATCCATGGAGGGAGAAGCCATGAGTTCTTGGCATGTGTTCATGAACAGTCAGGATCCGGAGGGCAAACACCTTTGAAGTTGTTGCTAATTAGTGAGAACATGAAAGTTTGATAAAACGCCTTTGCCCTTTGTTTCCCAGGTAGGTAATTTCATGATACTTTGCATAATGCTAGTTAGGATGCCCTGAAGAGTCTGACATTAGTCACCTCTCTTGAGGAGGACTTGGAAACGCATTCCAGAACTGTCACGTTTTTCCTTCCAGACTCTCCTTCCTGTTCCCAATGGTCACTCTCTGGATGAATGTTCTTTTTGGAAACCCTTGTCTCAGACTTCTTTCCTCAGGATAACACTGCCTAAGAAGTAATATTAATTCAAGGAATGGAAACGTTGACTGTTACTCACCATATTGCTCTAGTTTAGAGAACATAGAAATACATAAGACTATTTGAAAGATTAAGCCAAAACAATTTCTTAACCTCTTTAAGTAGGCAAATAGATTCGATTGATTTATATATTTTAAATTCATTCTAGTTTTCATTACATGTGCTTGTGTAAGGTGGTATGCACCTGAACATGCAGGTGCAGAGTCCAATAGTGGGTGTCAGATTCCCTGAAGCTGGAGCTACAGGTGGTTATACCTCCTGGGAATGGAACTTTGGTCCTCTGTGAGAGTCACGCATGCTCTTAAGCATTGACACATCTCTTCAGCCCAATTGTAGCTTATTTTATCCATGTCTTGTTATATTTTACAACATTCTATAGCAATTTTTTGATATTTTATTTGGAATTAAAGCTCTTTAATTTAGAAGGCCCAGTCAGTACCTTTATCCATTAAGCCATCTCTATTGCAGCAGAAGACACATTATTTCTGCTTTCCATGAAGCTAAAAGTGGCTATGAGGCTAAGTTCTAAGCACTCACTTGAATGAGAAGAGGCAATGACCTCTGGAGCTTCTCTTTTTTTGTTTTGTTTTGTTTTCTCACTTTTTTATTTTTTTAAAAAGAAAACAAACTATCTTTTTTTTTCATTTTACATACCATTCCGAGTTCCCACTCACTACCCTTCTCCCATCTCTTCCACCTTCCCCCCACCACACCCTCCATCCACTCCCCAGAGAGAGCAAGGCACATTGCTCTGAGGAAGGAACAAGACCCTCCCCACTATATCCAGGCTGAGAAAAGTATCCATACAGAGAGAATGGGTTCTAAAAAGTCAGTATAAGAATCAGGGACAAATCCTGGTGCCACTACCAGTGGCCCCACAGTCTGCCCCAATCTTACAACTGTCATTCACATTCAGAGGGTCTAGCTTTGTACTATGCTAGTACCTCCCCTGTCCTCTGTCTGGCCAAAGTTGGTGAGTTTCCATTCACTCAGGTAAGCTATTTTAGTGGGGGTCCCCATCATGTTCTTGACCTCTTTGCTCATATTCTCATGCAATCCCGATCAAAATCCCAACACAATTCTTCACTGACCTAGAAAGAACAGTACTCCACTTCATATGGGAAAACAAGAAAACCAAGATACCCAAAACAATCCTATACAATAAAGAAACTTCAAGAAGGATCTCCATCCCTGACATAAGTTCTATTATAGAGCTACAGTAATGAAAACAGCTTGGTATTGGCATAAAAACAGACAGGTTGACCAATGGAATCAAATCAAAGACCTGGATATTAATCCACACACATATGAACACCTGAATTTTGACTAAGAAACTAAAATTATACAATGGAAAAAAGAAACATTACTCAAAAAAAATGGTGCTGATATTACTGGATGTCAACACGTAGAAAAATGAAAACAGATGCATGTCTATCTCCATGCACAAAATTCAAGTCCAAATGGATTAAAGACCTCAATATAAATCTGAACCTGATAAACATATAAATATATAAACATAATAGAAATATAAACACTGAATCTGATAGAAGACAAAGTGGGAAGTAGCCTTCAATTCATGGGCACAGTAGACCACTTCCTAAATATAACACCAATAGCACAGACACTGAGAGCAACAATAAATAAATAAATAAATAAATAAATAAATAAATAAATAAATAAATAAATAAGTAAATAAATAAAATGGAAAACTGAGAAGCTTCACTAAAGCAAAGGACACAATCAATAAGACATAAACAGAACTTCTCTTAAGTTGAAGCAAACACATGTATCCCAGAATTTTTCATTTTCACTTCTGATTCCTACCTGGAAAATAGTTTTGATTATAGGATAACTAGAGGCAGTTTGACAAAGGAGAGGACTCTCAGAATGTATTCTGGAGGAATAGTCAAACAGAAGTTAGGATCTTTCATGACATACAATAACTATCCAGGACGTGAGTTTCACACCTCTAGACTTATAAACCAACAAGAAGAAACAGCTTACTATTCCTACAACTCTCTGTGACTTAGGATTTATCTATCACATGTGATAAAGAAATAATCCCAACATTAAAATCCTATATACCTAAATCATTCTTGTTATTTATTAAAATAGTGGTCCTGATCAGGGTTAATCTTATTCCAAGGGATGTTTGAATAGTTGAGCACATGTTTGATTTGTTAGTTGCATCTGATGTTTACAGAACAGAGATAAGATTAAGCAAGCTACATTGCACAGAATATAGCCTTTAAAACAAAGATTTTTATTTTGCAAAAATATGCTAGTAATGTTAAAATTGAGAAAACTTGCATTGTTTTTGAATAGTCTTGTGTTGAAATAGGTGCGGCAGGGCTGCGTCCCCGGCACCCGGCCGCTCCCACGGCTATCTTCACCAGAAATAATTACACAGAAACTGTATTCTTTTAAACACCGCTTGGCCCATTTCTATCTAGCCTCTTCTAGGCTAGCTCTCGCACCTGGACTAGCCCATTTCTAATAATCTGCTGTAGCCCACGAGCTGGCTTACCAGGAATGATCTTGACCTGCGTCTCTCTGGAGTAGGAAAATCATGGCGACTCCTGACTCAGCTTCTTCCTACCAGCCTTCTGTTCTGTTTACTCCTCCCACCTAAGTTTTAACCTATCAAATGGGCCTAGCAGTTTCTTTATTGCTTAACCAATGAAATCAACAGATTGATATATGACACTCCCACATCAGTCTTGCCCTCATAGATATTGACCAATCTATACAAGAATTTGCTCAAGTGGTTCTTGGAATAAACCCACTTTATGCATTCATCGCTTTTCTTACAGCTGTATCAAATGAATATTTCCCCCTTTTCTCCTTTGGTGCAGCAGAGATATAGGAGTAACACCTACAGATTTCCCAGCCCTGTCTGACCACAGGAAGAAGTCACTGACGGAAAGTAGAACAAACAGGAAATATGACTTCAGGGTGATGGATGAAATACCAGAGAGAATCCGTTTGCACTCACTTAATTGTTTTTTTGTTTATAGCTAAAGACATTTGCCACCAAGGGAAATGATGGAACATGCATTCAATTATTCTCTCTGCATTTGTTAAGTCTTCGAGATATATTCCATTCATTTACTTATTAAAAATAAAAGATGCTCATCACAGAATGTTTAAAAATCATTATTATTGAGCAAAGAAAAGAAAATTATAATCATCCATAATCCCAACAGAGCAGGAAAAACTATTAACTCTGCAATCTGTATGAATCCAGATACTTCTCTGTGCACACATATTAAATTAGCATATAATTGAAACCTCATTCTACCTTTTTATAACCAGCATATTTTTTCTCTATTTGGAATTAATACCCTTTCAAACCAGTAATTATTCATCTATCTCTTGAAACCCAGGCCTATGCATTAAAATGGGAAAATTTTTCATCACATTTCTATGTATCAAAGTTATACATGGGTTCAAGCTCTGTTTTCTTTTTGTTGTTGTTATTGTTTCTTTTCTCATATTTTATATTAAAATATACTTTTATTTTTACATTCCAATCCCAGTTCCCCTTCTTCCCTTTCTCTCACCCCCTCCCTTTTCTTATCCCCCATTCACTCCTTAGAGGGGGCTAGGCCTTCCTTGGGAGTCAACAAGTTCTAGCATACCAACTTGAGGCAGGACCAACAACTCTCCCACCATCAAGACTGAGCAAGGTAGGTGGCGTGATCTGTTGGCAGAGGCCCTGGAAGTCACACCAGAATCTATCTCAGGTGCATGAACTGGCTTTTTCAAGCTCTGTTTTCAGGGTAACTAAATTCCATAAAAACATATGGGGTTTTTCTCATATAATACTGTCCCTATGCTGTTTATAGCATCATCCATTGCCTCAGAGCCCACACAATCTCTGTTTTAATACTCCCAAACATACACTGACAGCCACAATAATGCACATCTTGTCAGACATTTCACCACTGTTGCGAATTCATGAAGAAACTACATAATGTAGGAGAGATCTATGTTAGATGATAATTTCGGAACTTTCCATTGATCAGGGCCAGTTCCATCCCTCTTAACCCGTAACAGGATGGAAACATTTTGGAGGAAGACCATGAGAGAGGAAACCCATTCTCCTTGTGAAAACCAAGAAGCAAGCAAGAGCTAGGATGAGACCAAGGACAACATATTCCCTTGAAATAAAACAACCCACTTCCTCTAACTAGGACTTCTGCTTCATTTCAGGATCCTCCCATCTTCCAAAGATTTTGGAATTTAGAATCAATCAATCAATATATTAAACTACTGATTTGGTCATATTCCAGGGCCTATTTCCTGTGGAAACACTTTTACCGGCATGTCCAGAGGTATTCTTTAGTAACCTCCTAGGCATATCTCAATCAAATCAAGTTCCCAATCAAGGTTAACCATACGTTGCATTTTCAGATAAAAACAATCAGATGTTGTACATATTTATTTCCTATTGATGGTTGTAAGAAGACCTGCCTTAGAATACATAAGAAAAACTCCTAATGTAAAAAGAACTGCTCAGTTTATGACTATCTTGAAGAATAAAATGAAAGAAGTTAAAAAGAGGCAGCTAAAGAGAGAGTTTTCCCACTTAAGAAAGAGCTATATTCTGAAATGAAATAAATGTCTTGAAATCTGTAATTCTCTGAATTGTAATCGAGTTCATAAATGTGTATGAACTTACAAAGGTAATCATTGTAGTGAAGAAATTTCAGCTGTCTCACAAACCCAAGAAGCAGTAGAAGCTTTTCTTCTATGATATAAATTATATGCCATAGCTTATAATCACAGTGCTCAGGCAGCAGAAAGGAAGATGCCACAATGGCTCACACTTTGAATTTTCTTCAGTGAACTGCTTTAGCAAAGTAGAATGAGAATCAAGCTTATTGAAACTTGTGTCGAGGAGGCTTCTTCAAGCTATTTTTCTTTTTGAAAAATCTCAATTTCCCAAACTCACTTTAACGGGTCCACAGGAGGTTAGTCATAGATGACAAGCACACATTCGTGACTTCTGGTTTCCCTTTTGTAGGACCATGACTTTTCGTAGACCATGGTCTCTGGTGTGTTCCCACTGTTAGTCAACAATACCAAATGGACAGACATAGGCTAATAATATGCAAATATACACACAGATTGGTGCAAGAGACATTAAAGCAGGTGTTTTAAAGAGTTCTAAACTAAAACAAGATTCCAATAAGTTTTAGAAAAAACACTTGCAATTCTATATACAACTATACAAAGTCTGTATTTTACTCTTTGAAATGTTCCAGTTGTGTTTCTATCAGACTTGTGAATTATAGGTAACTGATACCACTATGAAATACTCATTAAAGAAGGAATTCATACTGATAAAAAGACAGCTTCTCATTATATAGTATAAAGATTTTTATTATGAGTCAGGAAAAGTGTTAACTAAGCAGGCTTGAGTTACTCTAACCCTAGACTATGCATATTTCAACGGTTGTTTCTCTGGACCTGCTCCTCATTCTCAAAAATAATCTCTGAGATCTTAGGACATTCTAGCCAGTAAGAATGCTTTATATGTTTTTTTAATACATAGGCCTCTCTAAACTAAGGTATCGGATAACACTGCTCTTGTAATGTAATCCTCATTAAAAGTGGATTTTAAAATTACATTAAGTGACCAAAGACAGTCATTTAAGCATTGCAGGCCTATATGAAAGACCTGTAATAAAATTTATGGATACTATCACATAGGTGAACTTCCTTTTCATATTTATTTTAACTTCGAGTTACATATATGAGGGTGGAGGCAGAAAAGGGCACATGGGTGCGGGTGTTCGTAGAGACCAGAAAAGGGTGTCAGATTCCCTGGAACTAGAGTTGCAGGCACTTGACAGCTACCCAACTTGGGTCCTGGGTACCAAACTCGGGTCTTAACTGTGAAATTATCTCCCCAGCCCTGAGGTTTTCTTCATTTAGAGGTCACACGTCATTTCTTGGAGACTTACACGCTGTTCAACTCTACAGTGAGTAGATACTTGGAAGTCTGCCTGAACTTTGTTTCAGTAATATTTTTTTCATCTTCACTGATTTTAGTCTACTTGTAATTAACACAATCTGTGAGCGCCATAGCCACAGGAATACTGATTTTGAATTTTGTTCGTTTTAGGAAATCACTAAGCCTGGGAACATCCTTCTGCATTCTTTCTAAGATTTAGTATTCATAAGTACGCCCATTGTTTTAGATTTGTTCATCTGAAGCATCTATTCTCTTATTAGCGACTCTGACAAAATTCTAAAAATCTCTTCATTTTAAACAATTTAATCATTGTGTTAGGATTTAAAATACCTTTCGAATAACAAAGTTTCTTCAGATTGATATCAAGGACCCCTTACATAAGTAAGGACAAATTGCTATCCCTTTCTCTTGAACTTTGTTAATTAGTAGGCTAGAAGCAAATACCACAAAGACTTATTTAACAAGGAGAGACAAAGACAAGTTGTTCTACATGTTCTGTCGGTAACCACGCTATGAGCAAGCTGCTAAGAAACTCTCAAGAGGAAAGTTCATGGGTGTCTAGTGGCATACTAGTCAGCTAGCAGGACAGCCAAGCTAGAGAATGACCCTCCATGAAGCAGAAACTCACAGGACCAAGAAACCTACACTGATGTTTTTCTACTGTCAAGTTGGCTGAATTTTACAGTTTGTTTAAGCCCATGGGGGATACCGTCCTTTCTATGTGGCAAACCATGATTAACACGTTTATTTCTTCAATAGAAAACTATTTCTAACACTTCTTCTGCTAATAATAAACAACCTCGCTTGTGTAAAATTTCCACTGAAGAGTGCTAAATTACCACCTCTAGAGGTGTTGATTCCTGACGAAGGTGCTTTCTGTGATGTGCCCCTTGCCCACCCATGAGGAGTTAGTTCCTGAAAGAAAGTACTGTGCCTGCAGTTCACCCTAAGGTATAAATTAACTAACTGGCACAAGCAAACAGGTATCACATTGTTCACACCCAAATGGTCTTAAAGCAAATTTCCTGCAAACAAAATGGCAGTATTAGGGAGAATCGCACAGAAGCTCAAAAGCAATCATTATCATCTTTTCTTTTTCTTTGTCTTTACATCTTCAGTTGGGAATGCTTTGTATTTTGTTCCAATGCCATGGTCATTAATCAAGTTGTCACATATCCCATGTGTGAAGAGCATTATTGGGTAACCGGGAGATCTGAAGTTGAGCAACTCTTGCCTTTTTTCATGACAAGAAATAAAAGTAAAGAAACCCTTACTATTGATCTACCAGGTGATCAATAGTAAACCTAGCAAACATAATGTTTGGCTGTTGTAATCATTTTTGAAGGTTGGAATTATGGTCACAAATAAAAAAAAACTGAGATAAATGAAAAGGTAGCATAATTAACCCACAATAGGACACAATCTACATCGCAACCAGAACAGATGCCTTCACCAACACTCTCTCAATCCTAAACTACAGTAATACATCACTTCCACTTCCAAAATGAAGTTGAATTAATAAAATATGAAAGCATTAGTAGCGAAACTTCTCTTTCATGAGATAAAACCATCATAAAAAGGAGTTAAATCTGATCAATGTGCCAATATAATAGGCTTTATAGGACAAGGTCTTAGAGAAATTCAAGCAGAGAAACTCAAGCAGGTGGCTACGAAGGAACAGACTTAAATATAATTTACTGAAAAGAGGAGAATGAGTGGATCTTCATTCTGTTACTGGAAAAACCGAGGTTTCCTTTAAGAGTCTAAGTCTCATTAATAAAAGAGTTGAGAAATGGACTCAGCAGTAATCTAAAGGACAATGTTATTAAAATTTAAAAGAAAAACAGTGTATGCTAGGTGGAAATCCCTCTGGCTGCCAGGAAGAAGGATGGAAGAAAAGCCATGGCTTTTAAGTTAGGCAACAAATAAAAACAGAGAACTCGTTAAGAAAAAAAAAAAAGCACTCTCAGGAATGGAAATGGGCTAGCCAGGTAAGGAAAGAAAAGAGTTCAGTATGCTTTTTATAGCCTCCTCTCTTCCTCAGGTTTCATGGGCTTTTTTTTTTTTTTTTTTGCAAGCATGTTCTGTTTGTTAAATGATGCCAAAGTAAAGAAGGGCTTCTAGTCTTCCTCCAAACTAGCTTCTTTTATGTTTACCACAATGTCATTTTCTTTGGCACCCTCTCTCCAATTATAGTTTGATTATGTGGCAAATTTTATTATAAAGTGATTAAATAATTAAAACAGATTGCATGTTCATATTGACATCATAAATATGTTATCAATTATTAATATTTTCAGGAAGTTAACTTGATTTCTGCAAATGTTTAAATGCATACATATGTATTAATAGAAAGAAACAACATGCATTTTTGTTATTCGGTGTGCTTATCTTTTATGGACATAAAAAATTACAAGCGGAAACTGAAAACTAGGGGATATACAAATGAATTGAAATTTAAATTTAAAAAATCCAAAGTTATTGCTAAGGTCATTTTTTTTAGATTTCTATAAATTAATTAATCAGAAAGGCAGAGGCAATGGTTCAGTTCCATTGCCTATTTGACTAAGTTTAGAATCACCATAGAAATACTTCTATGGGTTTCTCTAGGAAGGTGATTCTAGAAAAGAATAAATGAAGAGCAAAGGCCATGTTCTATATGGACAGCACTCATCTCTGGGCTGGGGTCCTGGACTAAATAAGCAGGAGACTGTGAGCAGAACACCAGTGCTCACTCCTACTTCACTACTGTGCCCAGCTACCTCATCCTCCTGCCCCCAAGAACGGCATCCCCTGGAACTCTTATCCACAATGTATGCTTCTACCCAAAGCTGTTTCTTGTCAAACATTATGTCATACCAATCAAAAGAGTGATTAACTAATTTTTCTTATGTATGAACTCTTAAAATTTTTCTAAATTTCCTTTAAGCTTTTTTTTTGAAGAAAATTGAACTGATACTTTGTTTTATTAACTTCAAGAAAAGCTATCACTTTACCTGTATATCACACAAAAGCAGAAATACGTGGAATCTACTGTATCTGCAACACTTTCAACCTTCACAATGAATGCAGAACTCAACAAACCTTACAGACCTGACACCTTAGAAGCAGCAGTTTTATTCCTAGTCTTTCCAACAAAGCTGACTCCTCCCGTTGTTTGTCTCCTTTGTGGAAATTCCTCTTTCCTGATTGTATGATCTTCTTTCCCAACTGTTCTCTCTGCTTGCACCCAACTTCTGTTTCTTACTGAGAAGATCAGGCAATCTTCTAGAATGGTTTCATTATGCCCCTTGTTCTCAGGCCTCCAGCAACATTGCTTTTTACTTATAATGAAAACCGACTGTCTTGAAAACGTGCAATCACAAGAAGTCTCCAGATAATTACGCTACTCTAAAACTTTCCTTACTTATGAGAGACACATCCACAGAACCTTTAAAAAACAATCATGCCACTCCCTTCCTCTTCTCAATCACCTTGTTGTAACTTATCCTTTGGTTACATGCCTGTCTCTTTAAAAGGACATAAAGTACAGGCAAATAAGGACTGCTTGTTCATTGCTATAGCCTGGCCATAAATGGAACTTTATACCAACTGGTTGAACAAGAACCAATTGAGTGAATGAGTAAATGCTTAAGTTGAAATCTTTTAGAGTTATTAAACCTTAAGTAGGAAATAAAATCTGATTTTATTTTCAAATGTGCCTCAGGCCAGCTTAATTCCAACTTCACATGAACAGAAAATTCTAGACCCCTATTCATGCCTGCTAGTCTACCTGTTTTCCTCACCCAAATTCTCTTGCCTCCCTCTCCAAACTACAAGCTTAAAGAAGAAAATCACCTTGCCTGAAAGGTCATGTGCCTGATAAGCTTTAAAGTAAGCAGGATGTAGAAGGTAGATATGAAGGCACCCACAGGTTTGGTTTAGATGACAAACGTAAGTGACAGGGGTAAAGATGAGACGTAGATGTGTGCCCCACCTGGTTACTGAGCCAAAGGAGAGATGGGACAGATGATTTGCTTGTTTTGGGGTTTAAAAATTATTCTCTTCACTCAATCAGCACTTCCAGAGCTGTAAAAGGCATTGCCTTGCTTTTCTGCTTTCACAACTCAGAGTCTCCATCCCCCTTGCTCTTATTACAAAGTGAAAAATCTTTGTTCCCCAAATGAAGAAAAAGGGTATTTCTCTATTTCCAAAAAAAATAATAATAATAAAGCAGGACCAGAACTGCCAAGAGTCCATTTACTTCTAGGGAGAGATAAGATAAATACAAAGGCCATTGAATAAAAGTAGCAACTAATACTTGGAAGCCTGGATTAAAAAGTAATGGGAATAGGGTGTAGCTTAACTTCTCTAGGGCATTAAGCGTGTATGAAGAAACATACCTAAAGTTGTTACTTGTGAAAGAAACAGGGTGTACAATGCTTTAAAAATGAAAACAAAGAGAGTACATATGGTCAATAGTCAAATGTTAACAGTGAATATATTTTTTAAAATTCAAATAATAGTCGTGTTTCAGACAACTTAGTATGTGCTTGTGTGAGAGAGAAGTTGGATAAGTAAAGCTATGAGAATCAGTTTAAGTACTGGGAAACTGAGGTTAGAATAGCTCATAAGGCTTGAATTATGTATAAAATTGAAGCTTTCCACTAAGAAAGAGTCAGCAGTTCCCAGTAATACAATTAAACAAAATGATCCTTGCCTGTGATTCACTGTCACCTTGGAAGCTTTTCTCAGAACCCCAAGCCTGAATAACGCCCCAGATAAATGAGCGCATCTGAAGTGCTTCATCTTAATCTCATGTGAAGACAGAGTAGAGGGCTACTGCTATCAGTCAGGAGAATGGAACTGGGTTGGTCATTTTCAAAATACTGGCACGAACTGAGAATGTGTTACAATCACAAACTAATTTCTAATTTGTCTGAGTTACAATCACAAACTAATTTCTAATTTGTCTGAGTTAAAACACATCCAGACATAGTGAAATGGAAAGGTGGGGCCCTTCCACCTGTTTCTTAACCAGCCTTCCTGATTATTCTGACACACTAAGTTTGAGGCACAATGGCCTAGCATTGCTATATCTAGTAAACAAAACTATAGTGAGTCCAATGAAGTATACTTAATATTGATTATAGTTTAATGCCTACCTGAAATTCCCATATTACTGGGAATCTTGTCCTTTGTTTGTCAAGTCTATAGTAAGTAATAAAATGTGCCTCAGATGAAACCGAGTTTTTAAGTTTAAATGTTTGGAAGGAATTGCATCATCAATTAATAGAAAGAAGAAAATTAATGGAAATAGATAAATTGGTGGATTGTTGTGAGCATTATTGTATAACACTGGTGATTAAATTGTCCTAGGAACTCCAGATAAACATGTCACATATTCTCTATTGAAAATGGAGAATACAAATATTTGTATGAAGTCAATCACTTCAAAAGTATATGTCAATGGAAAAGTTGCCCAAAGGCTAAAATTTTAGGGTCATACCTATTCTGAGGAGAGGAGACAGATAATCAAGACTATGAAAGAAAGATAGACTTCTTAAATAAATGACATTTTTTTAAATGTGTGTGAACATTGTATTATAAAATACCAGTTGCTATTTGCCTGTGTGTCTTTATACATAGCTCTGGTAAGCTTTGGAAAGGTAGGTACTGTAGACAGGAGTTCTGTGGAAATGTAATAACTGTAATCCTGGCATATTGAGATATACAACAGGGACACTCAATTAATTTTCAATTAACCCTCCTAAAGAGGATGACTAAGTGGATTAAACGTTTGGAATGAGATGAGAAAGAAATTGGTCTATATAGTCAATATATAGTTTGGAATGAAAATTAACCTAACCCAATAGCATAAGATAATATGGTGCTGGGTTCAAGACACAAACGTTGCAGCAAGGGGTATTCTGTGATTAATGTTATACTTTCAGTTTAGTGTTTTATGAAGTAAATTCAAATGTTTTAAGAATAAATGAGAAAGGATATTAGAATTATAAAATGGTCGAGCTAGAACAGTGATGTCACACGAAGAGTATAGTACATAACATTTTATTTCCTGAGTATCCTCTTGTTATAATGAGCAAGGAAGACATACTTCCTGGTGATGCGTGTGTTTGCAGGGATGCTCTTACACTAGAAAATGCAGATTTTATCCTTCCAGCAACTCAGCCTCCACAAGCTTTGTGATCCTTTGTTGTATCATTGCAAAGAGAATTGGTTGTAAAGATAAGTCTTCATCTCGATGGAAGAATGTATTG
Organism: Microtus pennsylvanicus; assembly: GCF_037038515.1. Taxonomy (NCBI): domain Eukaryota; kingdom Metazoa; phylum Chordata; class Mammalia; order Rodentia; family Cricetidae; genus Microtus; species Microtus pennsylvanicus. The sequence goes on from NC_134592.1 coordinate 24,475,067, forward strand.
CTCCAATAAAAGGCAAGTCCCCAAGGTTCACTGATTCCGCTCTACTGAAGACAGAGCAAAGAACATCTAGGGCTTTTTTGTGTATTGTATGACTAGGTCATTTTAGCAGACGTAGACAGAGGTGGTGAATAGCTGAAGATATTAAAGTAAGTTCAGCCTAAGGGGGAAAGTAGGGAACAGACATTTAGGTTGTTGAAATAAAAATGAACCTCATTTGAGAAGGTCCAAGCAAGAAGTAATTCAACCTATTTCATTCTCTAGGAAGTTAGCTGGGCACTTGTACTGAATCAGTAAATCACATATTGAATCTACCTCTTTGGACAATGTATTAGTTTCCTATTGCTGCTGAGACAAATCACCAGGCATTTTGCTGTTTTAAAGTAACACAAGTGCATAATACTCCTGACTGTTAGTGTACAAAATGGGTTTTTCTGATCTCAAAACAAGGTTTGTTCAGGCTGCTTTCCTTCTGGGACTTTTGATCAGGAGTCCATACCCATGCCATACAAAGTGACAGGTGACTTCCTGCCTTTTCAGTGAAGGCTTGTCTTTCTTACATTATCTTTTAGGTCCCTTCTCATCTCAATAAAGCCCTCTGTGAGTACACTGAGATAACTAATCTGAATAGTACACAATCACTTGTACATCTCAAGATCATGAACTTAATTGTAGCTACAAAGTCTTTTTGGCCATACCAGGGAATGTTCATAGTCTCTGTTGACTAAGACAAAGGGATTTCTAGATTTATCACACCTATCACAGAAGAGGAAAGAGTTATTTGGATTCTAATTTGAATGCATATGCTTCCCCTAAGTAGAGGCATAAGGAAGTAAGCATTGTGAGACCTCGTAGGTGTGATGATCATTTTAACATCTCTCTGTGCTCTTTCTGCTTTGTGTTGCATCAGCAGTAATAAAGGTGACCATCGCCATTTCTGTGGTGATATTTTTACATCCTCAAAGGGCAGGAGAGAAGCCATTTCAGTTCTTTTATAGATCTTATGGCTAACGAAATGTCGCCAAGATTAAGACCATATCATTTCCATGAGATATATTTCATCATAAAGATGTGCAAGAAGGTATGTCATATAAAGAGTAACATTTTATCTGCTCTGGTTCTTTTTTTCTCTGACATCTATCTCTATGCAACAAAAGAGGACACAGCTTATAGAGTCAGAACTCCAAGAAAAATGGGGACAAGATAAAGATTTGCATTACTGAAAGGAGATACAAATTTGCTAATTCAATTGACACATTGTCAACACAGAAAGCACATTTCATCACAGTAAAATTACAAGCATCATTAGAGTTGGCAGAGGCATAATCTACAGAACATGTATCTAATTAGAAAGAGTAAGCACACCAATGACAGAAAGAAGATGGGCATGTTTGAACCTTGCAAGGGAAATGTGTGGCTAGGTAGCCTATAATGTTATACAAAGTACAGAACTAGACCCTGTTGTTAAATAGAAAGATGTCACACTCAGTAAAGGCAAGCTTTTGGGTCAATGCAAACATACAGGCTTTCGGCTAGCATAGTGTATCCAGCAGCAGACAGGTGAGAAACTTGAGATGTGCTAAATGAGAAAAAGAAGGGTACATAATGAAAGGAAAATTGAGTAAAAGGGGGAAAAGAAACCTAGCAACAAAGGCAACATCCATTTTGCTAATCTGGGACCTCCAAGAGCAGAAACAGCACAAAAGAAATACAATTACAACATGAAAAGCATGCAGTGGTTAACGATATTTTAAAAGGAGTATAAAGCTGGGAAGTCAATGCTTCAAGGGAAAACCTGATTCAGAGGGGCTCAGATCTCATATGGAGGGTTCTGGTTTTGAAGTATGCTTAGTTAAAACACTCATTGTAGATTATCCTGTGGAATCAGAATGTGCTGGAAAAGAGAGAACAAAGGCAGAATAAAATATGAGATAATAGAAACATTACAGGACACAACAACAAAAAATGGTCTCATTAAAATGTCCAGGATGAACAGGAGAATGCGAAATAATAGCAAAAAGACAATGGTTTTGTTCTCTACAACACTGAAAAGATTTCTACATTCTTTTGTTCTGAAAATGTACTTCAGCTTAATAACAAAAATGTACTCACATCTTAACCCCTCAAAGTTAGGTGAGGAGATATGTATTTCTTCTTAATTAGAGTTCTTAACTCTGAGACAGTAAGAAAGTGCCAGAGTAGGAAACCAGGGATTTCTGTTACAAACTTTACTGAACCCACCAATCTCTGTGTCTAGACTGTATCAAACACGTATTTATTGTTCCATTCTCTGTTCCTTTGTTTGTTTGCATTGCTTAATTTTAAGTCACAAAAATATCACAATGTATGCTCAGTAAAACAAAAAAAGGGTAATACAGAAGTTTATATACAATTGCATGTACTTCCATGTCTTCCCACTCCACCGTTTTCTCCAATGGGTAGATGTTGGTTTACAGGGCTCGCTTTCAGATAACATGCCTGACTATGAATATGATACTGATGTATACATAATTAGAAGGATCTTTATAGACTTCAGTGTGCTCTTTTGTAACTTTATTTGAAATAGTACTAAATGTTTTTCTCTTCTTACCAAATTTTACCTATTTGTTATAATTCTTGTATTAATATATCAGGTCTTTGAAGACATTTATCTTTATGTTTAGCATTCCTGATAATTCTTATTCTTTTAAGTCAAAACTGTGGATTATTGCATGTTATTAAATGCTTACACTGTATCCCAACATTTAATTATGTGGAATTTATTATTTAATCTGTCACTCTTCAATAAATGTTGTTTTTAGGATACAAATCTATTCCAACTGTTGTTAAATAATGGGAAAGGGGATTAACCATTTTATCCCTTATTTTATGTGGGCTTCTTATCTGAAAAAAAAAGTATTTGACTGGGTAGTATCTTTGTTTCATTTAGCCACAAGTAATGTCACTTTGTGGCTCTCAACTGGAAGATTTTCCTGTCAAGAGCTCTTCAAAATGCTTAGTTCCATTTGATATGAGGAACAAAGAAAGTTCAGTGAATTGTTATTTGGTGCCAGGCTTTACCTTGATGACTTATATAACATCAAACAAACTTCATCAAACTGCTGAAAATAAAGAGAAAATGTGAAAGGAAACAAAACAAAAAGTAACATTATGTACAGAAAACACTGGTAAACAACTGTAAGTTCCATCAGAAGCAGGAAGTTAGACAGTGGAATAGAATGCTGAAATGCTAAACGACAAAACAAAACAGGCAAATGTGAGCAATCAAATATAATAACTACAAAAATCTATCAATCCAAAATGCAGTCAGAGAAAATAACCTTCAAATACAAAGGTCAAATAAGTGATGTAAAAAATCAGAAAGAATTGTCAGCAATATGTTATACCAAAAAAAAAGTAAAGATATTTCTCTATTTGCAAAGATAATACTCTATTTGCAAAGATAATACTACAGGAAAGAAAAGTGAGAATAAGTTGTAATGTTCCAATGTCAACTCACTAAAGTATAGCAGAACAGTTAAATTATTAAGTACAAAGGTGTCATGATATTTGCTTGTGTTCTAAAAAATAAAGCTTGCCTTAAGATCAGAGCAGAGCTAGCTACCAGTTAACCATAGAGGTCTGGAGGCCTGTACAGACTGACAGGAAGTGATATGGCTGGGTAGAGAGAGGAATATAAGATAGGAGGAGACAGGAGCTCATTCTCTTTTTTCTGCTGGGGTGTTAGCAAGGTAAGAGTTAACTGTGACTTGCTCCTTTGTCTCTCTGATCTTTCAGCATTTACCCCTATATCTGGCTCTGGGTTTTTATTATTAATTCCAATTAGAACTCATGCAACACAAGGAAACAAACTTGCAGAAAACTCCCTGTTTCTCTGGCTCTTCAAATCTTTCCACCACCACCACCATGCCTTCAAAATTTTACCTGAACTTTAGCTGGGAGAGTATTTTGTAGATGTATTTATGGGGACTGAACTCAATAACTCTTGGATTTGATTAATTGTGGTTTTTCTCTAGTGGTTTCTTTCTATTGCAATAAGAAATTTCATTGTTAGGTAAAGGATGCACTTATCTGTGGGGATAATGGCAAGTGGTTGCAGATAGTTCTTAGTGATTGTCCTGGTTTAGTAAATTAGTGATTGTAGATTCTCCTCCAATAATCATGAATATAAAAGAATTGAGTAGTTTTCTAGTTCTAGTTCCAGGCTTCTAGTTCCAGGCATGGTATCCCTTTTGTTTAGTAGGACTTAAGTTCAATTAGAGAGCTGTTGGTTACTGCCAAGGTATTCATGCCACTAGTGTACCCTTACAACTATTGTGCTATGCTGGTCATTATTGTGGTTCATAGGTACCTTTGATGGGTGGGACTTTTGGTTGCTTATAGTGCCTTTTGCCACCATGAAAGCTAGTCCACAGGGAATGAACATTAAGATCTGATTAAGCCCAGGGGTCTCTGAGCCCTATTTCTGATGTGAATGGTAGGATTCTTAGACCTCTTCAGCAAAAGGGAGTTACCTTCCATCTTTGGGGAATAACCAATAGTAGCAATAGGTGTAGAAGGAGCTGCAGGCTGTGTTCCCACCTGGCTCACGGCTAGCTTTACCTGAAATAATTACACAGAAACTATATTCTTTTAAATACTACCTGGCCCATTATCTGTAGCCTCTTATTGGCTAACTCTCAGATCTTGATTAACCCATTTCTAATAATCTGTGTAGCACCATGAGGTGGTGGCTTACCGGGAAGGATTCTAGCCTACAACGTCTGGGGTCGGAGAATCATCGCAATTGCTTCACTGCCTTCTTTCTCCCAGCATTCTGTTCTGTCTACTCCACCTATCTAAGCTGCTGTCCTATCAAAAGCCAAGGCAGTTTCTTTATTAACCAATGAAAGTAACATATAGACAAATGACCCTCCTCCATCAAATAGGCTGTATGTTTGGGGAAAGTTTTGAATATCTCTAACCAACAACTTCAAAATAGAGTGTCTTTTGTCTGGTTGAAGAGGGGGGTTATAAAGTGGTCTTTGGCTCTTGGAAAGAGTATCATCAGCCTAAATGAGAAAAGTTGATTAAAACTATGTATGTATACCTATATTTGAAATTAAGAGCATTGTAGATTTTTAAAGGTAGTTAATATGATGAGTACTTGTAGGCATTTTAAACATCCTTATTGCTATTATGCCCACTTCCTTCCCTTCCCTTAAAAACCCCCTTTCCTGATTTTCCATTTCCCCTATCATATCATTTATATCCTGCTATGTCACTTTACTTTCAAAATGAGAAATATTAAGTTGGAACTTATATTTTAAATGGATCATATGCAATCCAAATGTAAAGGGATATCATTTTGACTCTAGATAGATGTTTATGGCTTTATCCTGTTCACTGTGCTTTTCTCATTGTTGGCACATCTATTTTAAGCAGGATAATTGTGTGTTGCAAAGAAGGGCTCTCCAATACACTGCAGGATTCTTAGCAACCTTCCAGGCTTCTACCCAGTAGATGCCAACAGCTACCTCCTTCTTTCTATTTGAAATTTTCAAAAATGTTTCCTTTTACACATTGCTAACTAACATTGAGAAAAGAAGAAGCAAAGTCATTCATCACAATCTTTAATACTCATTGATCATATTGATCACATTGCCCTGATTAATAAAGTATAGTTTAAAAACCCATATTCAAATGACATGGAATATTAAAAATATTCAATAACTATTGAAGAGTCCAAAAATAGGGGGAAAAGAAAAGATAGTAGATGAAAATACAATTCATTTTGTTAAATTCAGGTGAAGTGATGCTCCAACTGAAAGCCAGAAAATACCAGAATTATATTGATAAAATCCAGCTACATGTTACCTATATAGGGCATACCTTGAATTTATAAATAACTGAAATAGTATAAATAAAAATAATTAGAATGGCATTTTAAATAAACCACAAAGGCATAAGCCAAACTAAAATAAATATGCACAACTTCTGTTTTTCTAATAAAAGAGAAGATCTACATAAAAATCAAGGTATATGTCTAGATGAACTGAGCAAATAAAGAAAAATGTTTTTAATGATTAAGAGATTAAAATATAATAAGTCTTGCATGGCTCAAATAGTGTAATATTCCTCAACAGTCAACTCTTTGAAAGCTGTTTTATCTAGGTTTACTATTGCTGAGATGAAACAGCATGACCATAAAAAACACAGGGAGGAAAGTGTTTAGTTGGCTTCTGCATTATTGTTCATTATCAAAGGAAATCAGAACAGGAACTCAAACAAGATAGAAACAGGAGCCTATGCAAAGGCCATACCTGCTTTCTGCTTGCTCTCTATGGCTTGCTCAGTCTGCTTTCTCACATAAGCCAGAATCACCAGTCCAAAGTAGCACACCCTCAGTGTGGTGGGGCCCTCCCCCACTGATCACTAATTAAGAAATGTCCTACAGGTTTGCCTATAGCTCAACCCATTTTATGAAATCGTTTTCTTAATTTAGGCTCCCGCTTCCAGGTGACTTCAGCTTGTGAGAAGGTGACACAAAACCATCCAGGACAAAAGTCATGTCTACTTTTAGCTCAACCTCAAATTGCTAATAAATGTAATGGATGGCCATATTGTGTACATTAATTTTTTTACAGCATAATATGTGTAACACATTGATACTGCATAGATTTCCTATTAGCCAATGAATGCATACTTATGTTATGTTATTATTCTCTCATAATTTTGTTAATCCTTTTTTTCTGTTTAGATATTCATTTTAGAAGCAGTAGGCTGTATGATATAATCAGGTGTTTAATAGATTAAACAATAAGTATTTGTATAAAGATAATCTTTAATGTTCACACAATAATGAAATTGCCTGACAATGCATTTGTCAAAACATAAAATAATTGATTCATGTCCCAATAGAGTATTATTATTCACAGAATGTTTGGGCTACACATGTGAACATAGAATAAATGTAATCAATCTAACTCAATTTACTCAAGAAACATTTACTCCATCCAAAACAGACAACTAAGTATGTTTTTAATTTTACCTCTCACATATTTTTTTTTGAAAAATCAGCCAAAACAAGCCCCCCAAAACAAAAACAAACAAACAAATAAAAACACAGCAGAGCTCACACTGGCTTAGAGAGACTGAAACGACAAGCAAATGGCTTGCATGGGTCTGCACCAGAGACTTTGTGCCTATGCTATGATTGTGAACCTGGTGTTTTTGTGGGACTCCTAATGGTGTGTGGGTATGTTTCTGACTCTATTTTCATTTTTGTCCTCAAGATTTCTTTTGACTATCACAATATAAAGCAGAAAATAACTTTAAAAGTCACTCTGCTTTTTGAAAATTCAAACACTTCAAAAATCCACATATTTTAAAAATATCCGGTCCCATAACTGTGAGTTCCTGTAATATCTTTAACAAGTTAGATATTTTCTTATCCAAAGATAATAGACAGGACGTGGAGCAATAACATTTGAGTATAACCAATATATAGCAGTATAGAGCCACATTTTTTTTCATAGTCTCTCATGTCTGGTACTTATCCATGGTCTCTGGCTTTTGAAAATCCTTTTTTCTACTCTCATTCCCAGCATACATAGCTTGTCTCATAAACTCAGGCCTTCCCAACCCCTCACTTGCCACTGTCCTAACTGGTCATCTCATAGTTCTAACATCCCCAGGATTCTGTGGTCTCCACTGCAGCTAACTCTGCATCACCACCAATGGTCTCCTGGCCTCTGTTTAGTGACTCTAGCCCTGCCAAATGGTGCCAATCCTCAGTTTCTCTCCATGACCCGTTCAATCTTTGAGTTTCTACAACATCTTTAAAAAAGTTTCTGTTCATAAACAAATATCATTTTATGCAATGTTAATTGCACAGAGAAAAACAGGAAATTATAATGGTAATATTTATAATTATTGAGGCCAGTGAGGCTGATATTAATATAAATTAGTATCTAGGAAATTCACATCACGCAAAATAAGGATTATGAATTCTTTAAAAATATTTGACACTGCTAGTTTATGAAACTTTAAAGAGAGTTCTGAAGCCTTGGAGCCCTGCTGATATTGTGAGAATTGTGGATTATGAGGTGAGATGAATATTTCATCTAAGAAATATAGTCAATAGCCAGATTTCTAAAAGCCATTATGAAATTCTGAAGATTGACTACCTCCAACGCAGCTACAACTTCATTTTACAAACACTTCTTGCTCATAGTCTCAAAACAGGTGAACAATAACAATACATCTTCAAATATGACAGGTTCAATAAAATCCTTCTTTTAAAAAGCCAGAGTAAGTAACCCATTCCACACGTTATTCAAAGGCAACTTGTGTAACTTGTAAGATATGAAATCGCTTATTAGATGCAAAAGTATAAGACAAAGTGCATAGCCAACAACTTACATCAGAGGATGTTGTATTTAGTATCTTTGCCTATCTTGCAGTGGCCTACCTAGAATTTTTCATCCTCTCACCCATTTTAAGTTCACGCCAATCTCTGGTGAAGCAGATGCAAATGTGTAGTTCAGAGTAGAATCACCAGGATGTGTCTATGAGACATTTGTATGCTGAGGGACACCCTGAAGTGGATGACTGTATTGGTAAGGGGCAATCTGGAAGTGGAAGTGATTAAAAATTAATGTTGGGCTGCATTGAAAACCACAGAGAGAAACAGAATTCTCCAAGAACTTCTTTTTAACTAAGCCAATGTTTGCAAACTAGAGAAGCATTGAAATATTTACATTTTTAAGTGCTTATCAAAGACTCTCCCCTTTGGCCACTGTCCCTAGAGAAGAAAATATGCTACAAGAATGCCATTATAGCTGATCTGTTTGTCTGTCCTATGAAAGTGAAACCATCCATATCCCGCTTTATTTGTAGAAATGCACATAAATTTTATCTGATAAAATCTCCACTTACTTTCCCTTACTCTGTTCATTAAGGAAAACACAGCTTTCTTATTTCTGTAAATGTATTTTAACACTTCTTCACTTTATATAGTGAACAGTTTTTTAAATTTGGAACTGATTGTATCATCCTGATTTACTATTATGTTTAATAGTGAATTGAATACTATCTTCCACATCTATGCATTTTATAAGTAGATGAGATGGAGCTTTGTAACTTTCTGTTGTTTTACTACTCTGCCACACCAGGCATCATAACTAGACTGCCTGTGTATAACTTGTAGTCACCCAAAATGAAGCAAGAGGCATGCATGCCGAAAATCACTGAGTGTGAAAATGAAAGATTGTTCTAAATGTTGTATACAACATACAAAAATTCAGAAAATGGCAATAACTGAAAATTCTGTAAATTAAAGTAGAAAAGGTTGAAACATCAAGACAATAAATATAAATCACCTAATCCTGTCTCCACTTTTATTTCTCCTTTTTATAGTCCTTGACATGTAAGAATTAATAAGGAAGCAAAACTGAAAAATAATAATCTCTGCTGCCCATACATAGACACAAAAAACAGATGGCAGAGATGTCACTGCATCAACAGTGTCACAGGAAGGATTGTGTTTGGTCATTCAAGCACTTTCAAGAATTTCTGAAAGCAGTGTCTTCCGAGGTACTGAGTACCATACCGTGGCTGTTGATAGAGGAAGTATCTCAGCCTTGGATAGTGTGAGTTCATGTCATTTCAGGTCCTGGCTCTATACTTAACTAAATCTGTGAATTTGATCAAATTGTATACCTCCTTGAGTTTCAGGAAGCTGTAGCATGAATAATAAATCTTCAGAGACAGATATTGGGGTTCAAGCTGAAGATCAAAAAAGAAAAACTGCCAGCCACTACCTCTACCAAATCTTCAGATTGAAAGGGCAAGATCCTGTCTCCACTAATTCTCCTGTCCTGTCTCTTCTCCTTTATATTTTTCTCTCCACCCAGCCATTTCTCTCTTGTCTCTATATCCCCAGTGTGGGATTAAAAGCGTGTGACTCTCAAACATTGGAATTAATGGTATGACCCACTACTACCTGTATCTGTTTCAGGATCGATTTTGTGTAGCCCAGCATAGCCTCGAACTCACAGAGATTCATCTGCCTCTGTCTCCTGAGTACTGGGTTTAAAGGTGTATACCACCACTCCCTGGCCTGTATGGCTGAGTAGTGTGGCTGCTTTGCCCTCTGATCTTCAGGCATACTTTATTTAACAAATAAAACACAAACAATATACCACTATAGGAAGCTCACTGAGAATCTATGAAAATAAGTATACTAGTTTTTTTTTATGTCACTGAGGTCTTTATAAGAATATATCAAAAATTGTCATGTGGTAACTTCCCTATAGGCACTATTGTTACATTTTCCTATTTTATGAACTGCAATAAGTAGTTTCAAAGTGTGACTGGAAGCTTGCTTTCTCTGCTGGATTCATTATTTTAATTTTATAAACTTTATTATAAAAATTACTAAATAAAATGTTACCAAAATTAGAGACCTGAAGTCTATATAACTTAATAAACTTTTGTAGAGATATAGAGTAGGCATTTTTAATGAAAGCCGTGGAACTTTGCATTAATTTTTATGCTTTTAGTACCAAATATATTATGTATATATTTATCACCCAAATTAATAAACATAAAATTCATGACAGAATTTTAACTAGAAAAACAATTATATTCTATTATATAAATCGTGTCCATTACCTAGTGTCAGAGAATTCTTCCTTGTCTCATTCTCTCCTCGTCAGCTTTTTATCTCATTTTTTCATACAATAGTTTACCCAGATATACATCTGTTTACATGCATGAATACATTTGTACATAATTATTGTCTTCATTCCAAATAAAAAGAACATGTTTTTTCTTTCTTTCTAATATTGTGTGACCCCTACTGAAAATTACACATTCTAAGTGTATCCATTTTTCTGCCAAACTTCATTTTTTATAAATGGACTAGTATTCATATATATCTATATATAAATGTGTATATATACAAAAAATATTTATGTATACACATATAATAAAGCTTTATTTATTCATCTATTGATGGACAACAATTTTCTCCAATTTTTCTATACTGAATAAAGTAGCAATAAACTGTGTAATTCAGTTATAACTGTGGTAGAGTATGGAGTTCCTGGGTATAATCCCTAAAGTGAAATAGTTGGGTCATATGATAGTTTATTTTTAGTATTTGAAATCATATTCAAACTGGCTGTGTTGATCTGCACCTCCACCAGCACTAAACAAGGGTTCCATTCTCTCCACATCTTTCCCAACTTTTTTGTTGGATTAGTTGCTGATAGCCTTTCTGACTGAGGTGAGGTAGTATCTTAAAGTAGGTTGAATTTTCATTTCTCCAATAGGGAGATTCAATAGTTTTTTAAAATTATTTTTATTGAGCTCTACATTTTTCTCTGCTCCCCTCCCTTCCTTTCCCCTCCCCTTTAACCCTCTTATAAGGTCCCCATGCTCCCAATTTACTCAGGAGATCTTGTCTTTTTCTACTTCCCATGTAGATCTATGTATGTCTCTTTTAGGGTCCTCATTATTGTCTAGGTTCTCTGGGATTATGATTTGTGGGTTGGTTTTCTTTGCTTTATGTTTAAAATCCACTTATGAGTGAGTACATGTGATAATTGTCTTTCTGGGTCAACATGTAGAAGAATGAAAATAAACCCATATCTATCACCATGCACAAAACCCAAGTCCAAATGGATCAAAGACCTCAACATAAAGCCAGCTACACTGACCCTTATATCAGAGAAGGTGGGAAATACACTTGAATGCATTGGCACAGGAGACCACTTACTAAATATGACCCCAGCAGCACAGATACTGAGAGAAACAATTAATAAATGGGATCTCCTGAAACTGAAAAAAAACTCTGTAAAGCAAAAGACAGTCAACAAGACAAATTGACAGAGGTCTGATCTCCAAAATATACAAAGAACTCAAGAATTTGGTCATCAAAAGAACAAATAATCCAATTAAAAAAAATGGAGTACAGACCTAAATAGAGAACTCTCAATAGAGGAATCTAAAATGGCTGAAAGACATTTAAGGAAATGTTCAACATCCTTAGTCATCAGAGAAATGCAAAGCAACAGTTCTTAATATAATTATTTATCATTTACATAGCTATTATTGAAAACACTCTCTTCATATATTTCTCTATATACTAATTGATAGTTTTGTTTCCTTGGTATTAATATCTGCAATTATTTGTATATTCTAGATATTAGAAACTTGTCTAAAATATATCTTCTGAAGAATTTTCCCGTTTTGTAGGCTGTCAGTTAACTCTGATGATTTTTTTTCCTTTGCTGTACAGAAACTTTTTGTTGTGGAATATTAATTAAAGACGTTAAATTTTTTTATGCAGTAGGATAGTTGTTTAATGATGGAAAGATGTGTTTTATTCTTTTATGTTATGTTTGTTTAACTCTGTATGGTCTGTTAAAGAGATGAATAGCCAGTAGCTAGACAGAAGAGAGAAATGGCAGGTCTGTCAGTCAGAGACAATAAGTAAAGAAGAGAAGAAAAAGAAGCAAGGAAAAGAGAAGAAGCGAGGACATCAGGGGCTAGCTACGCAGCCACACTGCAAGTCATGGAGTAAGAAGGAAAGAGTTGTATATAGAATAGAGGAAGGTAAAAGCCCAGAGTCAAAAGGTAAATAAGACAATTTAACTAAAGAGAAACTGCTAGAAATAAGTCAAGCTAAGGCTGGGCATTCATAAGTAAGAATAAATCTCTCTGTATTCATTTGGAAGCTGGGTGGCATACTCCCAAAGAGCAAAGTTTTTTAAAAAAGCTAAATACACTTTCTGTTTTCATTTAGCCCCATCTATGAATACTTGGGGTTATTTCCTGGTGCTGGTATTGTATTGGAAAAGTTCTTTCCCACCTCAGCATCTTGAAGGGTATTCTCTGTTTTACTCTAAAAGAATTAACATAGTGAAAGCTCTCTGATGTGCCCACAAGAGGGGAAGGAAAACTCAATTTGGAAAGGTATAACTCAATAAAAGATGTATATAAGATAAGCACATACATATGATTAGTTAAAATATTGCTTCACAAACTGAATATAAGATATCCATGTAATTGGTCATTTTGATGTACTTCTACATTAGCTATTATTATAAGTTTAAAGATATCACCTAAACAATAACATGTGTGTGCATGCATGCATGCGTGTGGGGGGTGTGGGTGAGTTTCTATACAATGTCACCTTTGAAAACACAATAATTACATTTCATTTTTGGATGATTATAAAGTTCAAGTAATAAATAGATTAATGTTATACTGTTACACTGGCACCTAACCAGATTTGTTTGGGGTGAATCAACTTTATTTGTTTCCTATTGGTAATAAGAACACTGGGGTCATATTTGTTTTATACAATCAAGTAGTAAAGATAAATGAGAAAAAGCCTACAATTTCTGAGACCAGTTTGGAAAATGGCATCTTAATAAATCCAAGCAGGAGCAATTTAGAAGGACATGAGTTTAAGTGCTTCAGCTACAGAAACTACATAATTAATGGAAAGATAGTTGTGCTCACCCACCTGCTCTTTCTTCCTCTGGATTTCCCAGGTGCTTCTGTATAATCTTCCCCACAACCAGGCAATTACACCCTGTGAATTGCGTGGTTATTCAGCTAACCATCTGTTTTCTAGGCGCAATCATGTTCTGTGTTCACAATTTTCTCAATTCAAGCTATGAGGATGATGCAGAAACTTCAGGTGCAATATTTGAGATATTCTTTATTTTTTAAAATGTACCATAATGTTGGAGATGATATGACCTGCTTTCCTAGACCTGCTTCTATTTTTTGAGGCAAATGAAAAATAATTTTGCAAAGGCAAGAAAAATGAAGATAATGGTCATTTAATGTGTAAATGTAAGTAAATACATGTGCTTCCTTTTAGTTCTTTAGTGTTTGTATTCTCTCCTACCCCCAACTATGAAAAGGCTATAAATAGATATCTTCAGACAACCAGACAAAAGCAGCAATCTTAATTAGTCAAATTAAAACAGTAAGACACATCCGATTATGCCTTTTTAGTCTAAACCAGCTCATAAAATGACAAGTGATGTGAAAATAATTAAACTAAGACAGACTGGAAAAAGAGGAGAAATAATGTATTTAGAATTTGAAGAGAAGTAATTAGTTTTGGCAGGTTATTTATTTATGTAAATTGAAAAATTAGCTCTACTAGGCAGAACGATACATTCAACTGTCTACATTCTGGCACAACACAGAGAAAGAAAAAAGTTATAATGGAAAGAAAGCAGCAAGATGAGTTTCAGGCAAAGAGAAGCTCTCTCAATAACTAGATTTTAAAGGAAGACAAATTTCTGAGGAGAGAGAATTCATAAATCTGTCTCAATAGTTCAGTATTGCAGTGTGTGAGAAAACAATCTTCCTAATTTAGGAAGACTGCTATTCTTCAACACGGATCCTTTTGATTTAAACAGCTGCCTTAAATTTTCTCATGCTATGTAACATTCATAAGTTATTCTTCCTTTAATTTGTCATTTTATACAGTTCTATGACTTAATTTCAAAAGCCTCATTTTCAGTAGAGACCAGGCATTTTTACTTTGTCCTGAGTTGCGAATCGTCTGTTCACATCAGTAAACTAGTTTTGCTCACACGATGACTTCATCTCAGATTGTTGACTTTTAAACCTCAGAATCTAGGAACGTCTACTTTACTTAACCACACAGTCACCTTCACCATACTTGAAAACATAGTTCTTCCTATCTGCTTCAATATATACATAATTTCTGCAGAAAAATTTGCTCATTGGTATATGTGTGACAAGATCAAAGCAATGACTCCATACTGGAATACTAGATGCAGAGGACTTCTAGAATTAAGCACCTAGGAGCTTTATCATTAGTAGTGATGTACACATCAAAAAATAAAGTCAACCAAGTATCTATAATCACTTCAATGGACAAACACAGAAGACGTAGGGAGATATAAGGGAAGAAGTGGTCCACTTTACATGACTTAGAGTAGGATGTGGTGAAAGCCTGGTAAACATGAAAGCTTTCTTTGTACACAGATCATCATCAATTATATAAACTCTTAAAATCACTGCTTCTTAGTTAAAGTGAAAACTCTCTTAGCTAAATAGTGTATTAGCCTACTCATATCTATCATGCTGGTGAGATAAGGTTACTCTACATATGCATATCTGAAATATGCAGTGAGCAAATAATTATCTGGCAGTGTTACAGATACTGAAAATGTAAATATTAATGTGTAATCAAAAGCAGCTTACATTTTTTTCTAATATTGTTCATCCTCCGTTAATAAGATTGTTTCTATCTTCTTATATGAAATATACATAGTCATGTAGGATATCAACTAGAATCCTTGACATTGAAGAAAGTGTGTCCACTTATACTCTCAATAAATACAAAGTAAACCACTGTTTTCAAAATTTCAATAAATTTCAGCTTCATTAACCTCACATTTTTTTCAGGCATGCATTTATCAATTTTCATGAATTCTGATGATCTGTGATGAATTTCAATTGGAATATGATAACAAATGAAATTCAGTGCACTGCAAGGTTCTCTGGGGCACGTGCAACACGAGCACTCTACCCATGTTTGATTCATGATTGATTTTATTAATTGCAAGACCTGTGAAGGATTCTCACAAAGCTAACTATGCCCAGAGTTCCCATTTGATGTTCCTCCAGCATGCAAAAATTCTCCTTCGTATTAAATCTGCAGAAAGAATTTTAGTAGCTTCTATTATTTCATCTCTTACTTCTTGGAGAGTATTATTTCTAAATAAATAAATATTGTTTTTATTTTGAGCTAATGCTCACATCCTCAGCACAATTCATTACAATTTCAGTAATGCTGATTAAGGAACATCTCATAAAGCCAATATGTGGATAGGTATAATACTAGCTTTGCAAGAGTCTAGTGGAAGAAGTAGCACACTTCTCAGCTAACATGCAGCTCTTACAACCTCTGTCGCCTAATGTCTGTTTGTTGTAGTAACTACAGATATTTTCCTTACAGTTGACATGGTCCATTTTCTAAAAAATCAATGAATTTAATTTCATTCACTCTTTGCACATGATTGAGCATATTAATGTATAAACAATATTGTGTAAACTGAAAGACATTGTATGGTATACATTACTATTATCACTGTTTAATGTTCATATCTTGAGCAAAATTTTGCAGTTGTAAAACACAAAACTTTAAAGAATAATTACAAAAACTCTCCTATAGGTAATGCTTATCGTTTTGAGGATAGTTTGTGGTAAATGTAGTGGAATTTTAATTTCATTTGTATTTTAATAAAAGCTTGCCTGAAGACCACAAAAGTAAAACAGCCACACTGGCCATTCTTACAGACCAGGTAGCAATGACACACACCTTTGATACCAGTAGTCATACTAGTTTGCCATAGAAACCAGGTGATAGTGGTGCATATCCTTAACTGCAGAACTGGAGAGATTATACAATGGGATGAGACAGCTCTTAGGCTCAGTCTCATTCTGGGATTCCTGGAGACAGAATCACCATGTTCGGACTGAGGTTGAGGTATGAGACAGTGGCTGGCTACTTTGCTTTTCTTGTCTTCATGTTGAACCCCAATGTCTGTCTCTCAGCTTTTATTGATTGTGTGCTCCAGTAAATGGATATGAAAACAAAAATAACATCTTCTGCAACAGACAACAAATCTTGTGAGGATGATACGAATAATGGTCCCATCCAGAGAAAAGTCTGTGAAGATCTACCAACATTCTCTTGTAGCACTGAGGCTTCGCAAAACTCCATGTACTTCAAACTAGATAGGAAGACTCCAAGTGTGCAGCAATGACTTGGATCTAAATCCATGTTATCTCTAAAAACACTAAGAGTAAAAAACAAAGCTAATGTAAACATGAAGTTTCCATTGTCTCAAGTCCTGGGTGATCAAATCCTCTTTGTGTTGAAAACCTGATCTTCTTCTGTCATTTAGGACACTTTGACACACTAAATTTTTTAGCTTGTAATTATATAAATAGCTCAGACTCTTCCCAGATCTTGACAAAATGTAGATACAAAAGGAATAGTTGGTATGGGCCCAAAATTGTAAAATCAATGTAAACTGTCAAAATAGTTGACTTTCTAAATGTATTTTTAATGTCAAAATAGTAAAAATCAGAGTTTTTAGTATTGCTTGTGTATACAGTATTTGCCTCTCATGAGCAAGGTCATCTGTTCAATCCCAACACCATAAAAAAAATGAAGTAAAAATGAATGTGGAAACATTCCCTCCCCCTCTCCATCCACCTCTATCTCTGCCCCATCCTCTTTCTCTCCTTCAATCTATTTCATTTCTCTATTCCTCCTTCCTTATTGCTGTTTACTATGCTGACTGAAATTTGTTCTGCAGTACTAATATCTGTCTGTATTAGCATGCTCATAGTTCTAGAAACAGTGTGTCCCTAAAAAATCTTTGCTCTATAGAAAACTTTCAAGCATAAGTAATACGACAGCAAAATGAATTTCATTTAATGAATGATACATTCTTTGGCCTCATGGGTCAAGGTTACAATGGGAGAAACTGCCCTTATGTACAACCATTCGACAACCATCTACAAAAACACAGTAAGGCTAGAAAGCCTGTGTGTACATAGCAATGCTTTGGTTTTCAGTTGTGTGTTTCCTTTGGAAAACACACTAGAAAATAAAGGACATGACAAATTTTAGTTCGCTTCAACTGGCTTAATTTGTTATATAGAAGGCTTATGAAGGGATTACATAAATTAATATTTTGATAATTTTCCTAAACCAGAAATCTCACATAGAAAAGTGTTTCCTCTGATTAAAGGCAGTTGAGAATCTCACACAGAGTGACCTTTGGTTCTGAGTTGAGTGACTGCCTGGCACATGAACCCTGTCCCATGAATTTATTACACCAATCTGATTCACTGATAAATTCTTTAGCTTACTCCATCTCTTGGCACTGCAAACAAAAGTTGTGTTTCCTTATAAATCCTTCTTTCCACCATTTCTATCAAGTAAAACTCAACCTGTGAATGTTTCATCCAAAGCCGGTTAATTTAAAGAATTGGCATCGGGACAACAAAATATTAGCATCACATTGTTGGTAGAGGCTGTTAGTTTGTTTCCTGACCACTCTGAGTCAAAATAATCACACAGAAACTAATTTATTTGCAATTCTGTTTGACCAATAGCTTAAGAGTATTTCTAGCTAGCCCTTATATCCTAAACTAACCCATCTCTATTAATCTGTGTATTGCCACGTGGCTGTGGTTTACCTGCAAGATATTTCTGTTGGTTCCAGTGGAGGTGTCTGTCTCCTATGGGTGGCTACATGGCTTCTCTCTGACTCTGCCTACTCTCTTTATATATCTCTTTCAGCCTGGCTTTATTCTGTTAAGCCATTGGCTGAAAGCAGCTTCTTTATTAGCCAAAAGCAATAAAACATACTCACAGCATACATAACCTTCTACATCTTCACATTTTCACTATGTTTGATTTACTCATCCCTCTCCTTATTTATTTATTTATTTATTATGTATACAATATTCTTTCTGCGTGTATGCCTGAAGGCCAGAACAGGGCACCAGACCTCTTTACAGATGGTTGTGAGCCACCATGTGGTTGCTGGGAATTGAACTCAGGACCTTTGGAAGAGCAGGCAATGCTCTTAACCACTGAGCCATCTCTCCAGCCCATCCCTCTCCTTATTTAACTGCTCTCACAGCTACTCTAATCTAGCAGGCCTGGCACTAGGTTCAACGATATTAAAAATAAATAAAGATATAACAAATTATGCTCTGAATTTTTAGTGAACATACTTTATTTTATTAATTAATCAATTATTTTTTCCAAGCCTGATCATAGTTTCTTTTCTCCTCCCAGCCATTCACCCCACCTTTCCCCTCCCCTGATTCACTTCCTCTCCCGCCTGTTCCTTCTCTTCAGTGCAAGCTTTCTGTATGTATCTCCCAGCCATAGCATATCAAGTTGCAGCAAGACTGGGCACCTCCTCTCCTATTAAGACTGGTCTAACAAACCAACAGAAGAAAAGAATCCCAAGAGCAGGCAACAGAGTCAAAAACAACCCCTAATCCCTCTGCCAGGAGTCCCACAAGAAAATCATGCCACACAACTGCAATACATGTGCAGAGAAACCCAGTCAGTCCCATGCAAATTGTCTGGTTGGTAGGTCAGTCTCCATGAGAACCCACAAGCCCAGGTCAGTTGATTCTGTGTGCCCTTGGCCCCTCTGGCTCGCATAATCCTTTCTTCCCTTTTCCATGGGATTTCCTGTTCAGCTGTGGGTTTTTGCATCTGTTTCAATCAATTACTTGATGAAGCCTTTCTGACGACAGTCGGGCTGGGAAACCAACCAAGAATATAGCAGAGTATTCTTAGGAATCATTTCATTGACTTTTGTGATTTTTTTTTCAGTTATATTTGGTTCTATTCTAGATCTCTGAGTTGGCCACCCTCTTGGTCCTGGCTTGCCAGGCAAAGTCAGGGTGAGCTCACTTTTGTGGTATGAGACTGGGGCCAGTCATTTGTTGGTCACTCCCATAATATCTTTACCAATTTTGTCCAGCATATTTCATAGGAAGGGCAAATTATGGGACAGAGGTTAAGCAGCTGGACCAGGGTCCCAATTCTTTCACTAGAAGTCTTACCTGGTTTCAGGAGATGGCTGGATCTGGCTCCATATCTCCCATGTCAGGAGTCTTACTTAGGCTCACCTCTCATAAATTATTGAGAGGCTATATTGCACCAGGTTTCTGGCTAATCACAGAGATATTCCTGATTCTAGTTATCTTTCCAAGTACTATCTCTCCCCACCTAATGTCTTCTGTTCCAATGTGTACCCCTCCATCCAGCACACTTGTGATGTAGTTTTCCCCTTTCGTGAGATTTCTGTGCCAACCACTGCCTTCCTTGTTGCTTTTTTTCTTTGGATCTATGGATTGTAACATGGTTATCCTTTACTTTATGACTAGTACTCACCTTTAAGTGTGTACATATCATGTTTATCTTTCTGGTTCTGGGTTACCTCATTCAGCATGATCTTTTCTAGTTCCATCTGTTTGCCTGTAAATTTTTTGAACTGTCTCTCTCTGTATTCCTCTTTCTCTCTCCACAGCAGATTAATACTTCATTGTATAAGTGTACCACATTTCCTTTATCTAATCTTCCTTCGAAGGACATCTCGATTGTTTCCAGTTTATAGTTATTACAAATAAAACTTCTATGAACATAGTTGAGCAAGTATCCTTGTATCCAGACTATCCTCTTGGACATATGTTGAAGAGATATTCTGGGAAAATTTAATATGATGTTTGTAAAGTAAAATGATGTTTGAGTGGTGTAGGAGGTCTTTCTGTATTTGTGTTGCTTTCGTTGGTTAATAAAGAAACTTCTTTGGGCCTGGTGATAGGGCAGTACTTAGGTTGGCAGGGAGACAGAACGGAATTCTGGGAGAAAGAAAGCAGAGTCAGAGAGCCACCATGGAGATGCCAGGTCAGACATGCTAAATCTTTCCCAGTAAGCCACAACCTTGCAGTGAACACAAATTAATAGAAATGGGTTAAATCAAGAAGTCAGAGGGAGCCAATAGGAGGCTAGAGCTAATGGACAAGGAGTGTTTTAATTAATATAGTTTCTCTGTGATTATTTTGGGTGTAAACGAGCCGGGCAGCCAGAACAAGGGGCCCCACTCTCTACAACATTTGAGAGAGTAGGAAAAAAGAAACATAATTTCCAAGGTAGTTAATAAAACTTTCAAGAAATTTCAAGTTGCTTATCCATTGATCAATATACATGGTATTATATACCCAAAGTCATTAGTTTTCAATAGTTTAGGAAAGTAATCCACAGAAGCCCAAATATTCTTCTTTTGGGAGGCGTGCTTTTTTTTTACTTTTATTGAAAATTGATTCCTTTTTATACAATGTGTACTGATTATAATTTCCCTTCCCTCTACTCTTCCCTGTTCCTCTCCACTTTCCCTCTTTCAGAATCACTCCCTTTCTCTCTCTCAGTAGAAAAATAACAGATTTCCAAGCATGACAAAACAAATATAATAAGGTGAGGTAAAAACAATCATGTAGAAGTTGGACAAGGCAATCCAATAGGAGGAAAAGAATCCCAAGAGCAGAAATAAGAAGCAGAGATCCACACAGTCTCATTGTCAGGAGTCTCATAAAAACACTAAGCTGAAATCTTATTTTTATAACAAACAGAGAATATGATGCAGGCCCATGTAGGCCCTGAACTTGCTGTTTTCCATCTCTGATCTCATTTTTACCTTATTTAGTTGATTCAGAGGACCTTGTATACTTGGTGTCCTCCATCCCTTCTGCCCCTTCCACTCTCTCAGAAGCCTCTTCCATCAAATTCCCTGAGCTCTGAAGGGAGGGTTTTGTTGGAAACCTACCATTTAGACTCTTTCCACATAATGACAAGAAGTAGGTCTCTGCATCTGTTCCCATCTGCTGCCAGAACTTCAAAGCCTCTCTGATGACGACTGGATAAGGCACTATGAATACAATAGAATATTCCTTGAACCTTTAATTTCTTCAGTAATACTTTTTGGTTTGAAACTAGGTCTTTGAGCTATCTAGTGTCTTAACCTCTGAGCCATCTCTCCAGTACCCTGAACTTTTCTTTTTAAAGAAATATTATTTTTATTAACATTCCACTGATTTCAGTTAGTATTGGTCATATGCAAACAGGTGTGGGTCCATCCAATGGACTATTGACAACCTCGTTACTGCTATGTCCCCAAATAAAATTGACTCCCTTCCTCAGCAGCCATCAAATACCAGTAGCTCATTAGATAGGGTAGTAAAGCTTTCTACTTGGGAATTTGTTCGTCCCTTTTATTGGTATAAGTTCTATTCCAATTGGGTATTAAATACTTGAAACATTGTGAGTCTGAGGTCAGTGTAGGTGACACTACAGGAATGATTCAGTGTGTAGCTATATTTACTTTTCTTTTTTTTGTTTTTTGTTTTTTTTTTAATTTATTTATTTATTAAGGATTTCTGCCTCCTCCCCGCAACTGCCTCCCATTTCCCTCCCCCTCCCCCGATCAAGTCCCCCTCCCTCATCTGCTCGAAGAGCAATCAGGGTTCCCTGACCTGTGGGAAGCCCAAGGACCGCCCACCTCTATCCAGGTCTCCTAAGGTGAGCAACCAAACTGCCTAGGCTCCCCCAAAGCCAGTACGTGCAGTAGGATCAAAAACCCACTGTGATTGTTCTTGAGTTCCCATTCTTCCTCATTGTCCTCTATGTTCAGCTAGTCTGGATTTATCCCATGCTTTTTCAGACCCAGGCCAGCTGGCCTTGGTGAGTTCCCGATAGAACATCCCCATTGTCTCAGTGTGTGGGTGCACCCCTCGCGGTCCTGAGTTCCTTGCTCGTGCTTCGTCTCCTTCTGCTCCTGATTTGGACCTTGAGATTTCTGTCCCGTGCTCCTCTGTCTCTGTCTCCTTTCATCGTCTGATGAAGGTTAATATTCATGAGGATGCCTATGTGTTTGTCTTTGGGTTCACCTTCTTACTTAGCTTCTCTAGGAACATGCATTATAAGCCCAATGTCCTTTATTTATGGCTAGAAACCAAATATGAGTGAGTACATCCCATGTTCCTCTTTTTGGGTCTGGCTATTCGCTGCAGTACTCACTACAGTTAATATATCACCCTCCTGTTCTGCATCAAGTACATTCATAATAATCCATTTGCTGATTTCCTTTAATTCTCAAAAAACTTTCTAATATAGCAACCTATCTGTTTTATAATAAAAAACTGCAATTTAAAAAATTCTATAATCTTGCCGGTGCCCCACAAAAGCAGATGACCTCAAGGAAAGGCCGCAGACATTTGCTGGGCTCTAACTTAATTTCTCATCACATTTCATTCTCTCGATAGCATTGAGGCAAGCACTGGCCTGCATCTTTCTCCACTGCACTTGGGATTGCTAGTAATAGGAATGGCACAGAGTGAGGAGAAGTGCTAATTAGTAGTTTTTGGGTGAATGAATAGTATTAGAAAATAAATCTCCTAAGGGACCATTCAAAATTGACTTTGAAGTTTGCTTTGCAGTGAAATAATAGATATATTTATGAACCTCTAGCTAATCAATAATTTGGATATATATATATATATATATATATATATATATTTATATTTATATACCCATTTTACACACACACATATAAACATACATACATATACATACATACATATATATATATATACACATACATGCATATACTCATTGTTTTCAAGGAAGCACAAAAGTCTACATGCACATGACTGGTCATTTTGCTATTATCAAAGCCTAATCATAATCCAGTGGCCAAATGGATCCTGTTATATAACCAAAGGGAGCCAGCCTCTCAGAACATGAAGCTGGGCAATGATGTGGTAAAGGTGCATCTGGAGAGATAGGACTCCCAAGCATAATGAGTACACTACCTCAATATATTCTCTAATCTATGGCTAAAGTTTTCTAGTCTGAGTACATTCCTTTTAGCACAGAGGATTAATGTGTCAAAGCTCTCAGGTTTTGAGTTCTTACATGTTTATAATGAGCTTCTCCACCAAGACCACCTCAGTCCAGTAATAGAGGCTATGCCAGTGCTACCACACTTGCTGGTGGTTGTGATAGTTAAAACTGACGGTCAACTTGATAATTTTAGAATCACAAAAGAGACATGGCTCTGGACATGTCTGTGAGGGATTATCTAGACTAGGTCAACTGAGGTGAGTAGGCCCTCTCAAAATATGTGTGACACCGTTCCATAGGCCGAGGTCCTGGACTTTATCAAAAGAGAAAGCAAGTCAAGTAACAGCATTCATCTTTCTCTGCTTCCTGACTATAGATGCAGTGTGACTGGCTACCTCATCTAAAAACTGTAGACAAAACAATGACTCCTCCCTTTATTAATTTCCTTTGCTCAGGTACCTTGTCACAGAAACAAGGGAAAAGTAACTAATACAATAACCTTGGTCCACGTGAAATATACTATCCTTATCAGTGATCATCTTCAATTTGTTATTTATCTCTACTGTCAACAATGTTCAGTTAGACTTCCCATAAGTGACACAGGATGGTCTCCTCTCCATTAGAAAGTACTTAGACTTTTTCACAAGTATCACCCTGTATTTAGTTGTTTCCCACATATTCTGTCCTTACCTTTATAACTGGTCCCTTCAGTAAACTTTGCTCAAAGACTGAATATGAATTGCATGCATCTGTTTCAGTCTGGACACTATAAAATAAAGTCAGAAGAAATAGCTATCCACAGAAAATAAAGACTTGCTGATGATTGACAGATTACTTTTTATGAAGCTGTAAATTAAGGACTAAAGTCATAGCGGCTGTTAAATCCTAGATGAGACTTCATGAGTATAGTTGTACTGTATATATACCAGAAACTATATTCTTAATCATTCTTATTCCCCAGTTCCTGGAATGCTATCTATATCCTGTATTGCTTTCAGAAATGAGGGGCAGAGAGACCATGTGCCATTACTGTTGTGTAGTGAATGGATTAATGTAGGACTGTGTACATACCAATTCACAATCTACTAAGGATACTTAATAGAAAATCCATGTCACACACTACACACCAGGGATTCCTTAAGAATCCTCATGGGAGTTATTTCTAGAAAGGTTGGGACAAGAAAGTGAAGGCTGACCATGCATAACCTAAAGAGGAACAAACTGGGAAGTGTGAGAAAGGTGGTTAAGTAGAGCAAAAATGTCTAGTAAATCACCAAGAGGTAGAGGAAGTGCTATAAAAATGATGACCAAGTCCAAGGATATTCACTGTCCCCTAGAGTGTCAATTTTATGTTTTACTCTGCAAAATCAGGAGCTCATACTGGATTCCTTGACATGTTTGTAATTATATCCTTATTGCACAATCCCTAAAGTTTACATTGAAGCAGATGTTTTCTCTATCCAAAGACACAGCCATCTTGCTCTATTTTCCTCCCAAGACTCTGTGTATTACAGCCAGGTTAGTCAGAAAACATTTGTTCCTTTCCTCTGCCCTCTCCATGCTCAAAATGAGAGCTGAACATTCATTAATTTGTTTTTTCCATGTCTTAATTAAAATCAATTATGTATAGAGAAGTTTTAAGGAATATTTATTTGTACAACACAAGTGGAATCATTGAACTTTATTTGAATGGGTTAGAATTTTTGTCATGGGAGGATGAAACTCAGGGTCCATGTAGTTCTGGAAAAGTACAACTGAAAGATGACAATCTGTGCTGATAAGCAGCCATGAACTAAAACTGCAAAGTATACTATTAGGCATTTTAATGGCTTAAGTTTCTTTAAAAGGTTAAAACATGTCATCATCAAGGAAAATGAACACACACCCTCAAATGGGTTGATGTAAAAAGCTGAGCATCACTGTTCTAGGTTACTTAGAGATCCCCTATGTCTTCTAATGGCATTATAATCACAGGACTATTGGAAAATGTAACAATTTTATTCACCTATACCATATATTAATTCTCAAGTCAGACCATTCCAATTGCAACACTTCTTTAAAAATCTTTATTGCCATTCTACAAAACTCCTGTCCTTAATCTCATTTCAGCTTAGTGAGTTGGCTAGGGGTAGTAGGCCAGTGAAAGACAGAAAAAAAAATCAAAAAACCCATCTCCAGACTTCTGATTTCCATTATGTGAAAGATATTCCCATCTTTTCTCTCATTCAGAAATTAATATCTTCCTGTACTCCATTTCTCTGTAGTCATCAAACCAGACACAAGTCCAACACAGTTAAAGGAAAGGAGGAGCATCCTGAGTTTCCAAAGACTAAAAGGATGAGTTATTTAAGAGTGCAATATAAGACATAATGTGCTATCATTTCACCCTCTCTCTGCACCCATTTTCAAAAATCAAAGTAAATTATTTTCACCTAAGCCTATATCTGCCCTTAAAAATAAAATATTAGCACTGCACTTTAACCGTATAGGGAGATAACAAAATGAGAACTTTGAATATGAGGCCCAAATGAACACTGTCCACTGTTTCAAAAGGTCAAATGGTCTCTTAGCTACTAACTTCACCAAACTATAACACCTTCTACAGAGATAGATGGCCAATCCATTATTCATCTGCTGTTAGCTTCACTTGTCATTATGACTCCTCTGTGTAAAATTAATTCTTAAACTGCATCTTCCCTTCGAATTCTATCAAGTGTGTGAGTAGGTAGTTTTATCTGTACATTGGTCACTAGAGTATGATGGTATAATGTGGTTTCTCAATCTCAGATGAACCCAGGAATATCAACACTGTAAGAGTTTCTATCAAGCAGCCTCAGAAAAGTAACTTAATTACTAGAAGAAGACAGATAAGAAAAACTACCTTTAAGATACAAAGAACATTATTATTTTATCTATTTTGGATAATTTGTTACAAATTTCATTGAATCTGGCCTTCGCCAATTTCACATATGTATACCATCTGGTTACTCACACACCCCCATTCCAAAACTTTATCCGTTTTATTCCTAGCCTTGTCAATACATCTAACTTCCATACAATTCCCCCTTTCATATTCATGTCTTTGTGTTTTGTTTTGCGGAACAATGAATTTAAATAGGACCCTCAGTATGACCATGGTGGTTTTTCACCTCTCCACTGGAGCCAAGGTGAACTCATTCATATGTATTCAACTAAAGACAACCACTTTCCCAGGATCTACTAGAAACGAGTTTAATCAGGGAGAAGTAGGGCCTTGTGTGTTACTCAAATCTATAATTGATTAATGACAGGCCCAATGGGAGTAACTGTACCTGCTAGGAAATCATGATTAAAATATTTGTGTGACATGCCCAGGACACTTAACACCAAACCAATTTAAATCAATGATATGTGGGGCTGTATACTCTTTCTACTTCTATTCAATATAATGTTTCAAAACTTAGTTAGAACAATACGAAAATTAAAGGTGTATATATAGAAAAAGAAGTCAAAGAATCCCTATTCTCAGATGAAATGATGTTATTTATATACCAAATAACTTTAAATGTCCAATAGAAAACTCCTGGAACCAAGGTGAAAGGACACAGTATTAGCACAGAAAATATGTAGCCCCTCCTTATACCAATCACAAGCACACCAAGAAGGAAATTATAGCAAAAGTCCCACTCTCAGTAGCCTCAGAAAGCACCTTGGTGTGTATCTAATCAGGATTGTGAGCCACTTCCATATTATTCTTCACAGGACTAGGAAAAAGTTCTTAAAGTATATCTGGGAATATAAAGGATTCTAACTAGACAAAGATTCTGAGCTGAAAGGAAAGCACTTGGAGTCATTGTCATATAAGATCTCAGTTATACTTTATAGTAATAATAATAAAACAGCATGATACTAGCACAAAAAAGCCGCACATGCCAATTAGTGGGATAGGAATAAAATCAGACTTAAATCCAATTAAATCCATGCAATTACAGCTATTAGAGTTTTTACAAGATGCCCAAAATATATATGGGGTAAAAGTCAGGATGTTTAAAAAAATGTTGCTAGAAAATCTGGATGTCTGCATATAAAAGAAAGAAATTAAATCCTTATCTCACACCTTGCACAAAAATCAGCTGCAAATGGATCAAAGGCCTCAATTAAAACCCCAAACTCCAAAGTTGACAGAAAAGAGAATTTGGAGAACTTTGCAAGATATTCATATAGCCGAGGACTTTCTAAATAGGACTCCGACTGCTCAGAATATGAGCGCATCAATTGACAAATGGGACCTCATGAAACTAAAATGGGTCTGTGTAGGAAAGGAAATAGTCAAGAGAAAAGGCTTCCTACAGAGTGGGAGAAAATGTTTGCCAGCTGTATATCCAACACAGGAAGAATACCTAGACTAAATAAAGAAAAAAAAACTATATAACATCAAGAGAATTTTTAAAAATTGGACAGTCAGGAACAACTCTGAGCAGAGTTCTCAAAAGAAGAACTACTTTTTAAAGGATATTACTTTTAATGATTTAAAAGAGATTTAAATATTTGACATCTTGTCTATTAGCGAAGTGAGAAACAAAACTACTTCGAGATGCTTTCTCACGACAGTCAGATGGCTGTTATGAAGAAATAAAATGGCAGGGCAACACAGATGTAAGAACAGTTAAGAGAACTTGCTGCTCATTCAGTGGATTTTACTTCTATTCCCAGCACTGTCATTTGGTCAATTGGTTAGCTTCAGCTGGCTTCTTGACAGAGCCTGAATTTTATAAGGGACTCTCATCAGCGTATTATTTTTAACAGGTTGACTTATTAGCACATCTTAGAGGCATTTTATTGATGGCTAATTGACGTAGGAGATACCAGCCCTCTGTGAGTGGTATCATCCCTATATAGGAGCTCTTGGACTATATTAGAAAGTAGCTAAACAGAAGTTAGTGATCAACCAATGCTCCTCTGTGGTTTCTGCTTCACATTCCTGCCATTGAATTCCTGCCTAGAATTCCAACCCTGGCAACCTTCAAGAGTTAATTGTGACCTGTAATTCTAAGAGGAAATAAACCTCTTCTTTCCCAGATTGCCTTTGGTTATGGTATTTATTCGCAGTAACAAAACAGTAATAAGAAATAAAGCTCACAATCACCTATAACTAGAGCTTAGAGGTTTTGAATCCTGCTGACCTCCACTGACTTCCACACTCAGGTGTGCATACACACACACACACACACACACACACACACACACACACACACACACACACACGAACACAAATTAAAATGAGTCCTAAAAATAAAGAAATGAAATAAAATGACAAAAAGACTGTTAAGGGTGAGGGAAGAGGAACCCTTATTCACTGTTGACAGAAGCAGAAACTAGTGCGAGAATATAGGACATCAATGTACCATTTCTTTGAATTTTTTTTCTTTGGAGACAGAATCTTGTGATTTTGCCATTGCCTAGCATTGAACTCACTGTGTAGATTAACCAGGGTTGGAGTTGAAGCAATTTTCTTGCTTCTGCTTCTAGATGCTGAGATTGCAAGCATGTAAAACCATGCCTAGAATGTAAAGCCTTTCTTACTCCAGTTGGAGTTTATGTACATCAATCTTCTTTCTACTTCATTCTAGAAATAGTAAAAGATGAAGGATAATTTGTCCTTTCATCCATTAAGGAAATTTATCAAAATTTAGCATACAAAAACTTAACTATGGAGAATAAAAGAATCTCCAAAGTATAGAACAACTTCAAATTTTGGTAACTTGAACTTGTGATAGTCTCCAAAGAAAGAAATATGTTATTTATGGATAAAATCCAAATCTTAGCATTTCTTTAGACAACAGAAAAGCAAAACTGTAAGATCAATTTCTAACCAAATGTTGAGACTATCTAATGAAAATACAGTCTCGAATATAAATGGTGGTAAAGAATAGTCACTATACTCTTTAAAATAGAGAAAATTGGGGTAATTTGTTGTTTTTCATTATCCCCTAAAGGTACCATCATACGATATTAAATGCTCTTCAATCTCTAGTAGTAAAGTTTTTCATATGTTCTCATGATTTAAGACAGAAAAATTCAACTGAAATCAAGAGTAACTTAAAGAGCTGAGAGGCATCTACTGAAAAATAGTGTCTATGATATTTGAAAATGACTACCACCCCAAAGAATATTGAATAATACCAAAGATGACATAAGATGAGACCTGCTTGTCTGTCAAATGTGAAAATGGATATACAAAATACGATATTGGATTCAAGTCATGCATATGGATGATCACACAGGCCATGAAAATTAACAAAATCTTTTAATTCTCCAGAGTCCCACTTCTTAGACTTGAAATGGAGCAAATTCAACTGTTTTTTTGTATTATGTTATTTTCTTTCTAGCTAAATATGGTTTATTGCAACATGTACAAACACAGAAAGAAAGAGTTGTCATTATACTCAATGGAACCCTATGAAACTAGTATACCTTCTGCAGAGATTTTGCATTTGGTATTTCACCTATTCATAGGTCAATACATGTTTTAAAAACTTCCACAACTTTCTTCAAAGCAAAATTTGAATTTCCGTGTTCTGAATCCACAAGGCTAAAGCAATTCTAGTAGACCCTACTATATGGACCTACTGAATAAAATATTAACAATGAGGAAAACCTTCCAAGTTTCATGTTACTAAATTAAAATATGCTATCTATATGATGCCATGTCAACCAATTATACTCTAGATTCCATATATCGTACGTGTCCCCCATACTAAGTGTAACTTCTACCATTGTTCAGATCCCCATTATCTCTCAAGCACTGGTTGTTGAGCATTGTTTACCTTGTGACATAACCATATTTTGTGTGTTAGGATAGTGCAATAGTTATGATAAGGTTTGAGTATGACCATTTAAAATTTCATAATGTGGCAACTTAGTCTTCCTGGGGCAATGTTGAGAATGATGGAACCATTAAGAAGCAGATAGGTGGTGTACTGGTTATGTTTATGTTAACATAATCTAGAGCTATCTGTGATGAAGGAATCTCAGTTGAGAAAAATGCCTCCAATTTCTCAATTTCTCCAGCTGTAGGGCATTTTCTTAATTAGTAATTGATGGGGGAGGACCCCGCACACTGTGAGTGGTGCCATCCCTGGACTTCTTGACCTAGGGACTATATGAGCAAAGCATGATGAGCAAGCTAGTAAGCAGTACCCATCTATGATCTCTGCATCAGCTCCTAACTCCAGGTTACATCCCTGCTTGTATTCCTACCCTGACTTTCTTCAGTGATGAACTATGATGGAGAAAACTAAGCCAAATAAATCCTTTCTTCCCCAACTTGTTTTTGGTCATGGTATTTCATCTTGGCAGTAATAAGCCTATCTATGACATGTGGGTTCATGGACTGTGATTCAGTAGTTCAGGATGCCAACTGTAGAAGGCATCAAAGCAGTTTTCTCAAGACCCAGGTAAGAGTTATGTTGTTTCAAAATAAAAACTTGGCCCTGGAAACACTTTACTATTCAAACTCAGCATAACAATCATTACTCCCTTATGCCTTCCCACCGGGAATCCATTGTCATGAGACTCCTACCTTAGGCCAGACCAATAGATGATCTTGAACTTTATGCTTCCAAATTGGTAATCTATAAAACATTCTTTTCTTGATGACTTACACACTATCAAGAAAATTTAGAGCCCTAATCACTCTATCCTTCTATCAGTGGTAAATTATCATGTCTTCCCTAATAATTTTTTCTATTATCTTCTATCTGCAGGTAGAATAAAAATAGTTATCTGCCTGTCTTGCATTATTTGAACTTGTGTGTGTCTAGGTCAGCCTTTCTCTTTGACAAGTTATTAATCACTTTCTAAAACTGATTGATGTCAGAAACATTTTTTATGTATCTTTGAGTACTCACGATCTAAAGTTCAAACTACAGAATGAAGGACTTACTCAAATAAAATCTTACAATAAATTAGTGAACAATAGACAATAGCCGTGATTTGTTATTTTGATAAATGCCAATTAAAAACAAGTAAGATGTCATTTGGACAAACATGTTCTTCTCTTTCCCTGTGCTGTTTTATAGTAACCCGCTGGTGACATTGTTGAACAGTCACAATGAAGGACAAATTCATCCTATTTAAAATCTCCTGGAATGACAATTCATAAAAGGCTGTAAACTCAGCAAACACCACGAAAAACCATTATGAGAAAATTGGGATGCTCTAAATCTGCCCAGAACAGCGGGATGCTTAACTGATAGTGGCATTTGTATGGGGATGTTTGCCTAGAAATGTTCTTTTAATAAATGTACTAAATAAGATGCATAATTTACCTTCTTCTCCATTGCCTGCTGGCCTGCTGCCAGCTCTAAGCTCCTGGTCTGCCCCTCGCCTTCCCTCCTCCAATTGTTCATTTCTCAGGTTTGACTCAGCACCCAGGTTGCCTGCTGACTTAGTGTGGACAATTTCATAGCTGTCCTTCTCTACCAATATCTCAATGTACATTTTTCACTGAAACAAGTAAAAAGAGTTTTTTTTTCTGCAGGATAACTTTGTCCAGCTGTGTGACTTGAGCATTAACTGACGAACCAAGATCAAAGAAAGAAAACTTGTCAGCGTATGACAGACGAAAGCATGCAGTTTTCCCCTCAGTCACTGCAGTGATGTTTAATGCTCCACTTCCCTTTGAAAGCTCTCATAGTCAGTGTTTACATCTGCCTTGCTTGCTTCTGTGCACCTCAAGTAAAATTCAATAACCTGAGAATCAGCAAATCTTGCTTCGAAATAGACTACTAAACAACATTTGCTGTGTGACACGTAGCTTAACCTTCTGGTCGTTCCTTCCAATATCTGCTAAAAAGGAGAGAGACAGAGACAGAAACAGACAGAGACAGAGACAGAGAGGGATGGAGGAAGTGAGGGGGAAGGGAGGAAGTGAGGGGGAAGGGAGGAAGTGAGGGGGAAGGGAGGAAGTGAGGGGGAAGGGAGGAAGAGAGGGGGAAGGAAGGGAGGGAAAGGGAAGGGAAGGAGGGGGCATAGACAGAGAACACTATAGAATAACACCATGCACCATGTTTGAGAGTCCTAGTCACCCCAACATAGAGAAGTGTTCTGACATTTTTATGAGATTGATACTCTACTCTAGTTCCAAACACTACTGTCAGGTTCCTTGATAGTTGAGAGAGTGTTTATGCTTCGTATTTGGCAACGTGGGAATCTTTTATTATTTAGTCCATAAAACATGTAACCATTATTTCTTATTTTGTGAAAGTAGTAGGCTTGGAGTAATACTCAAAGATGATGTCTGGGATAATTTCTGGGGATAAATTTTTATAGTTCTGGCAAATCAGTCTTTTATCTAATTAGGAGAATTGGACTCAAGAGTCTGAAACCCTATAAGGGTTGGTTAGAATACTGATAGCAAGCCAACATCAGATTCTCACCTAATAAAGAATAATATTTAGAAATGTCATATTTTAGATAACTTAATCCTTCTAGCAACTCTATTGGAAAATTGCACTGGGGTGGCCACTTTGAAGCTGATAAAAAAAAACTGTATCTTACCTATGTTTTGTGCTGCTCCAATAAAATCCATGACAAAGGTAGTGTTAGAAAAGGTTTCTCTTTGGCCCACATTTCCTGGATATGGTCCATCACAATGATGCAGGAATGGAGGCAGGAGCATGGGTCTGTTAGTACTCATTTTGGTGTGTGTGTGTGTGTGTGTGTGTGTGTGTGTGTGCCCAAGTGTGTGTGTGTGTGTGCCCAAGTGTGTGTGTGTGTGTGTGTGTGTGTGTGTATGTGCATGTGTGTGTGTATGTCTGTTGTCTAGGACATCAGTCCACAGAATTGTGTAGCCTACATTTAAGGGGAGTGTTCCCACCTTTTTCAACTTAAATGAATAATACCACACTTGCGTGTCCACATGCTTGTCTCCTTGGTGACTATGTGTCACACCAAGTGGACAATCAATATTAACTACCAAAATGGTCATGGGATGTTTACCAAATGACTTTGTGACTTGAAATTTCAGGGCTAAACCTAAGCCTAGGTTAATCCACCTCAAAATAAGGTCTCTCATCCACAAAGGTGTCTGTCCCCTCACATAAATCAGGCCGGACTTTAACAATGAGGGGAAGAGAGATATGGCCCAGTCTCATCAGAATCTGAGCCTTAACCAGCAGGACCCCACTCAGTGTCTATAGAGTATTTGCTTCTGCAGAATGGGGAGGCTTCACATCCACCTTTCCTCACTGGTTGGCAATGCATAGCTTACCATAGTTTCTTTCCCACCTGCTAACTCTGTTCACTGTAACTCTGTATGTTGCCGGGCTATGTCATTGGGAGAAGGCTATGCAGAGCATGGCATCTGACAAATGCAAGCCCTTTCTCTGAATGAGCATTACTCATTCCTGGTGGTTGAATTATCAGGCGGCAGACTGCATTCTCATACTGGGCCAATAAGAAGAAATCCAGAGAGAAGCTGAGGAGAAAATTTAAAAATCAAAATACTAGAGTCATTTCTCCCATGTTGAGAAGAGTATGCCAATTCATCTCAGGGAGACCTCCTGGGGAAGGGGTTTTGTAAACACACTCAGTGTTCCCTGTTTCTCAATTTAAACCATCTCTGTTCTGTTCAGTAACGGGCACTTTATTTTTGGCCCTGAACAAAATTCATAGTTCTTATTGATAGAGAGAAAATATGACCATTTTTCATTTATTTCTTTCTCCTGAAAGTAATAAATCTCAATACTAACTGTGCCAAAGGTTGGAAGAGGGTCAGGGTAGAGATGACATCTCTAAAGATGATTGTTTTACCAATTATTGCTCTGTCATTCACCAAGCTAATTTGCATTCCTTAAATTTCTATGTGAATTTCAGATTCAACTTCTCAATTTCTGAACTAAATGGGGAATACGTAGAATAAACTAAACCTGGAAATTAAACTTGGGCTGAAGTGCCATCATGTAGCTACGTGGTCCTCAACCTTCCTACTGCTGCCCTTTATACAGCTCTTCCTAATACAGTTCTTTATGCTCCAGTGACCCCAACTATATAGTTTTCGATCATTATCTCATAACTGTAATTTTACTATCATTGTAAATCTTGATGTAAATAACTGATATGTAGGATATATGATATGAAACCCTATGAAAGGGTCATTCGACCTCCAAAGGGGTCTGACCAACAGATTGAGAACTGCTGATATGTATGTCATACATTAATCTATTAGCAGGGAATGCCATTTAAATTTAAATTTCATTCAGAAATATTATGGGTATGTGATATGGGAGTGTCATATATCAATCTGTTGATTTCATTGGTTAAGCAATAAAGAAACTGCTTGGCCCTCATAGGTTAAAACATAGGTGGGTGGAGTAAACAGAACAGAATGCTGGGAGGAAGAGGAAGTGAGCTCAGACTTGATAGTTCTGCTCTCTGGAGCAGAGAGATGCCATGCTCTGCTCTCTGAGACACAGGCGATGAAGCTCCGACCCAGGATGGACGTAGGCTAGAATCTCCCTGGTAAGTCACCTCGTGGGCTACACAGATGATTAGAAATGGGCTAAATTAATATGTGAGAATTAGCCTAGAAGATGCTAGATAGAAATGGGACAAGCAGTGTTTAAAAGAATACAGTTTCCGTGTAATTATTTCAGGGCATAAGCTAGAGCTAGCCATGTGGGTGGCCGGGTGCTGGGGACGCAGCCCCACCACCCCTATTACAACAGGTATATTATGGAATGGATACACATATTCATGGCAATGTGTGGATGACAAGTCTTCATTTATGAATATGATGTGTAATCCAGTGGTTGACAAAGCATGCATTTCATAATAAATCTCCATTTTTTTTATTAATTCAAGATCTCTTAGTGAACCCAGAGTTCCTTAATCCTGGATATTATAGTTGGTTAAAGTAGCCTAGGGGTACAGTGTTGCCTCCAGATAGCTGAAGTGACAGACAGCTACCACGTCTACTTATTTCTTAGATAAGTGAGGATCCAGAGATGTCATGTATTTTATAGGCCTCCAATGACATTTTTAAAAATGAAGGCTTCTCTTCCACTTATTAGTTCCCAAAATTCACTCTTAAGCTTAACATCAATTACAAACTGTTTTTATCAGTAGCTGAGAATTATTACTAGCTAACTCTTAGAATTTAAATTAACCTGTTTCTATTATTCCATATTTTGCCATGAGGCTAGTGATTTGTTATCTCACATCTTCCTTCTCTAGCAGCTCCTGGCAGTTCCCTTGACTCTGCCTTATTTCTCTGTATATCTTTGCTTGGATTTCCTACCTGGCTCTATTTAACCTGGTGATTGGCCAAATGAGCTTCTTTATTAATCAGTGGTAATAAAACATATTCACAACATAAAGAAGGGCATCCCATGTCACATTTTTATAATATTTTGTGTAAAATCTTTATGCATTATGTTTGATTTAATCATATATCTTATATTTGATGCAATTATAATTTCATTTTCAAAATGTTTATTGCTAATACAGAGACAATAAAGCATCTTTTGCATGTGATTATTACTGGTTCTGGATTTCAAATTGATATGCTGAAGATTTACTCCCCAGGCTGGCACATGGGACATTATAGAATTTCTAAGGGGTGAGGGTGATGGGGCATCCTCAGATAGAATAGTGAAAGTTCAACCACTTTCTTCTACCCTAGCTATGAGGTGAGCAGGTGAACAGTGCTCTACTGCATACAGCTGCTGAGCTGTGTTGCTAACTATAGGCATCAAAGAGACAGCAGAATTTGTCAAATTGTGAGCAAAAGTAACTTGCTCTTCCTTTAGAGTTTTTTTATCTCAAATTTGTAATTTTCCTTTATCTAATATTACTGTGGTGGCTACTTTGGTGGCCAACTTGGTGACATCTGTAATTATCTAAAACTCAAAATGATTGAGCACACCTGTGAGGGATTTTTGATTAATTAAATAACTTAAAATTGGATCATCCATTTCTGATCCAGATCTTTGAAGTAGAAATACACACCTTTAATTAACACAGATCATCAGAGGTGGGAAGAGCTCTAATCTTGGCCACACTTTCTGCTAGAAGTCTATAAGGAAACAGAAGAAGGAATAGAAGAAAGAAGCTTTGTTGTTTGCCTACTTGGC